>NC_041381.1:165011150-165156484 GCF_002162155.2 Triticum dicoccoides
GGTTGGTCCGGGGCGCTGGCTGCGGTGGCGGAGGCCAGTGGGGGCGCGCCACTTGGCGGCGGTGGGCTTGGCCAGCGCGGAAAACGAGGCCGAGGTGGGAGGTGGCGGCGGCTGCAGGTTAGGGGAGGGGTTAGGCTAGGTTAGACTAGGGTTTAGTCCGAAAATGGACAGGGGAGGTCCATATATAGCAGGAGGGGCTAGGGTTGGGGGGTTAGGAGGGGTTTCGGGACCCTCGGATCTCGATCCGACGGTTCCGGAGCGGAGAGCGACTAGGAGAGGGGTTGGTGGGCTGTGAAGAGAGGCCTTGGGCTGAGAAGAGAGAAGAGAAGGGCAGCCCGGCGGCAGTTTCGAAGACCGAAACATCCGACGAATAAACCGGCAACGGTGCCGCTATACATTTAACGGTTGGGCTATCAAATGAACTCCGAATGCGACGAAACTTGGCAGGCGGTCTGTCTACACTATAATAAGACCGCACGACAAGTTGCAACCCATTCCGAGAACATTTTTATGCCACTTATAAAATAATATTTCGGAGGTGCCGCGAGCGCGTGCGAGTGTGCCTGGACTCCGAATAAACAACGAAGAAAACCGGGAGAACCCGAACGGATGCAAGTTTTGAAAAACATGCGGATGAAATGCAGATGATGACATGAGACGAGATGCAAAATAAGAACAAAATGCAAAACAAACGACAAAAACCCAACCACGAAGGAAATATCATATCGCATCTCTGGAAAAGGCAAGAGTTGGAGTTATGAATATGGAAAGTTGCATCCGGGGCGTTACACCTTCGACCCGATCAGCTCCGATTCCGGCAAGCCGTACCAAAGCCCACTATGCACACATACGAGATAACTGTGAGCCCCACTCCTCCTTCCCTCTCTCCCTTGCCGCCCGTAGCTCACTCCCCATGCCGCACCACCATTACCAGAGCTTAGCTCCGCCGCGGTGCTCCCTGTCATTGCTGCCATCATGGTCGTGGCCACCTGAGCACAGAAAACGTGCTTAGGGCACTCTTGTGGTGCGGCCATAGCCATTCATTCGCCCCCACAAGCGTCGTAGCACCGTCCCCGTCGACACCCAACACCGTCCGCCGCCTCTGCTAGATGCCGTTGTCGTAGTAGGCCACCTGCATCGTGGCTGCTTGCTCCGTTAGATGTGCGCCGACGCGCCGGTTCAAGCGATGGCCTCCGTCGTCCGTTTGGTCGCCGGAGATGCCCGTTTGGTCCTTGATGTCTACTACACAACCTTCTTCTTGTAGACGTTGTTGGGCCTCCAAGTGCAGAGGTTTGTAGGACAGTAGCCAATTTCCCTAAAGTGGATGACCCAAGGTTTACCAATCCGTGGGAGGCGTAGGATGAAGACGGTCTCTCTCAAACAAACCTGCAAACAAATAAAAAAGAGTCTCTTGTGTCCCCAACACACCCAATACAATGGTAAATTGTATAGGTGCACTAGTTCGGCGAAGAGATGGTGATACCAGTGCAATATGGATGGTAGATATAGGTTTTGGTAATCTGAAAATATAAAAATAGCAAGGTAGCAAGTGGTAAAAGTGAGCGAAAACGGTATTGCAATGCTTCGAAACAAGGCCTAAGGTTCATACTTTCACTAGTGCAAGTTCTCTCGACAAGGATAACATAATTACATCATATAACAATCCCTCAACGTGCAACAAAGAGTCACTCCAAAGTCACTAATAGCGGAGAACAAACAAAGAGATTATGGTAGGGTACGAAACCACCTCAAAGTTATTCTTTCAGATCAATCCATTGGGCTATTCGTATACGTGTTACAAACAGCCCTAGAGTTCGTAGTAAAATAACACCTTAAGACACACATCAACCAAAACCCTAATGTCACCTAGATACTCCAATGTCACCACAAGTATCTGCGGGTATGATTATATGATATGCATCACACAATCTCAGATTCATCTATTCAACCAACATAAAGAACTTCAAAGAGTGCCCCAAAGTTTCTACCGGAGAGTCAAGACAAAAACGTGTGCCAACCCCTATGCATAGATTCCCAAGGTCACGGAACCCGCAAGTTGATCACCAAAACATACACCAAGTGGATTAATAGAATACCCCATTGTCACCATGGGTATCCCACGCAAGACATACATCAAGTGTTCTCAAATCCTTAAAGCCTCAATCCGATAAGATAACTTCAAAGGGAAAACTCAATCCATTACAAGAAGGTAGAGGGGGAGAAACATCATATGATCTGACTATAATAGCAAAGCTCGCGATACATCAAGATCGTGCCAAATTAAGAACACGAGAGAGAGAGATCAAACACATAGCTACTGGTACATACCCTCAGCCCCGAGGGTGAGCTACTCCCTCCTCATCATGGAGAGCGCCGGGATGATGAAGATGGCCACCAGTGATGATTCCGCCCCTCCGGCAAGGTGCCAGAACAGGGTCCCGATTGGTTTTTGGTGGCTACAGAGGCTTGCGGTGGCGGAACTCCAGAGCTAGGTTATTTTCTAGAGGTTTCTGTATTTATAGGAGAGGTTGGCATCGAGAACAAGTCAGGAGGCCCCACGAAGAGTCCATGAGGCATAGGGGCACGCCCTAGGGGGTGGGGCGCCCTCCACCCTCGTGGGCCCCACGAGACTCCATCCGGTAACTCTTCGTTCCAATATTTTCTATATTTTCCAGAAAAAATCTCCATTGATTTTCAGTGCATTCCGTGAACTTTTATTTCTGCACAAAAACAACACCACAGTAGTTCTGCTGAAAACAGCATCAGTCCGGGTTAGTTCTAATCAAATCATACCAAAATCGTGTATAAATATTATAAACATGGCATGAATACATAAAAAATTATAGATACGTTGGAGACGTATCTGCATCCCCAAGCTTAATTCATGCTCGTCCTCGAGTAGGTAAATGATAAGAACATAATTGTTGATGTAGAATGCTACTTAACATATTTATCAATGTTATCTTCTATATTGTGGCAAGAATATTCAGATCCATAAGATTCAAAACAAAAGTTTAATATTGACATAAAAATAATAATGCTTCAAGCATACTAATAAAGCAATCATGTCTTCTCAGAATAACATGGCCAAAGAAAGATACACTACAAAATCATATAGTCTGGCTATGCTCTATCTTCATCACACAAAATATTCAATCACACACAACCCCGATGACAAGCCAAGCAATTGTTTCATACTTTTGATGTTCTCAAACTTTTTGAATCTTCACGCAATACATGAGTGTGAGCCATGGATATAGCACTATGGTGGAAGAGAATATGGTGGTTGCGGAGAAGACAAAAAGGAGGAAGATAGTCTCGCATCAACTAGGCGTATCAACGGGCTATGGAGATGCCCATCAATAGATATCAATGTGAGTGAGTAGGGATTTCCATGCAACAGATGCACTAGAGCTATAAGTGTATGAAAGCTCAAAAAGAAACTGAGTGGGTGTGCATCCAACTTGCTTGCTCACGAAGACCTAGGGCATTCTGTGGAAGCCCATCATTGGAATATACAAGCCAAGTTCTATAATGAAAAATTCCCACTATTATATGAAAGTGAAAACATAGGAGACTCTCTATCATGAAGATCATGGTGCTACTTTGAATCACAAGTGTGGTAAAAGGATAGTAGCATTGCCCCTTCTCTCTTTTTCTCTCATTTTTTGGGTCTTCTTTTTTATGGCCTCCTTTTTTTTGTCCGGAGTCTCATCTCGACTTGTGGGGGAATCATAGTCTCCATCATCCTTTCCTCCCTGGGACAATGCTCCAATAATGAAGATCATCACACTTTTATTTACTTTACAACTCAAGAATTACAACTCGATACTTAGAACAAAATATGACTCTATATGAATGCCTTCGGTGGTGTACCGGGATGTGCAATGAATCAAGAATGACATGTATGAAAGAATTATGAATGGTGGCTTTGCCACAAATACGATGTCAACTACATGATCATGTAAAGCAATATGACAATGATGAAGCGTGTCATAATAAACAGAACATTGGAAAGTTGCATCGCAATATGAATGGCTATGGAAATGCCATAATAGGTAGGTATGGTGGCTGTTTTGAGGAAGGTATATGGTACCGGCGAAAGTTGCATGGTACTAGAGAGGCTAGCAATGGTGGAAGGGTGAGAGTGCGTATAATCCATGGACTCAACATTAGTCATAAATAACTCACATACTTATTGCAAAAAATCTATTAGTTATCGAAACGAAGTACTACGCGCATGCTCCTAGGGGGATAGATTGGTAGGAAAAGACCATTGCTCATCCCCGACCGCCACTCATAAGGAAGACAATCAATAAATAAATCATGCTCCAACTTCATCACATAACGGTTCACCATACGTGCATGCTACAGGAATCACAAACTTTAACACAAGTATCTCTCAAATTCACAACTACTCACAAGCATGACTCTAATATCACCATCTTCATATCTCAAAACAATCATAAGGAATCAAACTTCTCATAGTATTCAATGCACTTTATATGAAAGTGTTTATTATATCCCTCTTGGATGCCTATCATATTAGGACTAAATTCATAACCAAAGAAAATTACCATGCTGTTCTAAAAGACTCTCAAAATAATATAAGTGAAGCATGAGAGTTCGTATATTTATTGAAAATAAAACCACCGTCGTGCTCTGAAAGGTATAAGTGAAGCACTAGAGCAAACGACAAACTACTCCAAAAGATATAAGTGAAGATCAATGAGTAGTCGAATAATTATGTAACTATGTGAAGACTCTCTAACACTTAAGAATTTCAGATCTTGGGATATTATTCAAATAGCAAGCAAAAACATAAATAAAACAAAATGATGCTCCAAGCAAAAGACATATCATGTGGTGAATAAAAATATAGCTCCAAGTAAAGTTACCGATAGATGAAGACGAAAGAGGGGATGCCTTACGGGGCATCCCCAAGCTTAGGCTATTGGTTGTCCTTGAATATTAACTTTGGGTGCCTTGGGAATCCCCAAGCTTAGGATCTTTCCACTCCTTATTCCATAGTCTCATCGAATCTTTACCCAAAACTTGAAAACTTCACAACACAACTCAACAGAAAACTCGTAAGCTCCGTTAGTATAAGAAAATAAATCACTACTTTTGGTACTGTTATGAAATCATTCTAAATTCATATTGGTGTAATATCTACTGTATTCCAACTTCTCTATGGTTCATACCCTCCGATACTACTCATAGATTCATCAAAAATAAGCAAACAACACATAGAAAACAGAATCTGTCAAAAACAGAACAATCTGTAGTAATCCGTAACTCTCGAATACTTCTGTAACTCCAATTCTTAAATAAATTGGTGGACGTGAGGAATTTGTCTATTAATCTTCTGCAAAAATAATCAACTTAAAAACACTCTTCTATAAAAAATCACAGCTAATCCCGTGAGCGCAAAGTTTCTGTTTTTTACAGCAAGATCACATTAACTTTCACCCAAGTCTTCCCAAAGGTTCTACTTGGCACTTTATTGAAACAAAATCTATAAAACATGATTACTAAAGTAGCATAATCATGTTAACACACCAAAACAGTAGGTATAAATGTTGGGTTGTCTCCCAACAAGCGCTTTTCTTTAATGCCTTTTAGCTAGGCATGATGATTTCAATGATGCTCACATAAAAGATAAGAATTGAAACATAGCGGGAGCATCATGAAGAATATGACTAGCACATTTAATTCTAACCCACTTCCTATTCCTAGGGATTTTGTGAGCAAACAATTCATGGGAGCAATAATCAACTAGCATAGGAAGGCAATACAAGCAAAACTTCAACACATTAAGCACATGGAGAGGAAACTTGATATTATTGCAATTCCTACAAGCATATACTCCTCCCTCCTAATAATTTTCAGTAGCATCATGAATGAATTCAAAAATATAACTATCACATAAAGCAGTCTTTTCATGATCTACATGCATACAAGTTTTATTACTCTCCACATAAGCAAAATTCTTCTCATGAATAGTAGTGGGAGCAAACTCAACAAAATAACTATCATGTGAGGCATAATCCAATTGAAAATTAAAATCAAGATGACAAGTTTCATGGTTATTATTATTCTTTATAGCATACATGTCATCACAATAATCATCATAGATAGCAACTTTGTCCTCATAATCAATTGGAACCTCTTCTGAAATAGTGGATTCATCACTAAATAAAGTCATGACCTCTCCAAATCCACTTTCATAATTAGCACAATAAGATTCAACACCCTCCAAAATAGTGGGATCATTACTTCCTAAAGTTGACACTCTTCCAAACCCACTTTCATCAATATAACCATCATAAATAGGAGGCATGCTATCATCATAATAAATTTTATCATAAAAACTTGGGGGACTAAAAATATCATCTTCATCAAACATAACATCCCCAAGCTTGTAGCTTTGCATATCATTAGCATCATGGATATTCAAGGAATTCATACTAACAAAATTGCAATCATACTCATCATTCACATATTTCATGCCAAATATTCTAATGCATTCTTCTTCTAACACTTTGGCACAATTTTCCTTTCGTCATTTTCACGAAAGATATTAAAAAGATGAAGCATATGAGGCACCCTCAATTCCATTTTTTTGTAGCTTTCTTTTATAAACTAAACTAGTGATAAAACAAGAAACTAAAAGATTTGATTGAAATATCTAAAGATATACCTTCAAGCACTCACCTCCCCGGCAACGGCGCCAGAAAAGAGCTTGATGTCTACTACACAACCTTCTTCTTGTAGACGTTGGGCCTCCAAGTGCAGAGGTTTGTAGGACAGTAGCAAATTTCCCTCAAGTGGATGACCTAAGGTTTATCAATCCGTGGGAGTCGTAGGATGAAGATGGTCTCTCTCAAACAACTCTGCAACCAAATAACAAAGAGTCTCTTGTGTCCCCAACACACCCAATACAATGGTAAATTGTATAGGTGCACTAGTTCGGCGAAGAGATGGTGATACAAGTGCAATATGGGTGGTAGATATAGGTTTTTGTAATCTGAAAATATAAAAACAACAAGGTAGCAAGTGGTAAAAGTGAGCAAAAACGGTATTGCAATGCTTCAAAACAAGGCCTCGGGTTCATACTTTCACTAGTGCATGTTCTCTCAACAAGGATAACATAATTACATCATATAGCAATCCCTCAACGTGCAACAAAGAGTCACTCCAAAGTCACTAATAGAAGAGAACAAACGAAGAGATCATGGTAGGGTATGAAACCACCTCAAAGTTATTCTTTCCGATCAATCTATTGGGCTACTCCTATACGTGTCACAAATAACCCTAGAGTTCGTAGTAAAATAACACCTTAAGACACACATCAACCAAAAACCTAATGTCACCTTGATACTCCAATGTCACCACAAGTATCCACGGGTATGATTATACGGTATGCATCACACAATCTTAGATTCGTCTATTCAACCAACCCAAAGAACTTCAAAGAGTGCCCCAAAGTTTCTACCGGAGAGTCAAGACGAAAACGTGTGCCAAGCCCTATGGATAGATTCCCAAGGTCACGGAACCAGCACATTGATCACCAAAACATACATCAAGTGGATCAATAGAATACCCCATTGTCACCACGGGTATCCCATGCAAGACATACATCAAGTGTTCTCAAATCCTTAAAGACTCAATCTAATAAGATAACTTCAAAGGGAAAACTCAATCCATTACAAGAAGGTAGAGGGGTAGAAACATCATATGATCCAACTATAATAGCGAAGCTCGCGATATATCAAGATTGTGCCAAATCAAGAACATGAGAGAGAGAGAGAGATCAAACACATAGCTACTGGTACATACCCTCAGCTCCGAGGGTGAACTACCCCCCTCCTCTTCAAGGAGAGCGCCGGGATGATGAAGATGGCCACTGGTGATGATTCCCCCCTCCGCAGGGTGCCGAAACAGGGTCCCGATTGGTTTTTAGTGGCTACGGAGGCTTGCAGTGGCGGAACTCCCGATCTAGGTTTCTGTATTTATGGGAGAGGTTGGCATCAAGAACAAGTCAGGGGGCCCCGCGGAGAGTCCACGAGGCACTGGGGTGCGTCCCAGGGGGGTGGGGGCGCCCTCCACCCTCATGGGCCCCATGGGACTCCCCTCCGGTAACTCTTCGTTCTAGTATTTTTTATATTTTCCAGAAAAAATCTCCATTGTTTTTTAGCGCATTTCGAGAACTTTTATTTCTGCACAAAAACAACACCACGGTAGTTCTGCTAAAAACAGCATCAGTCCAGGTTAGTTCTAATCAAATCATACCAAGATCATGTAGAAATATTATAAACATGGCATGAATACATCAAAAATTATAGATATGTTGGAGACGTATCAGTCCTCGCGCGCCACCCGTGACCGTCTGTCCCCTGCTCGTGCGCGCTCGACCACCTCCGCATCCGCCCTCGCGCCCGTCCGGGCTCACCGCGCCCCGCGTCGCACTCTGTAGCTCGCCCGCGCCCCGCTTCATCTCTGCACGTGCCCACCTCTGCCGTTGCCACCCTGTCTGCTGCTTTGCGCTGCCACTACTGCACGGTTGCTGTTTCCCCGCAACTCCCACCGTCGGCTCCCGTGCTTACTGCTGCTGTGTGGCTGATGCTGCTGCTGTTGGGGAACGTTGCAGAAAACCAAAATTTTCCTACTCGTTTCACCAAGATCATCTAGGAGTTCATCTAGCAACGAGTGATTAGATGCATCTACATACCTTTGTAGATCGCGCACGGAAGCGTTCAAAAGAACGGTGATGATGTAGTCGTACTCGACGTGATCCAAATCACCGATGACCAGCGCCGAACGGACGGCACCTCCGCGTTCAACACACGTACGGGACGGGAGACGTCTCCTCCTTCTTGATCCAGCAAGGGGAAAGAAGAGGTTGATGAAGATCCAGCAGCACGACGGCGTGGTGGTGGATGCAGGGCGTCACAGCAGCAGGGCTTCGCCGAGACTACGAGGGAGAGACGTAACGGGGGGAGATGGAGGCGCCAGGGGCTGGTGTGAAATCCCTCCTCTCCCCCCCACTATATATAGGGGTGCCAGGGGGGGCGCCGGCCCTAGTAGATGGCATCTACTAGGGGGGGGCGGCCAAGGGGAGGTTTCCCTCCCCCCAAGGCACCTAGGGGTGCCTTCCACCACATGGACTCTTCCATGGTGGAAACCCTAGGCGCATGGGCCTATAGGGGCTGGTGCCCTTGGCCCATCTAGGCCAAGGCACACCCCCTACAGCCCATGTGGCCCCCCGGGACAGGTGGCCCCACCCGGTGGACCCCCGGGACCCTTCCGGTGGTCCCGGTACAATACTGATAACCCCGAAACTTGTCCCGATGCCCGAAATAGCACTTCCTATATATAATTCTTTACCTCCGGACCATTCCGGAACTCCTCGTGACGTCCGGGATCTCATCCGGGACTCCGAACAACATTCGGGTTTCTGCATATACATATCTTCATAACCCTAGCGTCACCGAACCTTAAGTGTGTAGACCCTACGGGTTCGGGAGACAAGCAGACATGACCGAGACGACTCTCCGGTCAATAACCAACAGCGGGATCTGGATACCCATGTTGGCTCCCACATGCTCCACGATGATCTCATCGGATGAACCACGATGTCGAGGATTTAATCAATCCCGTACGCTATTCTCTTTGTCTATCGATATGTTACTTGCCCGAGATTCGATCGTCGGTATCCCAATACCTCGTTCAATCTCGTTACCGGCAAGTCACTTTACTCGTACCGTAATGCATGATCCCGTGACCAGACACTTGGTCACTCTGAGCTCATTATGATGATGCATTACCGAGTGGGCCCAGTGATACCTCTCCGTCATACGGAGTGACAAATCCCAGTGTTGATCCATGTCACCCAACAGACACTTTTGGAGATACCCGTAGTCTACCTTTATAGTCACCCAGTTACGTTGTGACGTTTGGCATACCCAAAGCACTCCTACGGTATCCGGGAGTCACACGATCTCATGGTCAAAGGAATAGATACTTGACATTAGAAAACTCTAGCAAACGAACTATACGATCTTGTGCTATGTTTAGGATTGGGTCTTGTCCATCACATCATTCTCCCAATGATGTGATCTCGTTATCAATGACATCCAGTGTCCATAGTCAGGAAACCATGACTATCTGTTGATCAACGAGCTAGTCAACTAGAGGCTCACTAGGGACATGTTGGTGTCTGTTATTCACACATGTATTACGATTTCCGGATAACACAATTATAGCATGAATAAAGACAATTATCATGAACAAGGAAATATAATAATAATGCTTTTATTATTGCCTCTAGGGCATATTTCCAACAGTCTCCCACTTGCACTAGAGTCAATAATCTAGTTACATTGTGATGAATCGAACACCCATGGAATTCTGGTGTTGATCATGTTTTGCTCTAGGGAGAGGTTTAGTCAACGGATCTGCTATATTCAGGTCCGTATGTACTTTACAAATCTCTATGTCTCCATCTTGAACATTTTCACGAATGGAGTTGAAGCGACGCTTGATGTGCCTTGTCTTCTTGTGAAACCTGGGCTCCTTGGCAAGTGCAATAGCTCCAGTGTTGTCACAGAAGAGCTTGCTCGGCCCCGACGCATTGGGTATGACTCCTAGGTCGGTGATGAACTCCTTCACCCATATTGCTTCATGTGCTGCCTCCGAGGCTGCCATGTACTCCGCTTCACATGTAGATCCCGCCATGACGCTTTGCTTGCAACTGCACCAGCTTACTGCCCCACCATTCAAATTATACACGTATCCGGTTTGTGACTTAGAGTCATCCAGATCTGTGTCGAAGCTAGCGTCGACGTAACCCTTTACGATGAGCTCTTCCTCACCTCCATAAACGAGAAACATTTCCTTAGTCCTTTTCAGGTACTTCAGGATATTCTTGACCGCTGTCTAGTGTTCCTTGCCGGGATTACTTTGGTACCTTCCTACCAAACTGACGGCAAGGTTAACATCAGGTCTGGTACACAGCATGGCATACATAATAGAACCTATGGTTGAGGCATAGGGGATGACGCTCATCTCTTCTATATCTTCTGCCGTGGTCGGACATTGAGCTGAGCTCAATTTCATACCTTGTAACACAGGCAAGAACCCCTTCTTGGATTGATCCATATTGAACTTCTTCAATATCTTATCAAGGTATGTGCTTTGTGAAAGACCTATGAGGCGTCTCGATCTATCTCTATAGATTTTGATGCCTAATATATAAGCAGCTTCTCCAAGGTCCTTCATTGAAAAACTTTTATTCAAGTAGGCCTTGATGCTGTCCAAGAGTTCTATATCATTTCCCATCAACAGTATGTCATCTACATATAATATGAGAAATGCTACAGAGCTCCCACTCACTTTCTTGTAAACGCAGGCTTCTCCATAAGTCTGTGTAAACCCAAACGCTTTGATCATCTCATCAAAGCGAATGTTCCAACTCCGAGATGCTTGCACCAGCCCATAAATCGAGCGTTGGAGCTTGCACACTTTGTCAGCATTCTTAGGATCGACAAAACCTTCCGGCTGTATCATATACAATTCTTCCTTAAGGAAACCATTAAGGAATGCCGTTTTGACGTCCATTTGCCATATCTCGTAATCATAGAATGCGGCAATTGCTAACATGATTCGAACGGACTTCAGCTTCGCTACCGGTGAGAAAGTCTCATCGTAGTCAACCCCTTGAACTTGTCGATAACCCTTAGCGACAAGCCGAGCTTTATAGATGGTCACATTACCATCCGCGTCTGTCTTCCTCTTAAAGATCCATTTATTTTCTATGGCTCGCCGCTCAATGGGCAAGTCAGTCAAAGTCCATACTTTGTTTTCATACATGGATCCTATCTCGGATTTCATGGCTTCTAGCCATTTGTCGGAATCTGGGCCCGCAATTGCTTCTTCATAGTTCGAAGGTTCACCGTTGTCTAACAGCATGATTTCCAAGACACGGTTGCCGTACCACTCTGGTGCGGAACGTGTCCTTGTGGACCTTCGAATTTCAGTAGGGGCTTGATCAGAAGTATCTTGATCATTGTCATTAACTTCCTCTCTAGTCGGTGCAGGCACCTCAGGAACATTTTCTTGAGTTGCGCCATTTGCCGGTTCAAGAGGTAATACTTCATCAAGCTCTACTTTCCTCCCACTTACTTCTTTCGAGAGAAACTCTTTCTCCAGAAAGGACCCATTCTTGGCAACAAAGATCTTGCCTTCGGATCTGAGGTAGAAGGTGTACCCAATAGTTTCTTTTGGGTATCCTATGAAGACGCATTTTTCCGACTTGGGTTCGAGCTTTTCAGGTTGAAGTTTCTTGACATAAGCATCGCATCCCCAAACTTTTAGAAACGACAGCTTAGGTTTCTTCCCAAACCATAATTCATACGGTGTCGTCTCAACGGATTTCGATGGAGCCCTATTTAAAGTGAATGCGGCAGTCTCTAAAGCATAGCCCCAAAAAGAAAGCGGTAAATCGGTAAGAGACATCATAGATCGCACCATATCTAACAGAGTGCGATTACGACGTTCAGACACACCATTACGCTGAGGTGTTCCAGGCGGCGTGAGTTGTGAAACTATTCCACATTTTCTTAAGTGTGCCCCAAACTCGTGACTCAAGTATTCTCCTCCACGATCTGATCGTAAAAACTTGATTTTCCTGTCACGTTGATTTTCAACCTCACTCTGAAATTCCTTGAACTTTTCAAAGGTTTCAGACTTGTGTTTCATTAAGTAGATATACCCATACCTACTTAAATCATCAGTGAGGGTGAGAACATAACGATAGCCACCGCGAGCTTCAACACTCATTGGACCGCACACATCAGTATGTATGATTTCCAATAAGTCGGTTGCTCGCTCCATTGTTCCTGAGAACGGAGTCTTGGTCATTTTACCCATAAGGCATGGTTCGCATGTGTCAAATGATTCATAATCAAGAGACTCTAAAAGTCCATCAGCATGGAGCTTCTTCATGCGTTTGACACCTATGTGACCAAGGCGGCAGTGCCACAGGTATGTGGGACTATCATTATCAACCTTACTTCTTTTGGTACTCACATTATGAACGTGTGTAGCATCACGTTCGAGATTCATAAAGAATAAACCATTCACCATAGGAGCATGACCATAAAACATATCTCTCATAAAAATGGAACAACCATTATTCTCAGATTTAAAAGAGTAGCCATCTCGAATTAAACGAGATCCCGATACAATGTTCATGCTCAAAGCTGGCACTAAATAACAATTATTAAGGTTTAAAACTAATCCCGAAGGGAGATGCAGAGGTAGCGTGCCGACGGCAATCACATTGACCTTGGAACCATTCCCGACGCGCATCGTCACCTCGTCCTTTGCCAGTTTCCGCTTATTCCGCAGCCCCTGCTTTGAGTTACAAATGTGAGCAACTGCACCGGTATCAAATACCCAGGAGCTACTACGGGCACTAGTAAGGTACACATCAATTACATGTATATCACATATACCTTTTGTTTTGCCGGCCTTCTTATCCGCTAAGTACTTAGGGCAGTTCCGCTTCGAGTGACCGCTTCCCTTGCAATAAAAGCACTTAGTCTCGGGCTTGGGTCCATTCTTTGGCTTCTTCCCGGCAGCTTGCTTTCCGGGCGCGGCAACCTCCTTGCCGTCCTTCTTGAAGTTCTTTTTACCCTTGCCTTTCTTGAACTTAGTGGTTTTATTGACCATCAACACTTGATGTTCCTTCCTGACTTCTACCTCTGCTGATTTCAGCATAGCAAATACTTCAGGAATGGTCTTTTCCATCCCCTGCATATTGAAGTTCATCACAAAGCTCTTGTAGCTTGGTGGAAGCGACTGGAGGATTCTGTCAATGACCGCATCATCCGGGAGATTAACTCCCAGCTGAGTCAAGCGGTTATGCAACCCAGACATAGTGAGTATGTGCTCACTGACAGAACTGTTTTCCTCCATCTTACAGCTGAAGAATTTGTCGGAGACTTCATATCTCTCGACCCGGGCATGAGCTTGGAAAACCATTTTCAGCTCTTCGAACATCTCATATGCTCCATGTCTCTCAAAACGCTTTTGGAGCCCCGGCTCTAGGCTGTAAAGCATGCCGCACTGAATGAGGGAGTAGTCATCGGAACGTGCCTGCCAAGCGTTCATAACATCTTGTTCTGCAGGGAGAACGGGTGCGTCACCAAGCGGTGCTTGTAGGACATAATCTTTCTTGGCAGCTATGAGGATGATCCTCAGGTTCCGGACCCAGTCCGTATAGTTGCTGCCATCGTCTTTCAGCTTGGTTT
The DNA here is from genome assembly GCF_002162155.2 of Triticum dicoccoides. Classification (NCBI taxonomy): domain Eukaryota; kingdom Viridiplantae; phylum Streptophyta; class Magnoliopsida; order Poales; family Poaceae; genus Triticum; species Triticum dicoccoides. The sequence goes on from NC_041381.1 coordinate 165,025,469, forward strand.
TCTCTAGGAACGCGTTGAAGTTGAGGACTACGTTGGCCATTTAATCTACAAGACATTGTAAAATATTTAGACTAAGTTCATGATAATTAAGTTCAACTAATCAAATTATTAATGAATTCCCACTTAGATTAGACATCCCTCTAGTCATCTAAGTATTACATGATCCGAGTTAAACTAGACCGTGTCCGATCATCACGTGAGACGGACTAGTCAACATCGGTGAACATCTTCATGTTGATCGTATCTTCTATACGACTCATGCTCGACCTTTCGGTCTTCTGTGTTCCGAGGCCATGTCTGTACATGCTAGGCTCGTCAAGTCAACCTAAGTGTTTGCATGTGTAAATCTGTCTTACACGCGTTGTATGTGAACGTCTGAATAAAACACCCGATCATCACGTGGTGTTTTGAAACAGCGAACTGTTGCAACGGTGCACAGTTAGGGGGAACACTTCTTGAAATTATTGTGAGGGATCATCTTATTTACTACCGTCGTTCTAAGTAAACAAGATGCAAAACATGATAAACATCACATGTAATCAAATAATAAACGTGACATGATATGGCCATTATCACATAGCTCCTTTGATCTCCATCTTGGGGCTCCATGATCATCTTGTCACCGGCTTGACACCATGATCTCCATCATCATGATCTCCATCATCGTGTCTCCATGAAGTTGCTTGCCAACTATTACTTCTACTACTATGGCTAACGCGTTTAGCAATAAAGTAAAGTAATTTACATGGCGTTTCTTGATGACACGCAGGTCATATAAAAGAATAAAGACAACTCCTATGGCTCCTGCCGGTTGTCATACTCATCGACATGCAAGTCATGATTCCTATTACAATAGCATGAACATCTCATACATCACATATAGATCATTCATTATTCATCACAACTTTGGCCATATCATATCACAAACCACTTGCTGCAAAAACAAGTTAGACGTCCTCTAATTGTTGTTGCAAGTTTTACGTGGCTGAATTAGGGTTCTAGCAAGAACCTTTTCTTACCTACGTTAAAGCCACAACGTGATTTGTCAACTTCTATTTACCCTTCATAAGGACCCTGTTCATCGATTCCACTCCAACTAAAGTAGGAGAGACAGACACCCACCAGCCACCTTATGCAACTAGTGCATGTTAGTCGGTGGAACCGGTCTCACGTAAGCGTACGTGTAAGGTTGGTCCGGAGCGCTTCATCCCACAATACCGCTGAAGCAACAAAGGACTAGTAACGGCAAGAAAGTTGACAAATCTACGCCCACAACAAATTGTGTTCTACTCGCGCAAGAAGAACTACGCATAGACCTAGCTCATGAAGTCACTGTTGGGGAACGTTGCAGAAAACAAAAAATTTCCTACTCGTTTCACCAAGATCATCTAGGAGTTCATCTAGCAACGAGTGATTAGATGCATCTACATACCTTTGTAGATCGCGCACGGAAGCGTTCAAAAGAACGGTGATGATGTAGTCGTACTCGACGTGATCCAAATCACCGATGACCAGCGCCGAACGGACGGCACCTCCGCGTTCAACACACGTACGGGACGGGAGACGTCTCCTCCTTCTTGATCCAGCAAGGGGAAAGAAGAGGTTGATGAAGATCCAGCAGCACGATGGCGTGGTGGTGGATGCAGGGCGTCACAGCAGCAGGGCTTCGCCGAGACTACGAGGGAGAGACGTAACAGGGGGAGATGGAGGCGCCAGGGGCTGGTGTGAAATCCCTCCTCTCCCCCCCACTATATATAGGGGTGCCAGGGGGGGCGCCGGCCCTAGTAGATGGCATCTACTAGGGGGGGCGGCGGCCAAGGGGAGGTTTCCCTCCCCCCAAGGCACCTAGGGGTGCCTTCCACCACATGGACTCTTCCATGGTGGAAACCCTAGGCGCATGGGCCTATAGGGGCTGGTGCCCTTGGCCCATCTAGGCCAAGGCGCACCCCCTACAGCCCATGTGGCCCCCCGGGACAGGTGGCCCCACCCGGTGGACCCCCGGGACCCTTCCGGTGGTCCCGGTACAATACCGATAACCCCGAAACTTGTCCCGATGCCCGAAATAGCACTTCCTATATATAATTCTTTACCTCCGGACCATTCCAGAACTCCTCGTGATGTCCGGGATCTCATCCGGAACTCCGAACAACATTCGGGTTTCTGCATATACATATCTTCATAACCCTAGCGTCACCGAACCTTAAGTGTGTAGACCCTACGGGTTCGGGAGACAAGCAGACATGACCGAGACGACTCTCCGGTCAATAACCAACAGCGGGATCTGGATACCCATGTTGGATCCCACATGCTCCACGATGATCTCATCGGATGAACCACGATGTCGAGGATTTAATCAATCCCGTACGCTATTCTCTTTGCCTATCGATATGTTACTTGCCCGAGATTCGATCGTCGGTATCCCAATACCTCGTTCAATCTCGTTACCGGCAAGTCACTTTACTCGTACCGTAATGCATGATCCCGTGACCAGACACTTGGTCACTCTGAGCTCATTATGATGATGCATTACCGAGTGGGCCTAGTGATACCTCTCCGTCATACGGAGTGACAAATCCCAGTCTTGATCCATGTCACCCAACAGACACTTTCGGAGATACCCGTAGTCTACCTTTATAGTCACCCAGTTACGTTGTGACGTTTGGCATACCCAAAGCACTCCTACGGTATCCGGGAGTCACACGATCTCATGGTCAAAGGAATAGATACTTGACATTAGAAAACTCTAGCAAACGAACTATACGATCTTGTGCTTTGTTTAGGATTGGGTCTTGTCCATCACATCATTCTCCCAATGATGTGATCTCGTTATCAATGACATCCAGTGTCCATAGTCAGGAAACCATGACTATCTGTTGATCAACGAGCTAGTCAACTAGAGGCTCACTAGGGACATGTTGGTGTCTGTTATTCACACATGTATTACGATTTCCGGATAACACAATTATAGCATGAATAAAGACAATTATCATGAACAAGGAAATATAATAATAATGCTTTTATTATTGCCTCTAGGGCATATTTCCAACAGCTGCCTAGTACCGCCCCGCTACCCCACGCCCGTGGTTCGCCCGCTCTGCCGCGACGGCCCCCTCCACTCGACGCGCCATCCTCTACCGTCGGCGCCAGCTGATGCTTCCGCCCCGGCGTGGCCACCACGCCCACCAGCTACTGTTCTGCTGCCCCCATGGCCAGCACCCTCGCCGCCGCACAACCTCTCCACGCCACTCCCTGCTTCGCGCCCGCCTTCCCTGGCATCGCCGCCGGTGCCCGCCACCGATGCGCTCGGCAGGATCCCCTCGCACACCCACACCCGTTCGCCCGAAACCGCCCGCCTAGTAGTCTGGGCCATTGACCATAGGGGCCCACGCAGGGTAAAAACAAAACAAAAATAGAAAAACAAAATTTCAATATAAATAAATAAAATTAATAATTAATTAACTTAATTAATATTGCTTAGTTAACTAAATAACTACCTAACGAGTTTAATCAGTCAATGACACGGGGCCCCATCCCTTGTTGACCAGTCGAAGTTTGACTGGTTAACTGGGACCCCTGGACCCACATGTCACCCTCTGGTACACTTATGTGTACACAGATCTGGGTGCACCTAGCATTTACTCATTTTTGATTTAATAATAATTGTAGAAATTGTTTAAATCTTTGCAATATCATATAAAATTATCCGTAATTAGGATGAAAAGGTTTTCTACATGAAAGTTGCTTAGAATGACGAGATGAATCCGATTTCGCGGTTCGTTTGTCCGCCACACGTCCCTGGCATAGAGAACATCAAACTTTTCGCCTCGGTTTCGTTTGTCCGAAAATATCTAACCTTGGGAAAACTTTCTCGGATGTTATGCCCCTTCGTCGATATCGTGTAGCACTACGTTAGAACACCCTAGCACCGCTTGTTGTTATGTCATGCATCTATGTTCTTTGTATTTACTGTTTCTTCCCCCTCTTCTCTCCGGTAGACCCCGAGACCGCTGTTGATGCCACTGTGATCGACTACGTCGACGGCGACCCTTCTTCCCTTTCAGCGGAGCTTCCAGGCAAGCCCCCTTTTGATCATCCCTATATCGCCCATTCCATTCTCTCATGTTTGCATTGGATTTTGCTATTGTAATTGATTGCTCCTATTCTGATGCATAGCCTGCTTTTGTACCTGCTGTTGTACCTTACCTACTCATCCTAAACTGCTTAGTATAGGTTGGTTAGTGATCCATCAGTGACCCCCACCTTGTCCTTGTTGCCCCTGCTTCATCATCAACAACTCGATCAACGTGGTCGATGACCAGAGCCCGACACCTCACATCACTTCACCCCCCTTAGTTGTATGACTCTGCATAGTTACTATTGAGTGCCAAGGGTGATACCTCATAACACACTCCTGATGATAACTCTGTAGTGTAGCTATTCGGTCGTGGTCATCGAGGGTGATTCCTCCTTCACCACTCCTAACATGTCTTTGTCGTGCAGCCCCTCAAGTGGTGACTTTGGGGGTGGTTCCTCTTACATTCATCTTGACGATTACATCAAGTGGAATCCATCGAGGGTGATTCCTCGGGTTTTCCCATTGATGTTTGTACACACGGTTACCTTGACTTTACTTGAGACCTTTGTGAAAGTCGAGCGGGCCCGAAGATCACCCACAAGATAATTACGTGGCACGGCCGGGCATTCTAGGCCCTTGTCGTAAGTCCATGAGACGGGGCAATAGGGTCACATCAATCGTGAGTCTCTGATCGTTTCTGCAAGCTAATAATACACTAATGATTTGGGTATTTGTTCTGAGTTGGCCTTTGGCCTTTATGCATTAACCATCACGCGGGAATAGTTATGGGCCTCGGCATCGTGGTATCAACCAAAGCTTTGTCAGACGTCCAGTTCAGCAGTGCAGCATGGATGGGCCGGCACCATCCCGTAGTGGTGGAGCCTGGACCCGCCCTGCTCGTAACAACCCGGAGTGCAACGGGCGATGGGCCCAAGACCCCGGAGTGCTTAGGATGTAGACCGGCGGAGACCTCTCTGCTGAGCCTAGGTAGGGCTGCGACGTGTTGATCTTCCGAGGTCGGGCATTGACCCATAAAAGTGTGTCCGACTAGAGTAATAAAGCGTGTTGGGTAATGTGGTGCACCCCTGCAGGGAAGTTATATATTTGAATGCCGTGTCCAGAATAATAGACGTTCAGACTTGTATCCGGATCTATTATAACTAGAAATGGATACTTGAGATATGTGGCTCCAAGATTGCTTTCCCACAGGGAGTCAGGGAAGGATCTCTAGGCGTTGATGTTACCACATGCTTGTTAATTAAATTGTTATTCTATACTCTTCTGAATGCTGCAAGATGCTTGGAGCTGCTTGAAGATGCTAGTCTTTGATAGGCTAGGCCTTCCCCCCTCTATCATGGCATTCTGCAGTTCAGTCCTAATTTCTGGCGCCGTTGCCGGGGAGGTGAGTGCTTGAAGGTATATCTTTAGATCTTGCAATCGAATCTTTTAGTTTCTTGTTTTATCACTAGTTTAGTCTATAAAAGAAAACTACAAAAAATTGGAATTGAGGGTGCCTCATATGCTTCATCTTTTTAATGTCTTCCATGAAAATAAGGATTCCGATAATTGTGCTCAATTTCTAGAGGAAGAATGCATTAAAATGTTTGTCACTAAGTTTCTGAATGATGAGCATGATTGCATTATTGTTAGTATGAATTCCTTGAATATCCATGATGCTAATGATATGCAAAGCCACAAGCTTGGGGAAGCTGTGTGTGATGAAGATGATATTTTTTGTTCCCCAAGTTTTGATGAGCCAATTTATTATGATGAAAGCATGCCTCCTATTTATGATGAGTATATTGATGAAAGTGGATTTGGAGAGGTCATGACTTTATTTAGTGATGAATCCACTATTTCGGAAGAGGTTCCAATTGATTATGAGAACAAAGTTCCTATCTATGATGATTATTGTGATGACATGTATGCTATAAAGAATAATGATAACCATGAAACTTGTCATCTTGATTTCAATTTTCAATTGGATTATGCCTCACATGATAGTTATTTTGTTGAGTTTGCTCCCATTACTATTCATGAGAAGAAATTTGCTTATGTGGAGAGTAATAAAATTTATATGCTTGTAGATCATGAAAAGAATGACTTATGTGATAGTTATATTGTTGAATTCATTCATGATGGCACTGAAAATTATTATGAGGGAGGAATATATGCTTGTAGGAATTGCAATAATATCAAGTTTCCTCTCTACGTGTTGAAAATCTTGAAGCTAAAAAACATGAAGAAGAAAGGTTATTGAAAAAGCGGATGGCGACCCCTCTCACCCCACCTCCACCCCCTTTGGCAGTGATCTACCTACTGCACCATTGATCTGAGGATCCCCTCCGATCATCATCTCCGACGTCTTCTCCACTCTTGGGTGACACTATTTTCTCTCATGGGGACTAATTCTGATCAACCCTTGGCTTGGATTTCTCCAAGGGTTTTGAGTTTGCGGATAAGGTGTTCATATCTACTGGTTTTCCCATCCATCCCACGGATGACACTGGCCATCTCATGATGGTTGTGTCTTTTGGACGACATAATTTTCGGCTCTCAGATGATTCTGTGGCGGCGGCTTTGGAGGCGGCCATTGGGGGTTCTGCAATTGAGTTCGGAGTTTCATGCATTCGGGGCAAGGTTTTTTCCTTCAACGTTTCTTCCAAGCAAGTTGGCTTCTGTGTTCTTGAACTACGTTCTTTTGCTTGCCTGCACTTTAAATGTTATTTTAATCTATGGGGCCGTGGTGGCCCTAATTGGAAGTGTGAATTTCATCATTGGAAATTGGAGTGTGATGCTGAGTGGATTCTTGTTAGTCCATCTAAATGCCGTGCGGCTTTAGGGATGTTGTCTATGCGTCATCCACCTCACAAGTTGATACGTCTCCAACGTATCTATAATTTTTGATTGTTCCATGCTATTATATTACCTGTTTTGGATGTTTATGGGCTTTACTATACACTTTTATATTATTTTTGGGACTAACCTATTAACCGGAGGCCCAACCCAAATTGTTGTTTTCTTGCCTATTTCAGTGTTTCGAAGAAAAGGAATATCAAACGGAGTCCAAACGGAATGAAACCTTCAGGAAAGTTATTTCTGGAATGGAAGCAGTCCAGGAGACTTGGAGTAGACGTCAGGGAAGCTTCGAGGTGGCTGCTATGTCTCGAGCTTGCGTTGGATTTCCCCGAAGAGGAGAGGATGATGCAGCACAGTAGCGTAAGTATTTCCCTCAGTTTTTGAGAACCAAGGTATCAATCCAGTAGGATACCACGCGCAAGTCCCTCGTACCTGCACAAAATGATAGCTACTCGCAACCAACGCTTAGGGGTTGTCAATCCCTTCATGGTCACTTACGAGGGTGAGATCTGATAGAGATAATATTTTTGGTATTTTTGGTATAAAGATGCAAAGTAAAAAGTAAAAGCAAAAGCAAGTAAATAAAGTGATGGAGATTGATATGATGAGAATAGACCCGGGGGCCATATGTTCCACTAGTGGCTTCTCTCAAGAGCATAAGTATTCTACGGTGGGTGAACAAATTACTGTTGAGCAATTGACAGAAATGAGCATAGTTATGAGGTTATCCAGGCAATGATCATGTATATAGGCATCACGTCCGTGACAAGTAGACCGAAACGATTCTGCATCTACTACTATTACTCCACTCATCGACCGCTATCCAGCATGCATCTAGAGTATTAAGTTAAAAACAGAGTAACGCCTTAAGCAATATGACATGATGTAGAGGAATAAATTCATGCAATATGATAAATACCCCATCTTGTTATCCTCGATGGCAATAATACAATACGTGCCTTGCAACCCTTTCTGTCACTGGGTAAGGTCACCGCAAGATTGAACCCAAAGCTAAGCACTTCTCCCATTGCAAGAACTACCAATCTAGTTGGCAAAACCAAACGGATAATTCGAAGAGACTTGCGAAGATAACTTAATCATACATAAAAGAATTCAGAGAAGAATCAAATATTTTCCATAGATAAGTTGGATCATAAACCCACAATTCATCGATCTCAACAAACACACCGCAAAAAGAAGATTACATCGAATAGATCTCCACGAGAGAGGGGGAGAACATTGTATTGAGATCCAAAAAGAGAGAAGAAGCCATCTAGCTACTAACTATGGACCCGAAGGTCTAAAGTAAACTACTCACACTTCATCGGAGGGGCTATGGTAATGATGTAGAAGCCCTCCGTGGTGGATGCCCCCTCCGGCGGAGCTCCGGAACAGGCCCCAAGATGGGATCTCGTGGATACAGGAAGTTACGGCGGTGGAATTAGGTTTTTGGCTCTGTCCCCAATCTGTTGGGGGCACGTAGGTATATATAGGAGGAAGGAATACGTCGGTGGAGCGTCAGGGGGCCCATGAGGTAGGGGGGCACGCCCAGGGGGGAGGGCGCGCCCCCACCCTCATGACCACCTCTCGCACTTCTTGGAGTAGGGTCCAAGTCTCCTGGATCACGTTCGGTGAGAAGATCATGTTTCCGAAGGTTTCATTCCGTTTGGACTCCGTTTGATATTCCATTTCTTCGAAACACTGAAATAGGCAAAAAAAACAGCAATTCTGGGTTGGGCCTCCGGTTAATAGGTTAGTCCCAAAAATAATATAAAAGTGGAAAATAAAGCCCATTATAGTCCAAAACAATAGATAAAGTAGCATGGAGCAATCAAAAATTATAGATACGTTGGAGACATATCAGGCATCCCCAAGCTTAGTTCCTACTCGTCCTCGAGTAGGTAAATGATAAAAAGAGAATTTTTGATGCGGAGTGATACTTTGGCATAATTTCAATGTAAATCTTCTTAATTGTGATATGAATATTCAGATCCGAAAGATTCAAGAAAAAAGTTCATATTGACATAAAAATAATAATACTTCAAGCACACTAATCAAAATAATTATGTCATCTCAAAATAACATGGCCAAAGAAAGTTCATCCCTACAAAATCATATAGTTAGGCTATGCTTCATTTTCGTCACACAAAGATGTTCCCAACTTCTATACCCCCGATGACAAGCCAAGCAATTGTTTCATACTTAAATAATCTCAAACTTTTTCAACCTTCACCAATACATGAGCGTGAGCCATGTATATAGCACTATGGGTGGAATAGAATATGATGTTGGGTTTGTGTGGAGAAGACAAAAAAGGAGAAAGTCTCACATTGACGAGGATAATCAACGGGCTATGGAGATGCCCATCAATTGATGTCAACATGAGGAGTAGGGATTGCCATGCAATGGATGCACTAGAGCTATGAATGCTCAACAAAAGAAAACTAGTGGGTGTGCATCCAACTTGCTTGCTCATGAAGACCTAGGGCATTTGAGGAAGCCCATCGTAGGAATATACAAGCCAAGTTCTATAATGAAAAATTCCCACTAGTATGAAAAAGACAACTTATGAGACTCACTATATGAAAAACATGGTGCTACTTTGAAGCACAACATATGAGACTCACTACATGAAGAACGAGGTGCTACTTTGAAGCACAAAATATGAGACTCACTACATGAAGAACATGGTGCTACTTTGAAGCACAAGTGTGGAAAAAGAGATAGTAGCATTGCCCTTTTCTTGTTTTTTCTTTTTTTCGGGCCTTCCTTTTTTTATTTTGGCATTTCTCTTTTTTTATTTGGGCAATGCTCTAATAATGATGATCATCACACTTCTATTGATTACAACATGAGGATTACAACTCGAAACTAGAAAAAGGTATGACTCTATATGAATGCCTCCGACGGTGTACCGGGATGGTGCAATGAATCAAGAGTGACATGTATGAAAAATAATGCATGGTGGCTTTGCCACAAATACGATGTCAACTACATGATCATGCAATGGCAATACGACAAAAGTAATATATGTCATAATAATGATGAACGGAATGGTGGAAAGTTGCATGGCAATATATCTCAGAATGGCTATGGAAATGCCATAATAGGTAGGTATGGTGGCGATTTTGAGGAAGATACAGGGAGGTTTATGTGTGATAGAGCGTATCGTATCACGGAGTTTGGATGCACCGGCGAAGTTTGCGCCAACTCTCAATGTGAGAAAGGGCAATGCACGGTACCGAAGAGGCTAGCAATGGCGGAAAGGTAAAAGTGCGTATAATCCATGGACTCAACATTAGTCAAAAGAACTCATATACTTATTGCAAAAATTTAGAAGTCATCAAAAATCAAGTACTACGCGCATGCTCCTAGGGGGATAGATTGGTAGGAAAAGACCATCGCTCATCCCCGACCGCCACTCATAAGGATGCACAAGCCAGGTACACTTCATGTTTCAAATTTGTTACACAACTTTAACCATACGTGCATGCTACGGGACTTAGAAACTTCAACACAAGTATTTCTCAAATTCACAACTACTCAACTAGCATGACTTTGATATTATTACCTCCATATCTCAAAACAATTATCAAGCATCAAACTTATCTTAGTATTCAACGCACTCAAAAGAAAGTTTCACATATCTTGAACACCAAGTATATTAACATTAAGCAAATTACCATGCTATTAACGAATCTCAAAATACTCTAAGTGAAGCATGAGAGATCAAGTTTCTTTAAAAAAAATCCAACACCGTGCTCTAAAATATCTAAGTGAAGCACTAGAGCAAAAATTATCACGCTCAAAAAGATATAAGTGAAGCACTATGAGCAAATTATCAAGCTCAAAAGATATAAGTGAAGCACATAGAGTATTCTATCAAATTCCAAATCATGTATGGCTCTCTCAAAAGGTGTGTACAGCAAGGATGATTGTGGTAAACTAACAAGCAAAGACTCAAATAATACAAGACGCTCCAAGCAAAACACATATCATGTTGGTGAATAAAAATATAGCTCCAAGTAAATTACCGATGGAAGTGGACGAAAGAGGGGATGCCTTCCGGGGCATCCCCAAGCTTTGACTTTTTGGTGTCCTTGGATTATCTTGGGGGTGCCATGGGCATCCCCAATCTTAGGCTCTTTCCACTCCTTGTTCCATAATCCATCAAAAGAATTCACCCAAAACTTGAAAACTTCACAACACAGAACTCAATAGAAATCTCGTGAGCTCCGTTAGAGAAAGAAAACAAAAGACTACTTAAAGGTACTGTAATGAACTCATTCTTTATTTATATTGGTGTTAAACCTACTGTATTCCAACTTCCTTATGGTTTATAAACTAATTTATTAACCATAGATGCATTGAAATAAGCAAACAACACACGAAAAACAGAATCTGTCAAAAACAGAACAGTATGTAGCAATCTGTAACTAACGCAAACTTCTGGAACTCTAAAAATCGTACCAAAATAGGACGTACTGGAACATTTGTTTATTGATCAGCAGCAAAAAGAATCAATGCAAAATCACGTTCCTGTGATTTATTGATTTTTTCTCGTGAGCGCAAAGTTTCTGTTTTTCAGCAGAATCAAATCAACTATCGTCATAGCTTATCCTATAGGTTCTACTTGGCACAAACACTAATTAAAACATAAAACCACATCTAAATAGAAAGTAGAAACAAAATTTAACACTAAACAGGAACAAAAACAAAGAACACAAAATAAAGTTGGGTTGCCTCCCAACAAGCGCTATCGTTTAACGCCCCTAGCTAGGCATAAAAGCAAGGATAGATCTAGGTATTGCCATCTTTGGTAGGCAATCCATAAGTGGCTCTCATGATAGATTCATATGGTAATTTTATTTTTGTTTCTAGGAAATTGTTCCATTCCTTTATTTAAAGGGAATTGGAATCTAATATTTCCTTCCTTCATATCAATAATTGCACCAATCGTTTTAAGGAAAGGTCTACCAAGAATAATAGGACATGAAGGATTGCAATCTATATCAAGAACGATAAAATCTACGGGCACATAAGTCATATTTGCAACAATAAGAACATAATTAATTCTTCCCATAGGCTTTTTAATAGTGGAATCCGCAAGATGCAAGTTTAGAGAGCAATCATCAAAATCACGGAAATCTAGCAAATCACACAAAGTTTTGGGAATAGTAGAGACACTAGCACCCAAATCACACAAGGCATGAAACTCATAATCTTTAATTTTAATTTTGATAGTAGGTTCCCACTCATCATAGAGTTTTCTAGGGATAGAAACTTTCAACTCAAGTTTTTCTTCATAAGATTGCATCAAGGCATCAACAATGTGTTCAGTAAAGGCCTTATTTTGACTATAAGCATGAGGAGAATCTAGCACGGATTGTAACAAGGAAATACAATCAATCAAAGAGCAATTTTCATAATTAAATTCCTTGAGATCCAAAATAGTGGGTTTAGCAACATCAAGAATTTTATTTCTTTCAATCCCACTTTCATCAATTTCATCATCAAGATCTAGAAACTCAGAATTCTTAGGACGCCTTCTAGGTAAAGGAAGATCATATTCAATTTCCTCAAGGTTCATATTGCAAAACAAGGATTTAATAGGGGACACATCAATAACTTTTAGATCTTCATCTTGATTTTCATAGGAATCGGAACAACACGCTTTAATAAAGGCATCTTTGGAAGCACACATCCTAGCGGTTCTTTCTTTGCACTCATCAATGGAAATTCTCATAGCTTTGAGAGACTCATTGATATCATGCTTAGGAGGAATAGATCTAAGCTTTAAAGAATCAACATCAAGAGAAATTCTATCAACGTTCCTAGCCAAATCATCAACTTTAAGTAATTTCTCTTCAAGCAAAGCATTAAAATTCTTTTGTGAATTCATAAACTCTCTAACACTACTCTCAAATTCAGAGGGCATCTTATTAAAATTTCCATAAGAGTTGTTGTAGGAATTTCCATAATTATTAGAAGGATTACTAGGATAAGGCCTAGGATTAAAATTCCCTCTATACGCGTTGTTTCCAAAACTATTCCTACCAACAAAATTCACATCCATAGATTCATTATTATTCTCAATCAAGGTAGATAAAGGCATATTATTGGGATCAGAAGAAACACTCTTAGCAAATAAATTCATAAGTTCATCCATTTTTCCACTCAAAACATTGATTTCTTCTATAGCATGCACTTTTTTATTAGTAGATCTTTCAGTATGCCATTGAGAATAATTAACCATAATATTATCTAGGAGTTTAGTAGCATCTCCTAAAGTGATTTCCATAAAAGTGCCTCCTGCGGCCGAATCTAAAAGATTTCTAGAAGCAAAATTCAATCCAGCATATTTTTTTGAATAATCATTCATAAGTTCAAACCATGAGTAGGACAATTACGTAGCATTAATTTCATTCTCTCCCAAGCTTGTGCAACATGTTCATGAGCAAGTTGCTTAAAATTCATAATATCGTTCCTAAGAGAGATAATCTTAGCGGGAGGAAAATACTTAGAGATAAAAGCATCTTTGCACTTGTTCCAAGAATCAATACTATTTTTAGGCAAAGATGAAAACCACGCTTTAGCACGATCTCTAAGCGAAAAAGGAAATAGCTTCAATTTAACGACATCATTATCGACATCCTTTTTCTTTTGCATATCACATAAATCAACGAAGCCATTCAGATGAGTAGCGGCATCTTCGCTAGGAAGGCCGGCGAATTGATCTTTCATAACAAGATTCAACAAAGGAATATTGATTTCACAAGATTCGGTATTGGCAAGAGGAGCAATCGGAGTGCTAAGGAAATCATTATTATTGGTATTGGTGAAGTCACACAATTTGGTGGCATCTTGAGCCATCACGACGAACAAGCAAACTAACACACGAGCAAACAAAAGGCAAAGGGAAAAAGAGGAGCAGATTGGGAAAGAGAGGGCGAATAAAACGGCAAAGGTGAAGTGGGGGAGAGGAAAACGAGAGGCAAATGGCAAATAATGTAATGCGAGAGATAGGGATTGCGATGGGTACTTGGTACGTTAACTTTTGCGTAAGCCTACCCGGCAACGGTGCCAGAAATTCTTCTTGCTACGTCTCGAGCTTGGGTTGGATTTCCCCGAAGAGGAGAGGATGATGCAGCACAGTAGCGTAAGTATTTCCCTCAGTTTTTGAGAACCAAGGTATCAATCCAGTAGGAGACCACGCGCAAGTCCCTCGTACCTGCACAAAACGATAGCTACTCGCAACCAACGCTTAGGGGTTGTCAATCCCTTCACGGTCACTTACGAGGGTGAGATCTGATAAAGATAATATTTTTGGTATTTTTGGTATAAAGATGCAAAGTAAAAAGTAAAAGCAAAAGCAAGTAAATAAAGTGATGGAGATTGATATGATGAGAATAGACCCGGGGGCCATAGGTTTCACTAGTGGCTTCTCTCAAGAGCATAAGTATTCTATGGTGGGTGAACAAATTACTGTTGAGCAATTGAACGAATTGAGCATAGTTATGAGGTTATCCAGGTAATGATCATGTATATAGGCATCACGTCCGTGACAAGTAGACCGAAACGATTCTGCATCTACTACTATTACTCTACTCATCGACCGCTATCCAGCATGCATCTAGAGTATTAAGTTAAAAATAGAGTAACACCTTAAGGAAGATGACATGATGTAGAGGAATAAATTCATGCAATATGATAAATACCCCATCTTGTTATCCTCGATGGCAACAATAAAATACGTGCCTTGCAACCCTTTCTGTCACTGGGTAAGGTCACCGCAAGATTGAACCCAAAGCTAAGCACTTCTCCCATTGCAAGAACTACCAATCTAGTTGGCCAAACCAAACGGATAATTCGAAGAGACTTCCAAACATAACTTAATCATATATAAAAGAATTCAGAGAAGAATCAAATATTTTCCATAGATAAGCTGGATCATAAACCCACAATTCATCGGTCTCAACAAACACACCGCAAAAAGAAGATTACATCGAATAGATCTCCACGAGAGAGGGGGAGAACATTGTATTGAGATCCAAAAAGAGAGAAGAAGCCATCTAGCTACTAACTATGGACCCGAAGGTCTAAAGTAAACTACTCACACTTCATCGGAGGGGATATGGTGATGATGTAGAAGCCCTCCGTGGTGGATGCCCCCTCCGGCGGAGCTCCGAAACAGGCCCCAAGATGGGATCTCGTGGATACAGGAAGTTACGGCGGTGGAATTAGGTTTTTGGCTCTGTCCCCGATCTGTTGGGGGTACGTAGGTATATATATGATGAAGGAGTATGTCGGTGGAGCGTCAGGGGGCCCACGAGGTAGGGGGCGCGCCCAGGGGGGAGGGCGCGCCCCCACCCTCGTGACCGCCTCTGGCACTTCTTGGAGTAGGGCCCAAGTCTCCTGGATCACGTTCGGTGAGAAGATCACGTTTCCGAAGGTTTCATTCCGTTTGGACTCCGTTTGATATTCCATTTCTTCGAAACACTGAAATAGGCAAAAAAAAACAGCAATTCTGGGCTGGGCCTCCGGTTAATAGGTTAGTCCCAAAAATAATATAAAAGTGGAAAATAAAGTCCATTATAGTCCAAAACAATAGATAAAGTAGCATGGAGCAATCAAGAATTATAGATACGTTGGAGAAGTATCAGTGGCCACGAGGGTCCAGGCGCGCCCTACCCCCGGGGCGCCCCCCACCCTCGTGGGCCCCTTGTGGCTCCCCTGACCGACTTCTTTCACCTATATATATCCATATGCCCCGAAAACATCCTGGAGCACAATAGATCGAGAGTTCCATCGCCGCAAGCCTCTGTAGCCACCAAAAACCAATCGAGACTCTGTTCCGGCACCCTGCTGGAGGGGGGATCCCTCACCGGTGGCCATCTTCATCATCCCGGCGCTGTCCGTGATGAGGAGGGAGTAGTTCACCTTCGGCGTTGAGGGTATGTACCAGTAGCTATGTGTTTGATCTCTCTCTCTCTCTCTCTCTCTCTCTCTCTCGTGTTCTTGAGGTGATACGATCTTGATGTATCACGAGCTTTGCTATTATAGTTGGATCTTATGATGTCTCTCCCCCTCTACTCTCTTGTAATCGATTGAATTTTTCCTTTGAAGTTATCTTATCGGATTGAGTCTTTAAGGTTTTGAGAACACTTGATGTATGTCTTGCCGTGCTTATCTGTGGTAACAATGGGATATTCACGTGATCTACTTGATGTATGTTTTGGTGATCAACTTGCGGGTTCAATGAACTTATGCATAGGGGTTGGCACACGTTTTCGTCTTGACTCTACGGTAGAAACTTTGGGGCACTCTTTGAAGTACTTTGTGTTGGTTGAATAGATGAATCTGAGATTGTGTGATGCATATCATATAATCATGCCCACGGATACTTGAGGTGACATTGGAGTATCTAGGTGACATTAGGGTTTTGGTTGATTTGTATCTTAAGATGTTATTCTAGTATGAACTCTATGATAGATCGAACGGAAAGAATAGCTTCGTGTTATTTTACTACGGACTCTTGAATATATCGACCAGAAAGGATAACTTTGAGGTGGTTTCGTACTCTACCATAATCTCTTCGTTTGTTCTTCTCTATTAGTGACTTTGGAGTGACTCTTTGTTGCATGTTGAGGGATAGTTATATGATCCAATTATGTTCTTATTTTTGAGAGAACTTGCACTAGTGAAAGTATGAACCTTAGGTCTTGTTTCCTAGCATTGCAATACCGTTTACGCTCACTTTTATTATTAGTTACCTTGCTGTTTTTTATATTTTCAGATTACAAATACCTATATTTACCATCCATATTGCACTTGTATCACCATCTCTTCGCCGAACTAGTGCACCTATACAATTTGCCATTGTATTGGGTGTGTTGGGGACACAAGAGAGTCTTTGTTATTTGGTTGGGTTGTTTGATAGAGACCATCTTCATCCTACGCCTCCCACGGATTGATAAACCTTAGGTCATCCACTTGAGGGAAATTTGCTACTGTCCTACAAACCTCTGCACTTGGAGGCCAACAACGTATACAAGAAGAAGGTTGTGTAGTAGACATCAAGCTTTTTTCTGGCGCCGTTGCGGGGGAGGCGAGGTAAACGGCACTAACACCCTGTCAACTAAGCTCTTTTCTAGCGCCGTTGCTGGGGAGGTGAGTGCTTGAAGGTATATCTTTAGATCTTGCAACTGAATCTTTTTTGTTTCTTGTTTTGTCACTAGTTTAGTATATAAAAGAAAACTCCAAAAAAATGGAATTGAGTTTGCCTCATACGCTTCATCTTTTTAATATATTTCCTGAGAATGATGGAAAGGAAAATTGTGCTCGATTGCTAGAAGAAGAATGCATTAAAATGTTTGGTACTAGATCTTTGTGTGATGATCAAGATTGCAATGTTGTTAGTATGAATTCCTTGAATATCCATGATGCTAATGATATGCAAAGCCACAAGCTTGGGGAGGCTATGTTTGATGAAGATGGTATGTTTCGTCCCCCAAGTTTTGATGAGCAAATTTATTATGATGAAAGCATGCCTCCTATTTATGATGATTATTGTGATGACACATATGTTATAAAGAATAAAGATAACCATGAAACTTGTCATCATGATTTTAATTTTCAATTGGATTATGCTTCACATGATAGTTATTTTGTTGAGTTTGCTCCCACTACCATTGATGAGAATAAAATTGCTTATGTGGACAGTAGTAAAATTTCTATGCAAGTAGATCATGAAAAGAATTTCTATGCAAGTAGATCATGAAAATAATGCTTTATGTGCTCGTTATATTGTTGAATTCATTCATGATGCTACTAAAAATTATTATGAGCGAGGAACATATGATTGTAGGAATTGCAATAATATCAAGTTTCCTCTCTATGTGCTTAAAATCTTGAAGTTATGCTTGTTTTGCCTTCCTATGCTAGTTGATTATTGTTCCCATAAGTTGTTTGCTCACAAAATCCCTATGCATAGGAAGTGGGTTAGACTTAAATGTGCTAGTCATATTCTTCATGATGCTCTCTTTATTTTTCAATTCTTATCTTTTATGTGAGCATCATTGAAATCATCATGCCTAGCTAGGGGCATTAAACGCTAGAGCTTGTTGCGAGGTAACCCAATTTTACTTTTGTTCTTTGATTTTTGCTCCTGTTTAGTAATAAATAATTCATCTAGCCTCTGTTTAGATGTGTTTTTATGTTTTAATTAGTGTTTGTGCCAAGTAGAACCTTTGGAAAGACTTGGGTGAAGTCTTTATGATCTTGCTGTAAAACAGAAACTTTAGCGCTCACGAGATTAGCTGCCATTTTTTTTACTGGAGAGTGCTTTTAGGTTGATAGTTTTGCAGTAGATCAATAGGCAAATTGCCTAGGACTTCCTATTTTGGTAGGATTTTTAGAGTTCTAGAAGTATTCGAAAGTTACAGATTGCTACATATTGTTCTGTTTTTGACAAATTCTATTTTCCGTGTGTTGTTTGCTTATTTTGATGAATCTATGGCTAGTATCGGGGGGTATGAACCATATAGAAGTTGGAATACAGTAGGTTTAACACCAATATAAATAAAGAATGAGTTCATTACAGTACCTTAAGTGGTGGTTTTTCTTTCTTGCACTAACGGAGCTCATGAGATTTCCTGTTGAGTTTTGTGTTGTGAAGTTTTCAAGTTTTGGGTAAATATTTGATGGATTTTGGAATAAGGAGTGGCAAGAGCCTAACATTGGGGATTCCCAAGGCACCCCAAGGTAAAATTCAAGGACAACCAAAAGCCTAAGCTTGGGGATGCCCCGGAAGGCATCCCCTCTTTCGTCTTCGTCTATCGGTAACTTTACTTGGAGCTATATTTTTATTCACCACATGATATGTGTTTTGCTTGAAGCGTCTTGTATGATGTGAGTCCTTGCTTTTTAGTTTACCTCAATCATCCTTGCTGTACACACCTTTTGGGAGAGACACACATGATTTAGAATTTATTAGAATACTCTATGCGCTTCACTTATATCTTTTGAGCTAGACAATTTTGCTCTAGTGCTTCACTTATATCTTTTTAGAGCACGGCGGTGGTTTTATTTTGTAGAAATTATTGATCTCTCATGCTTCACTTAGATTATGTTGAGAGTCTTTTAGAACAGCATGGTATTTGCTATGGTTATAAAATTGGTCCTAGAATGATGGGCATCCAAGTTGGGTATAATAAAAACTATCATAGAAAGTGAATTGGATGCTATGGTCAATTTGATGCTTGATAATTGTTTTGAGATATAAAGGTGGTAATGTTAGAGTCATGCTAGTTGGGTAATTATGAAACTGAGAAATACTTGTGTTGAAGTTGGCAAGTCCCGTAGCATGCACGTTTGGTAAAAGTTGTGTAACAAATTTGTTGCATGGGGTGCTCTTTTGATTACCTTCCTTATGTGTGGAGGTCGGGATCGCGCGATGGTTAAATCCTACCAACCCTTCCCCTAGGAGCATGCGTAGTAGTACTTTGCTTCGAGGGCTAATAAACTTTTGCAATAAGTATATGAGTTCTTTATGACTAATGTGAGTCCATGGATTATATGCACTCTTACCCTTCCATCATTGCTAGCCTCTATGGTACAGTGCATTGCCCTTTCTCACCTTGAGAGTTGGTGCAAACTTCGCCGGTGCATCCAAATCCCGTGATATGATACGCTCTATCACACATAAGCCTCCTTATATCTTCCTCAAAACAGCCACCATACCTACCTATTATGGCATTTCCATAGCCATTCTAAGATATATTGCCATGCAACTTTCCACCGTTTCATTTATTATGACACGTTTCCTCATTGTCATATTGCGTTGCATGATCATGTAGTTGACATCGTATTTGTGGCAAAGCCACCATGCATAATTTTTCATACATGTCACTCTTCATCCCGGTACACCGCCGGAGGCATTCATATAGAGTCATATTTTGTTCTAGTATCGAGTTGTAATCCATGAGTTGTAAGTAAATAGAAGTGTGATGATCATCATTATTAGAGCATTATCCCTTGAAAAGAAAGGCCAAATAAAAAAAGAAAGGCCAAATAAAAAAAAGAGAAAGGCCAAATAAAAAAAGGAAGCCCCCCCCCCCAAAAGGGGGACAATGTTACTATCCTTTTCCACACTTGTGCTTCAAAGTAGCACCATGATCTTTATGATAGAGAGTCTCTTATTTTATCACTTTCATATACTAGTGGGAATATTTCATTATAGAACTTGGCTTGTATATTCCAATGACGGGCTTCCTCAAAATGCCCTAGGTCTTCGTGTGCAAGCAAGTTGGATGCACACCCACTTAGTTTCTTTTGTTGAGCTTTCATACATTTATAGCTCTAGTGCATCCGTTGCATGGCAATCCCTACTCCTCGTGTTTACATCAATTGATGGGCATCTCCATAGCCCGTTGATTAGCATCGTCAATGTGAGACTTTCTCCTTTTTTGTCTTCTCCAGACAACCTCCATCATCATATTCTATTCCACCCATAGTGCTATATCCATGGCTTACGCTCATGTATTGCATGAGAATTAAAAAATCTGAAGCGCATTAAAAAGTATGAACCAATTTCTTGGTTGAAACCGGGGTTGTGCATGATGGAAGTATTTTGTGTGATGAAAATGAAACATAGCCTAACTATATGATTTTGTAGGGATAAACTTTCTTTGGCCATGATATTTTTATAAGACATGATTACCTTGTTAGTATGCTTGAAGTATTACTATTTTTATGTTAATATGAACTTTTATCTTGAATCATTTCGATCTAAACATTCATGCCACAATAAAGAAAATTACATTGAGAAATATGCTAGGTAGCATTCCACATCAAAAATTCTGTTTTTATCATTTACCTACTCGAGGACGAGCATGAATTAAGCTTGGGGAAGCTTGATACGTCTCCAACGTATCTATAATTTTTGATTGTTCCATGCTATTATATTACCTGCTTTGGATGTTTATGGGCTTTACTATAGACTTTTATATTATTTTTGGGACTAAACTATTAACTGGAGGCCCAACCCAAATTGTTGTTTTCTTGCCTATTTCAGTGTTTCGAACAAAAGAAATATCAAAGAGAGTCCAAACGGAATGAAACCTTCGGGAGAGTTATTTTTGGAACGGAAGCAATCCAGGAGACTTGGAGTAGACGTTAGGGAAGCTTCGAGGTGGCCACGAGGGTCCAGGGCGCGCCCTACCCCCTGGGCGCGCCCCCACCCTCATGGGCCCCTTGTGGCTCCCCTGACCGACTTCTTTCACCTATATATATATATATATATATATATATATATATATATATATATATATATATATATCCATATACCCCGAAAACATCCTGGATCACAATAGATCGGGAGTTCCGCCGCCGCAAGCCTCTGTAGCCACCAAAAACCAATCGAGACCCTGTTCCCGCACCCTGCCGGAGAGGGGATCCCTCACTGGTGGCCATCTTCATCATCCCGGCGCTCTCCGTGATGAGGAGGGAGTAGTTCACCCTCAGGGCTGAGGGTATGTACCAGTAGCTATGTGTTTGATCTCTTTCTCTCTCTCATGTTCTTGAGGTGATATGATCTTGATGTATCGCGAGCTTTGCTATTATAGTTGGATCTTATGATGTTTCTCCCCCTCTACTCTCTTGTAATGGATTGAGTTTTCCCTTTGAAGTTACCTTATCGAATTGAGTCTTTAAGGATTTGAGAACAGTTGATGTATGTCTTGCCGTGCTTATCTGTGGTGACAATGGGATATTCACGTGATCTACTTGATGTATGTTTTTGTGATCAACTTGCAGGTTCAATGAACTTATGCATAGGGGTTGGCACACGTTTTCGTCTTGACTCTCCGGTAGAAACTTTGGGGCACTCTTTGAAGTACTTTGTGTTGGTTGAATAGATGAATCTGAGATTGTGTGATGCATATCATATAATCATGCCCATGGATACTTGAGGTGACATTGGAGTATCTAGGTGACATTAGGGTTTTGGTTGATTTGCATCTTAAGGTGCTATTCTAGTACGAACTCTATGATAGATCGAACGGAAAGAATAGCTTCGTGTTATTTTACTACGGACTCTTGAATAGATCGACCAGAAAGGATAACTTTGAGGTGGTTTTGTACCCAACCATAATCTCTTCGTTTGTTCTTTGCTATTAGTGACTTTTGAGTGACTCTTTGTTGCGTGTTGAGGGATAGTTATATGATCCAATTATGTTATTATTGTTGAGAGAACTTGCACTAGTGAATGTATGAACCTTAGGCCTTGTTTCCTAGCATTGCAATACCGTTTACGCTCACTTTTATCATTAGTTACCTTGCTGTTTTTTATATTTTCAGATTACAAATACCTATATCTACCATCCATATTGCACTTGTATCACCATCTCTTCGCCGAACTAGTGCACCTATACAATTTTCCATTGTATTGGGTGTGTTGGGGATACAAGAGAGTCTTTGTTATTTGGTTGCAGGGTTGTTTGAGAGAGACCATATTCATCCTATGCCTCCCACGGATTGATAAACCTTAGGTCATCCACTTGAGGGAAATTTGCTACTGTCCTACAAACCTCTGCACTTGGAGGCCCAACAACGTCTACAAGAAGAAGGTTGTGTAGTAGACATCACAAGTCTTCCATTAGATCGGGGCAAGCCATTCAGAAGAAGCTTTCCTTTGCCACGCTGCAACAATATGATGCTTGTATGGGTTATCAATACCATGCCGCCCGGGATGATATTCGGGCTCTCTCTGTTGCGGGCTATGATTTTTCGGAACATGAGAGGTCCATTGTTCCTCCCCCACCGCCGATGAACCTTCAATGGACGGTGGCGTCACCTTACATTGTTTTTGGTACTGTTAGATAGCCGGTGATTCAGCGTCCGGATATTTCGGCCAACTCTACGCAATTGCATGATCTGCATGGTAGAGACGTGAATCTTTGCAGTTCGGCCCCGCCGGCCCAAGAATCCCATGTTGGGCCGGGGATAATGGCTGGCCTTGATTCTATCAGCCCCCAAGATGACTTGCTCGGTCCCATTCTGTCAACATAGGAAGCTGATGCGGCGTTTGATGCTATGGTCGATGACATGGTAACCCATATTCTGACATGCAGTAAATGTCATCAGCAGGGCCACCTGTCAACTGCTTGTCCAACATGCCTAGCTTGCAATCGTTTTGGTCATCTCCATTTCCAATGCGCTCAATGGGCTCGGGATAATGGATTGGTTTGGAAAGTTAAAATTTTTGCTGGAAATCTGGGTAAATCGCAGGCGGTGGTATCCATACCTGCCATGAGTCACAATCCTATTCAACCACCATGGGACTCCTCGGGTTTTGAGATGACTACCCACGCGCCCCAGTAGGGTATTGTCACGTCCCAGGCATCTTCTCCGATTTCCTCTGCTCCACAACCGTCAAATCCCCCAACAATGGCAAACTTTGCTCTGGACCCGATGGAGTTCATCCCGCCTGGCTTCGACATCATCGATGGCGGCCCGACGCGCCTGCCACGAACTTTCTTCTCGTCTGCAGTTGCTCCAGATCATCGTCATGAGCAGTACACCATTGGCATTGTTGAGCCTCCGCTGCCGCCTGGGCAGCTTCAATAGTTTCGTCAGATGGTTAGTGATTTCGTGATTACTCAGCTTCACCATGACGTGCTTAGTGATCAGCCTTGGATCGAGGGTGTTGGTTTGTTTTAGTTTCATAGCCCTACATCTAGACATGCCATTATGGATCATCTGCCATATGACCTTGGCAATGGTCACTTTGTTCGTTTTATTCCGCATGATCATGGAATCAATCATAGAGCTACTCAAGGTTTTCGCTGGGGCTGGATTATGATGCTGGGTGTACCGTTAGACTACCGTACAACTCAATACATATCTGATGCTGTTAGAACTTTCGGTCGATTTCATTTGTGGCACTAGGAGGATCCTCGCATAGTCAGAACTCTGGTTTAAGCCTCTTTTCCTTGCCCCGAACAAGTTCCTCGTGATGTTATTTATCATGAGTATGCAGATTTTGGGGGGAACCAGGGTTTCTTGGACTGCCCCAGTATATGTTCTTTCTGCTGAGTTTGCTGATATTCTGCCTGGTGATGAGGATCAAATGCTGCTCAATGGCAATCCCCACCCGTTGCCTTGTCATTTGTAGTTTGACAACCTGAATTTTGTCATGCTTGAGTTTCTGCAGATTGGTTGGGATGACCCACCTATGCAGCCTCATAACCATCATGGAGATATCAATGATGATAATGTTGAAGTGGATGATTGGATTGAGGATGAATATCTGCATGTTATCTCTCAGGAATCTGTAGTGTTGCAGAACTCTAGGCCAACTGATAGTTCAGAAGCTAAGAATCAACAAGCATTGGCAGTCTATCAACCTCCTGTGGTTCAGCATCCGATTGTTATTGGTCGGGTGCTTACTGTCTTTGGGCCAGAGCTACCACCTGTCATGCAATGGTCTAGAAGCTTTGCTCGTGTGATTCCTTTTCTAGACGTTATGCATATTCCAAGAGGAATGCCAACCATTAGTCCTTTCAACCCAATTGTCTTGTCCAAGAGATCGTGGGATGTGTCATTTTCGTACACAATCATGGGCAATAAGTTGGTGTATCATCAGGCTACACCGCGCAAGTTTGTGACTGCACGCCCTAAGCCTAGTGTGGCTCGTGCTCTCTGTTTTGATGCAGTGGCGGATAAATCTACTATTTTGGATGACTCTGTCGTGTCTGACGCTGCCCCCTCTGTCCTATCGGAGGTGGAAATGAATGCATTCAGCTTCACTGCATCTGTTAAAGAATCACGTCGTCCTTGCAAGCACAAAGCTGTTGTTGTTGAGTCTGAAGTCAGACGAAGCGCTTGTTTATCGGCACTAAGAGATGGATTCAAGCAAAGTTCGCCCAAGACTGTTTCTTTGAAGAAGTCGTCTGCCAAGCCTACGAAGAAGCGCAAAGTGTTGCATAGTTCACCTTTGCATGAGCCTGAAGATGCACATGAGTCTGAAGATGCACATGAGGCTCCTCCTCCTCCCACTCCAATTAGGGTTCTGCAACACATTGGAGGCTGTCTTGGAATTGCTCTAGAGAAGCTCATTGCTGATCAGCTTAATGCTGGTCCTGCGTCTTCCTCAACTGCACCATCTTCTGATGATAATTAAGAGCTTATTCTCGCTGGGTTTATGGTTAACCCATGTGAAAACCATCGATCTAGGACTTTATTTGCTTTTTTATAAGTACCTTGTTTATGGTGCACGGCTGGAGTTATTCTGCCATTATGTGGTCGTGCTTTGCTTTTATTTTGCTTTGGTCTGTAATGAATCCAAACAACTTTAGGGATTGGAAGGTTTTATGCTGGAGTGTGTGTGGCTTGAATTCTAAAAATAGGCAGCGTGCAGTTCGTCAGAAAATTGATGAAAGTGGGTGTTCAGTCATTTTCCTGCAAGAGACTAAGTGTGAAATGATGGATCAGCGCTTCATTCGAAAATTCTGCCCTAGACGTCTGTTGGTGCTTCTGATTGCATGATTGTGTTGTGGAATTTACACTTTTTACTGGCAAGTTGGTTGCTTCATTAAGTTATGGCATCACTGTGGAATTTCAGTCTAAACACAATTCTGATATTTGGACTTTACTATCTGTTTATGGCCCCTGCCAAAACCCTGCCAGAGAAGAGTTCATTAACTGGCTGCATGATTTGTCCATTCCTGTTGATGCTTTGGCTTTTGCTAGGGGACTTTAATTTTTTGGGATATGTGGAAAACAGAAATAAACCAGGAGGAAATGTGAATGACATGCTTCTTTTTAATGAGGTTATTGGGAACTTGGGGCTAATTGAATTACCCTTAAAAGGGAGAAGGTTTACATGGTCTAATATGCAAGATGTACCTCTTTTGGAGCAAATTGACTGGTTTTTTACTACTGTCAATTGGACCTGCAGTTACCCTAACACTGTGGTGCTCCCCCTTGCCAGGACTACCTCTGACCATACACCCTGTGTGGTTTCTATCAAAACTACGTTCCCAAAGGCAAAGATTTTTCGTTTTGAAAATTATTGGGTCAATCTGCCTGTCTTCCTTGACTGTGTTAAAGATTCTTGGTCCAAACCTGTGCACAAGAAGTCCTCTGCTGCTATCATCACAGCTAAATTCAAAAACCTCAGGCACACACTAAAGATATGGCATACTAATCTTTCAAAGGTTAAGGCTTTAATTGCTGATTCTAATAAGGCCATATTATGCCTAGATTCTCTTGAGGAGTAGAGGCCTCTTTCTTTGCCTGAATCCAACTTTAGAAGAATTGTGAAGGTTCATTTGGAAGAAGTTCTTAGACTTCAATTCATTTATTGGAAGCAGAGATGTACTATTAGGTCAATTAAGGTTGGGGAAGGGAACACTAAAAATTTTCATGCAATGGAAACTGAACGTTCCAGGTCAAACACCATCTCTAGCATATCTGTGGATGATTCTGTGGTCTCTGACCCTTCTGCTATGGCTGCTCTATTTTTGAAGGATTTTAAGCAAAGAATGGATTGTTCTAATGAGATTCGGATGGGCTTTGATCTAGGGTCTATAATCAAAAAGGTTGATGGGCTGGATGATTTGACAAAGCCTTTCTCTGATGAGGAGATTAATCTGGTAATTAAGCAGATGCCTCCTGACAGGGCCCCTGCACCTGATGGCTTTTCTAGACTGTTTTTGAAAAGATGTGGGGAGATCATCAAGGATGACTTTATGCTACTTGTGCAAGATTTTTCAGAAGGGAAATTGGATCTTGAGTGCATTAATACCTCTTTGATGACCCTAATCCCCAAGAAAATCAATCTCGAGACTTTAAATGATTATAAACCAATTTCACTCACTAACACCAGTCTGAAGTTTTTAACTAAGCTGCTGGCTAACAGGTTGCAAAGAGTGATTTTTGTCATGCATTCATAAAAACCAGTATGGTTTTTTGAAGTCTAGATCTATATAAGACTGTTTGGGATGGTGCTTTGAATATATTCACCAATGTCAAGCTTCTAAGAGACCAATTGTGCTGCTAAAGTTGGATTTCACAAAAGCATTTGACACAATTGAACATGAGGCAATTATCAGAATCTTGAGGTACAAAGGTTTTAATGAAAAGTGGATTTCTTGGATCAAGAGCATTTTATCCTCTGGTTCATCCTCTGTTTTACTGAATGGTGTGCCTGGCCATCATTTCAAGTGTAAGAGAGGTGTCAGACAGGGGGTCCCAATGTCTCCACTGCTTTTTGTGTTAGCTGCTGACTTACTTCAATCTGTGGTCAATGACATGTGTGCCAAGGGCACCTTATCTTTGCCAATTACATCTAACTGTAAGGATTATCCTATAGTACAGTATGCTGATGACACATTGATTGTTCTTCCTGCTGAGGATCAACAACTTTTGGCTTTGAAGGACATGTTGGAGGTTTATGCTGCATCTATTGGATTGTCTGCTAATTTCTCCAAGTCCATGATGATACCTTTGAATGTTTCTCCCGAGGAAGCTAACAGGTTATCAACTATCCTGGGTTGTAAGTTGGGAACAATGCCTTTTACATATCTTGGTTTGCCTATGGGCACCACTAGGCATTCTGTTCAGGATCTTATGCCCTTGGTACACAGAATTGAGACGAGGCTTTCTGCTACTTCATGCTTCCTCAATCAAGGCAGCATGTTGCAATTGTTACAGTCTGTGCTTACTTCTATGCCAATATATTTTCTCTGCACTCTGGACATTCCACCTGGTATTTTGAAGCAAATTGAGAGGATATAGAGGCAATGTCTTTGGAGAGGCAACACAGACACACGCAGACAATCTCTTGCTGCTTGGAGCATGGTTTGCCTTCCAAAAAGCAAGGGTGGGTTAGGAGTTCTGAACTTGAGAGTGCAGAATGAGGCCCTCCTCATGAAATTCCTTCATAAGTTTTATAACCATCATGATATTCCTTGGGTTGGCTTGATATGGGACTCTTATTACCATGAATCTGTTCCTCATACAACTTCTCTTTGTGGCTCATTCTGGTGCAAGGATGTGTTCAAGCTCTTTTCAAAATACTGCCAGTTTGCTAAGCCTTCTCTTGGCAATGGAAGATCCATAATGTTCTGGAATGATACTTGGATTTTGGAGCTTAATGGCTCATCCATTAGTCAAAGCTTCCCAAGACTATTCTCATATGTTCTTGATGGGCAACTCTCTGTGGCACAAGTTTTGGGGCATGATCTGCTGGAAAACTTTCATCTACCTCTGTCCACACAAGCTTTTCAGGAATTGCAGTCTTTGCAACAGATTTTAGTTAATTATCAGATCTCCGCAATGAATGATCAGTGGATTTGGCTTTTCAATAAGGGGTGCTATAGACCCAAATCATACTATATTCAAGTGCATAGTGTTGTGGTTGATCCTTTATTCCCATTGATATGGAAGACTTCATGTACCTTGAGAGATAGGCTAAACACCAGGGATATGCTCCAGCGCAGGCACTGGCATGTGGATGATCATACTTGTGTTCTTTGTCCTCATTTAATTCATGAGGATGTTTGGCACCTTTTCTTCTCCTGTAATTTCAGTCAAAATGTATGGAATTATTTGCAAATTTCATGAGATCCTTTGCCTGGCATGACAACATATCAGATGGCCTTGCAACCCAAGAATGATTTTGACAAGCCTTTCTTCAATGAGGTGGTTTTCACTGCTGCTTGGAACATCTGGATCATCAAAAATGGAAAGGTTTTCAGAAATGACTAGTAAGATCTCCGTGCTACGCTACGGAGTCACAAAATATTAGGTGGACTTATAGTTAAGCGCATGTACACTGCTACCGAATAATTCAGAAGTATCAATACATCCATCAAAGCGATGCTATATTATTGATAGGTATACATCGAACACAATAAACACATGGTTCCTAACCAGTAAACCCCGTCCTTCAAGCCAAACATTTTATGTGGCGGCGAGCGGCAAGGCTGCTGCAGCAGAGAGCGGTGTTGGTGGTGTGCAGAGCAGCAGCGGCCAATGCTCCATTTTCACAGCACGAAGGATCGACTGCTAAGCATATGTATGCCATAAGACCGAGGCTTGAAAAATACAGAGCAAGCATCTAGAAAAAGAACTGACTTCTTTAGGTACTTTGTTGGAAAAGGTTTCACAGAGAAAAACATTGATCATAAGAGAAACTTAGGTCTAGAAAAGTCATCAATTCTTCAACCTACCTGAATTATGTTTCAAACAAAATTAAGCTCATGCCAGTACAAAATAGTGCTCCCTCTGTAAACAAATGTAAGGCATTTTAGTTGATGGTTAGGATGGTGATCAGTAGTCAAATTAAAATACCAAGTCTGATGTATTTTTTTGATGGGTCATTTAATATGCGACATTCATATATTATGATCTAAACTTATCCATCATGGTTCCTTACACAACCTATGACACGCTCGTTTAGTTCCAGCCAGGCATATGCAACCCTTTAAAAAATACAAATATTTTGAATATAATCAAACTACAGAGGAAAAAGTAATATACACATGTAAAATTCCTCTTCACTGGTTTACCCTAAATCACTAAATGAAGCAAACCAATGTATTTAACCAATATATATTATTAAAGTCGACGAAATATCAAACACAATCAAATTACATTTGAAAATTGTTGAACATAGGCTAGGATCTCTATCCTCGTGTTTCAGTCAGTTAACATGCATTGTAGAAAGATACAGTAGGTTTAGCGCATAAGAAGCAACCGATTTCCATAGAAATTACTTGTAGGTTACACCAAAACTTACCTAATATTATGTATTTGACATGGCAAGTTATTATTATTAAGCATACTGACTTAACTATTGATACACGTTAGATGCTTAAAAATATATAACCTTAACATTTATAAACTCCTCGTTCTCTTACCCGAGGGCTAAAACTTAGCAACCTCAAAAGAGTAGACCATGCTGCCAATGCTCAATTAACTGCCACAACACATAGTGACCAAGAAGCTAAGACTTGTGAAATTCCTAACACCTTGCCCATAAGAACTAACCGTTCCTAATTACATGTGAATTTTTGTGCCACATTTCAGAAACTTGTGATTCTTCTTGAAGAGATCAACCTGTTCGTGAAGTGAAAACAATAATAAAACAGGACATCCAAAAATCGATATTCAGATATGAAACTCTGCAATTTAATTTTAGAGGAAACAAATTGGCGGCAAAAGGATAAATGTACAATATACAAATATTAGTAAGATTTTGAACTACTGGAGCTCTAATTATCACAACCAAAGCATAAGAAGACAACTCTGTCAATTTCTCAGATATACATAAAGGAGTTATTTAAAGGAGTTAGACCTGAATTTTGTTCAACGAAATAGCCGAATAGGGATGTTAACTATCAGACGTATCTGTGCAGAGTAACATCCGACGGAAGGCTTAACAGCCAGCAAGGAACATTCTGGGAGAAATTGCACGAATTGTAGTAATATGTAGCACACTATATATACCTCAAATAGTTATTTTTCCATGCACTGGCACAATTGGCATCTCATATTTAATAGCCCATCTCGTCTTGCTGATATGTCCTCCTTCCTGCACTATGTGTTCAACTGGTGAAACAGAAATGAATGCTCAATGGTGCCATTTTGTACATAATAATAAAATTTGTGGAACAATGGTGAAACATTGTGAACATTTACATCTATCTGGAAGTATAACCACATCTCGCAACAAAAGATGCATGAAAATAGATGTGAATGACATGAGATTACATTGTAATCGAACATAGCGGACGAATCCATCTATTGAAGAAGCAAGCAAGTATTCCATGTGGAAGATGCTCTAACAATAATCAGTCAAGCTGCTTGTAGTTGTAGTAGATAGCTAGCTTTGTACGCACAATCAATCAAGCTGCTTATGCTAGCTAGCTTAGCTTTGTACGTATGGAGTATGGACTACGCAATAATTGATCGGATTGAGAGACAATTATCCACCGATGGGCTGGACTAAAACGCTTAGTATACATAGAAAGAAAATGCAGTTTTGGAAGACCCCCCTGGGCCTCCACGAGGCTCCGCCAGTGCTTCACTAGATCAGTTAATATGCAAGTTATATAAAGAAGACATATATCATCAGTCATAAGCCATTACCTCGTTGCATGGGAAATACTTAGACATCACCTTATGAATGCTACGACATGTTAACATGAAAGTAACAGCTATAATATGAAATTCATAATAAATTTATATCTATTCTAGGAAAAGTCACAAATTTGACAACTAAAGCCATGATGCCAATGTTTGAACTAACCACCTTAAATCTTCTTTCTAATTCTACCACAAAAGAATTCTAGTCATAGCATTTTTTTCTCAACCACATTGCATCTTCTTCCTGTGTGCTTCCTATGCATAAGAAAATGTTGGACGTTTCACCTACAGATGCTGCTACAGTCCCATCCAACCATATATGGGTGTCATCATTTTCCTTAACTTCACCTGATATATGGGTGTAGATTGATGCAGACATCTCTACACCTAAGTTTTAGCACACCTTCTCCATCACGTACGTTTCCCTATGGTGCTCCTTAGCATGTACGTTTCTCTCTGGTAGTCCTTACCATGGACCTCTAATCCATGACCTGGAGCTGCACCACAATCTTCAAACAGTTTATTTTCGGAGCTAAGGAGCAGAAGCAATTAGAGTATGTTCATATCCTTCAGATGTCTCAACTTATAATCCATTAATATCGAAACATAACTTGAGTAATAGTGGGATAAATAAAGTAAATTTAAAATCCTCTTTTGTCTAATTGAGTAATAGTGGGATAAATACAGAAACTTTAATTCATGTTTTGCCTAACTGCATAAAGTAGTAGTCGGATCTAAAAATCAAGCATCAACTCCTTTGTCATGTAAGCATAATGCAATTGCACAAAGAAGCTGCTAGATTGTTGACAAGCTATGAGACTTCGATACTAAACGATGCTTCACACTCAATACTCGTCAATTAATTTGTAGAAGAAACAATTTCTTTTCAGCAATAGGAAAAATTGGAAGTCCATACTTAGCTCTGCAGAAAAGGTGCCCAATACATATAGAGTGTGGACATCTAGAGCTTTGCATATGCATCCTGCCTAGATAGATTAACAATGAGAGCGTCAACAGATTACATAGAGCATCTGACCACTGTCGAACCCCTCGCCGGTGCCCTTCTCATCCCAACCCCGTGTGTCTTCTCGGACCCCAACCTCGCTACTCCAAGAAAAGCTCAAGCCCCCGGCTCCCCGCCGAAGAACACTCCTGGCTCCGGTGCGGACTTCGCTGCCTTCCTGCCAGAGCTCCTCCACCGAGTGCTGTCTGCTGTTGGCATTACTGACATCTGGGCCGCCAGCCGTGCATGCCACCAGACGCTATAGGGGTAGGGGAAGGAAGAGACAGAGGTGAGGAAGGGGAGTTGTTGGGCGGCGGGTCTGCTGCATCGGAGGAGTAGGCAGGAGAGGCGTTGGAGACTCCGCGGACGGCCGGTGCCGACGACGTACTTGTTGATGTCGTCGCCGTAGGAGATGGGGTAGGGGCAGGAGGAGACAATGGGGAGGAGGGGAGGTGGAGATGGGTGTGGCAGTGAGCCTGCTGCAGCAGATAGGAGCTGGGACCGGACGATGCCGGTGGCGTGAAGAGCGGCCGCTGCCACTTCGGTTCCAGGTTTTTCCAGAAGGATCCATTGCTTGGCTGATTGGATAAGGTGGGACTGGATGGAGATGAACAAAGAGAACGGGGGGTTCTTTGCAAATGTGAAGTGAGGTCGTCTTCTATGCGTTGGATGCAGATCAGACGGTCGAAAATGATGAATGGCGGGCACACCATCACCACCAACTGTGGTTTTTATAGGAGTAGAGAAAAGCCTCTTTTTAGGAATTGGAGGCACAACTTCATCCATGACATGACCCTGTTAACTCATAGGATCAAATGTAAATTTAAGGATAGCTACCTGGATTGGCTGACTAACTTGCCCTAGTTATTTGTATAGCCTAACCTCTTTCTTGTATACTTGTTGTAAGTTTTCTTCCTTCTTTGTTTTTAGTTTGTAAAGGACTGTTTTCCTGGTTTTAATAAAGAGAGATGTGAGGCTTTTTCCTTGCAGTATATAGTCAAAAAAGAAATCTTGAAGCTATGCTTGTTTTGCTTTACTATGCTAGTTGATTATTGTTCCCATAAGTTGTTTGCTCACAAAATCCCTATGCATAGAAAGTGGGTTAGAGTTAAATGTGTTAGTCATATGCTTCATGATGCTCCCATTGTGTTTCAATTCCTATCTTTTATGTGAGCATCATTGCCATTGTCATGCCTAGCTAGAAAGGCATTAAAGAAAAACACTTGTTTGGGGACAACCCAATATTTACCCCTACTATGTTTGTGTGTTCACATGATTATGTTACTATAGTAATCATGTTTTATAGATTTTGTTTCAATAAAGTGCCAAGTAAGACCTTGAGGATAGCTTACGGTGATAGTTGTGTTGATCCTGTTGAAAATCAGAAACTTTTGCACTCAGTAAATTAGTTTTGATAATTCACAGACACGCGATTTTGAACTGATTCTTTTTGCTATGGATTGGTACACAAATTTCTCAGGCTTTCCTAATTTGGTAGGATGTTTGGGGTTACAGAAGTATTCAAGAGTTACAGATTACTACAGACTGTTCTGTTATTGATAGATTCAGTTTTCTATGTGTTGTTTGCTTATTTTGATGAATCGATGAGTAGTATCGGAGGGTATGAACCATAGAGAAGTTGGAATACAGTATATATTACACCAATATGAATTTATAATGAGTTAACAACATTACCTAAGTGGTGATTTATTTTCTTATACTAACGGAGCTTACGAGTTTTCTGTTAAGTTTTGTGTTGTGAAGTTTTCAAGTTTTGGGTAAAGATTCGATGGACTATGGAATAAGGAATGGCAGGAGCCTAAGCTTGGGGATGACCAAGGCACCCCAAGGCAATACTAAAGGACAACCAAGAGCCTAAGCTTGGGGATGCCCCAGATGGCATCCCCTCTTTCGTCTTCGTTCATCGGTAACTTTACTTGGAGCTATATTTTTATTCACCACATGATATGTGTTTTACTTGGAGTGTTAATTTATTTTGTTAGGATTTTATTTCTGTTATTTAGAATAATGTTTTGCATCTTTATTTTCAATAAAAATGTCAAGGATAGCCTTTACCATGCTTATTTTGCAAGTATACATGTTGCTGTTTCAAAACAGAAAGTTTATCGCTGTTGCAAAAATTCCCTAGAAAAGCCATAATTTGATAAAATGTTGAAATTTTTGCATAATAAGCTTTGATTAATTTTCTACAGTGTGGTAGAATTTCATAATGTTTGGAGTTAGGGAAGTATGATGAATCTTGCATTCTTTACAGACTGTACTGTTTTGGCAGATTGTTGTTATGTTTGCATTGTTTGCATATGTTTGCTTCTTTAATGATTCTATTTGAGGATAGGAGTATTAAATATGCAAAGGCATTTAGTATGCAATGTTGAATAATAATTTTAGTGATTTGTTATAGTAGAAAATTATAAGGTTTTTGCATTGGTTTATACTAACTTATCTCACGAGTTCTTGTTGAGTTTGGTGTGGATGAAGCTTTCGAGATTTAGGAAACCGTGATATGAGAGGAATTAAGAAGACATAAAAGCTCAAGCTTGGGGATGCCCAAGGCACCCCAATATAATATTCCAAGAAGTCTCAAGAATCTAAGCTTGGGGATGCCCCGGTAGGCATCCCACCTTTCTTCTTCAACAATTATCGGTTGAGCCTAAGTTTTTGCTTCTTCACATGATGAGTGCTATCCTTGAAATGTCGTTTTATTTTGTTTTGCTTGCTGTTTGAAAAATATCCCAAGATCATAAATTCTTAAATGTTAGAGAGTCTTCACATAGTTACATAATTATTCAACTACTCATTGATCTTCACTTATATCTTTTTAGAGTAGTTTTTCATTTACTCGTGTGCTTCACTTATATCCTATGAGTAAATGGTTCAATGATTTGAACATCATAAATCTGAAATTACATATGTTTCATATGCTTATCCCATGGGGAGTAATGACTTCACATATAAGAAGTAGAGGTGTTAAATTTATTGAAAGTTAGCAAACATAGTATTGGTCACTTGAACAATTCATGAAAGAATATTGAAGGAAGAGAGATTTCACATATAAATATACTATCTTGGACATCTTCTATGATTGTGAGCCCCATTAATTATTTTCAAACTTGATCAAATTAGTTGAAGTTGGACAAGGAAGACAACTTAATGAGTTATGTTTGGGTATATTTGTATATAAGATATATTGTTATAGATCCTCCAACATGTGGTGCTTGCTATTTAGAATCCTTTGCTAGCCAACATATCTGTACTAAGCGGGAATACTGCTTGTGCATCCAAATTCCTTGAACCAAATTTCTTCCATGAGTGTCCACCATATCAACCTATATGCCAACCTGCCGTTCCAAGTAAATTTGCATGTGCCAAACTCCAAATCTTCAAATAATAATCTGTTTTGTATGCCCGAATCGCTCATGTAGCGACTAGGGGCTGTCAGTATCTTCCATGCTAGGTGGGTTATTCTCACGATGAGTGGACTCCGCTTATCATTCACGATAAAATGGCTGGTAACTGGGATGCCCAATCCTATGATCAAAAGGTCAAAAATAAAATCGCAAATAATTTAAATAAAACTCCC
This sequence comes from Triticum dicoccoides, assembly GCF_002162155.2. Classification (NCBI taxonomy): domain Eukaryota; kingdom Viridiplantae; phylum Streptophyta; class Magnoliopsida; order Poales; family Poaceae; genus Triticum; species Triticum dicoccoides. The sequence goes on from NC_041381.1 coordinate 165,061,160, forward strand.
CCAGGATTGTTGATAGTTGGACGACACCCGTTGTTTCGGACAAGCCGTATAGTGTGATTGTTGCTGGATGGGAAGTAAAATCTTTACCTTTCTGTTTGGGAACCGCCTATAATTAATGTATCTAGTATGGAAGATATTGGAAACTCTTGGTTGTTATGTTGACAATGAAAGCATACCTCTCAAAATTATTTTCATCTCTCTTTTAAAAGCTTCGAGCCCTGACACCTCTACAAATCCCTGCTTCCCTCTGCGAAGGGCCTATCTTTTACTTTTATGCAAGAGTCAGTAGTATTCCTTCTCATTCCAACCTACTCTTTAGTTGGCAAGCATCATGTGATGGGGAAAGATCTAAGCATATATGGCCATTCAAATATATTTGATCATGAATTATTATTGTTGACAATTATCTATATTATAATTAAGTTGGGAGGCGAAACATTAAGCCCCTATCTTTCTGTGTGTTCGATGGATGCATGCTATTTGTTCTAAAAATATGCTTTGAGTGGTAGCAATCATGGAAGACTATATGATAGTTGAGTATGTGGGATTTGCTAAATCAAAGCTCTTACATAGACCCTTCCTGAAAATAAGATGAATTGCAATTGTTTGATGACTGAGAACATAGTTTGCTAGTTTTCAAGAAAGTTTATGGTCTATACTTTAACATTTGAATAGCTTGTTACTTGATCATGAGAAGTTTTATGAGATGAGCTACTGTTATGACATATAATGATGCTAGAATAGGTGATTGAAATTATCATTGATCAAACTTGTGCACCTGCTAGCATTCACACTTCATAAATTATTTCTTTTATCGTTTACCTACTCGAGGACGAGCAGGAATTAAGCTTGGGGATGCTGATACGTCTCCAATGTATCTATAATTTATGAAGTATTTATGATATTATAGAATCCATCTTACATGTTTTATATGCATTTATATGCTATTTTATTTGATTTTTGGGACTAACCTATTAACCCAGAGCCCAGTGCCAGTTTCTGTTTTTTCCTTGTTTTTGAGTTTTATAGAAAAGGAATACCAAATGGAGTCCAATTGATGTGCCAATTTTTGATGATTTTTTGTTGTCCAAAAGAAGCCCCAATAGTAAAAGAGTTGGGCCAGAAGAGTCCCGAGCCATCCACGAGGGTGAAGGGCACGCCCTACCCCGCGCACCCCCCTATCTCGTGGACGACTCGGAGACCCCCCTAACGTGAGACCGACGCCGAAAATTCCTATAAATACAGAAACCTCCAAAACATAACCTAGATCGGGAGTTCCGCCGTCGCAAGCCTCTGTAGCCACCAGAAACCAATCGGGACCTTGTTCCGGCACCCTGCCGGAGGGGGGGGGGGATCCATCACAGGTGGCCATGTTCATCATCCCGGCGCTCTCCATGACAAGGACGGAGTAGTTCACCCTCGGGACTGAGGGTATGTACTAGTAGCTATGTGTTTGATCTCTCTCTCTCTCTCTCGTGTTCTTGATATGGCATGATCTTGATGTATCGCGAGCTTTGCTATTATAGTTGGATCTTATGATGTTTCTCCCCCTCTACTCTCTTGTAATGAATTGAGTTTTCTCTTTGAAGTTATCTTATCGAATAGTCTTTAAGGATTTGAGAACACTTGATGTATGTCTTGCATGTGCTTATCTATGGTGACAATGGGATATTCACGTGATCTACTTGATGTATGTTTTGGTGATCAACTTGCGGGTTCAGTGACCTTGTGAACTTATGCATAGGGGTTGGCACACGTTTTTGTCTTGACTCTTCGGTAGAAACTTTGGGGCACTCTTTGAAGTTCTTTGTGTTGGTTGAATAGATGAATCTGAGATGGTGTGATGCATATCGTATAATCATACCCACAGATACTTGAGGTGACATTGGAGTATCTAGGTGGCATTAGGGTTTTCATTGATTTGTGTCTTAAGGTGTTATTCTAGTACGAACTCTAGGATAGATCGAACGGAAAGAATAACTTCGTGTTATTTTACTATGGACTCTTGAATAGATCGATCAGAAAGGATAACTTTGAGGTGGTTTCGTACCCTACAATAATCTCTTAGTTTGTTCTCCGCTATTAGTGACTTTGGAGTGACTCTTTGTTGCATGTTGAGGGATTGTTATATGATCTAATTATGTTATTATTGTTGAGAGAACTTGCACTAGTGAAAGTATGAACCCTAGGCCTTGTTTCCTAGCATTGCAATACCGTTTACGCTCACTTTTACCACTTGCTACCTTGCTGTTTTTATATTTTCAGATTACAAAAACCTATATCTACCATCCATATTGCACTTGTATCACCATCTCTTCGCCGAACTAGTGCACCCATACAATTCACCATTGTATTGGGTGTGTTGGGGACACTAGAGACTCTTTGTTATTTGGTTGCAGGGTTACTTGAGAGAGACCATCTTCATCCTACGCCTCCCACGGATTGATAAACCTTAGGTCATCCACTTGAGGGAAATTTGCTACTATCCTACAAACCTCTGCACTTGGAGGCCCAACAACGTCTACAAGGAGAAGGTTGCATAGTACACATCAAGTCCACAGATACAAACCTTCCTTTTGATACCAATGCATACTTAGTATAGATCTGATGCTTATGAGTACTTTGGATGAGTACTCATGGTTGCTTTGCTACCCCATTTCCCCCTTCTTTCTTCTTTATGGTTGATGCAACCAGATGGTGGATCCCTGGAGCTAGATGCCACCGCTGACGGTTACTACTACGTGGAGGCTGCCGCCAACCAGGAGTAGTTAGGAGGTCCCAGGCAGGAGGCCTTGCCTCTTCGATCGTTACAATTTTTGTGCTAGCCTTTTTAAGGCATCTTTGTTTAACTTAAGTCTGTACTCAGATATTGTTGCTTTCGCTGACTCTTGTGTATTGAGATTTTGTATTCGAGCCCTCAAGGCCCCTGGCTTGTAATATAAAGCTTGTATTATTTTTATTTTTGTGTAGAGTTGTGTTGTGATATCTTCCCATGAGTCCCTGATCTTGATCGTACACATTTGCGTGTATGATTAGTGTACGATTGAATTGGGGGCGTCACACTTCTTGAAGTTCCCTTTCTTTTCCTTGCCCTTTTTCCTGAAACTAGTGGTCTGGTTAACCATCAAAACTTGATGCTCTTTCTGATTTCAGCATCGCGAAAAGCTTGAGAATCATTTTCGTCATCCCTTGCATATTATAGTTCATCACGAAGTTCGAGTAGCTTGGTTATAGTGACTAGAGAACTCCGTCAATCACTATTTGATCTAGAATATTAACTCCCACTTGATTCAAGCGATTGTAGTGCCCAGACATTCTGAGCACATGCTCACTAGGTGATCTATTCTCCTCCATCTTGTAGGCAAAGTACTTGCCAGAGGTCTCATACCTCTCGACATGGACATGAATCTGAAATACCAATTTCAGTTCTTGGAACATCTCATATGCTCTGTGGCGTTCAAAATGTCTTTGAAGCTATGATACTAAGCCGTGAAGCATGGTGCACTAAACTATTAAGTAGTCATCATATTGAGCTTGCCAAACATTTATAATGTTTGCATCTGCTCCTGCAATAGTCTGTCACCTAGCAGTGCATCAAGGACATAATTCTTCTGTGCAGCAATGAGGATAATCCTCGGATCACGGACCCAGTCCGCATCATTGCTACTATCATCTTTCAACTCAGTTTTCTCTAGGAACATATCAAAAAACATAGGGGAGCTACAACGCGAGTTATTGATCTACAACATAATTTGCAAATACTATCAAGACTAAGTTCATGATAAATTAAGTTTAGTTAATCAAATTACTCAAGAACTCCCACTTAGATAGACATCCCTCAAGTCATCTAATGATACGTGTTCCAAATCAACTAAACCATGTCCGATCATCACGTGAGATGGAGTAGTCATCAATGGTGAACATCTCTATGTTGATCATATCTACTATATGATTCACGTTTGACCTTTCGGTCCCCAGTGTTCCGAGGCCATCTCTGTACATGCTAGGCTCGTCAAGTTTAACCCGAGTATTACGCATGTGCAAAACTGTCTTGCACCCGTTGTATGTGAACGTAGAGCCTATCAAACCCGATCATCACGTGGTGTCTCAGCATGAAGAACTGTCGAAATGGTGCATACTCAGGTAGAACACTTATATCTTGAAATTTTAGTTAAAGGGTTATCTTATAATGTTACCTCCGTACTAAGCAAAATAAGATGCATAAAAGATAAACATCACATGCAATCAAAATATGTGACATGATATGGCCATCATCATCTTGTGCTTTTGATCTCCATCTCCAAAGCATCGTCATGATCTCCATCATCACCGGCTCGACACCTTGATCTCCATCGTAGCGTCATGGTCGTCTCACCAACTATTGCTTCTACAACTATCACTACCGCTTAGTGATAAAGTAAAGCAATTACATGGCATTTGCATTTCATACAATAAAGCGACGACCATAAGGCTCCTGCCAATTGCTGATAACTTTTACAAAACATGATCATCTCATACAACAACGTATATCACATCATGTCTTGACCATATCACTGTTGGGGAACGTAGCAGAAATTCAAAAATTTTCCTACGTATCACCAAGATCTATCTATGGAGAGACCAGCAACGAGTAGAAATGAGAGTGCATCTACATACCCTTGTAGATCGCTAAGCGGAAGCGTTCAAGTGAACGGGGTTGATGGAGTCGTACTCGTCGTGATTCAGATCACCGATGATCCTAGTGCCGAACGGACGGCACCTCCGCGTTCAACACACGTACAGCTCGACGATGTCTCCCACGCCTTGATCCAGCAAGGAGAGAGGGAGAGGTTGAGGAAGACTCCATCCAGCAGCAGCACAACGGCGTGGTGGTGATGGAGGAGCGTGGCAATCCTGCAGGGCTTCGCCAAGCACCTACGGGAGAGGAGGAGGTGTCACGGGAGGGAGGGAGGCGCCAAGGGCTCAGGTATCGATGCCCTCCCTCCCCTCCACTATATATAGGGGCAGGGGAGAGGGGGGAGGCGCAGCCTTGCCCCCTCCTCCAAGGAAGGGGTGCGGCTAAGGAGGGGGGAGGAGTCCATCCTCCCCAAGGCACCTCGGAGGTGCCTTCCCCCTTTAGGACTCTCCCCTTTTTCCTATATCTTGGCGCATGGGCCTCTAGGGGCTGGTGCCCTTGGCCCATGTAGGCCAAGGCGCACCCCCTACAGCCCATGTGGCCCCCGGGGCAGGTGGCCCCACCCGGTGGGCCCCCGGGACCCTTCCGGTGGTCCCGGTACAATACCGATGACCCCGAAACTTGTCCCGATGGCCGAAACAGGACTTCCTATATATAAATCTTTACCTCCGGACCATTCCGGAACTCCTCGTGACGTCCGGGATCTCATCGGGGACTCCGAACAACATTCGGTAACCACATACAAACTTCCTTTATAACCCTAGCGTCATCGAACCTTAAGTGTGTAGACCCTACGGGTTCGGGAGACATGTAGTCATGACCGAGATGTTCTCCGGTCAATAACCAACAGCGGGATCTGGATACCCATGTTGGCTCCCACATGTTCCACGATGATCTCATCGGATGAACCACGATGTCAAGGACTCAATCAATCCCGTATACAATTCCCTTTGTCTAGCGGTATGGTACTTGCCCGAGATTCGATCGTCGGTATACCGATACCTTGTTCAATCTCGTTACCGGCAAGTCTCTTTACTCGTTCCGTAACACATCATCCCGTGATCAACCCCTTGGTCACATTGTGCACATTATGATGATGTCCTACCGAGTGGGCCCAGAGATACCTCTCCGTTTACACGGAGTGACAAAATCCCAATCTCGATTCGTGCCAACCCAACAGACCCTTTCAGAGATACCCGTAGTGTACCTTTATAGCCACCCAGTTACGTTGTGACGTTTGGCACACCCAAAGCACTCCTACGGTATCCAGGAGTTGCACAATCTCATGGTCTAAGGAAATGATACTTGACATTAGAAAAGCTTTAGCATACGAACTACATGATCTTGTGCTAGGCTTAGGATTGGGTCTTGTCCATCACATCATTCTCCTAATGATGTGATCCCGTTATCAACGACATCCAATGTCCATGGTCAGGAAACCGTAACCATCTATTGATTAACGAGCTAGTCAACTAGAGGCTTACTAGGGACATGGTGTTGTCTATGTATCCACACATGTATCTGAGTTTCCTATCAATACAATTCTAGCATGGATAATAAACGATTATCATGAACAAGGAAATATAATAATAATCAATTTATTATTGCCTCTAGGGCATATTTCCAACAGTCTCCCACTTGCACTAGAGTCAATAATCCAGTTCACATCGATATGTGGTTAACACTCAAGGTCACATCCCCATGTGACTAACACCCAAAGAGTTTACTAGAGTCAATAATCTAGTTCACATTTACCATGTGATTAACACTCGATGAGTTCTGGGTTTGATCATGTTATGCTTGTGAGAGAGGTTATAGTCAACGGGTCTGAACCTTTCAGATCCGTGTGTGCTTTACAAATCTCTATGTCATCTCCTAGATGCAGCTACCACGTTCTATTTGGAGCTATTCCAAATAACTGTTCTACTTGGAGCTATTCTAAATTGTTGCTCCATTATACGTATCCGGTATCTCTACTCAGAGCTATCCGGATAGGTGTTAAGCTTGCATCGACGTAACCCTTTACGACGAACTCTTTTACCACCTCCATAATTGAGAAAATTCCTTAGTCCACTAGTTACTAAGGATAACTTTGACCGCTGTCCTGTGATCCATTCTTGGATCACTCTTGTACCCCTTGACTGACTCATGGTAAAGCACACTTCAGGTGCGGTACACAGCATAGCATACTGTAGAGCCTATGTCTTAAGCATAGGGGACGACCTTCGTTCCTTTCTCTCTATTCTGCCATGGTCGAGCTTTAAGTCTTAACTTCATACCTTACAACTCAGGCAAGAACTCCTTCTTTGACTGATCCATCTTGAACACCTTCAAGATCACGTCAAGGTATGTGCTCATTTGAAAGTACCATTAAGCGTTTTAATCTATCCTTATAGATCTTGATGCTCAATGCTCAAGTAGCTTAATCCAGGTTTTCCATTGAAAACACTTTCCAAATAACCCTATATGCTTTCCAGAAATTCTACGTCATTTCCGATCATTAATATGTCAACAACATACACTCATCAGAAATTCTATAGTGCTCCCACTCACTTCTTTGGAAATACAAGTTTCTCATAAACTTTGTATAAATCCAAAATCTTTGATCATCATCAAAGCATACATTCCAACTCCGAGATGCTCACTCCAGTCCTCAGAAGGATTGCTGGAGCTTTGCATACTTATTAGCATATTTCAGGATAGACAAAACCTTCCGGTTGTATCACATACAACCTTTCCTCAAGAATCGTCGAGGAAACAATGTTTTGACATCCTATCTGCAAGATTTCATAAATAATGCAGTAATTGCTAATATAATTCCAACAAACTCTTAGCATCGCTACGAGTGAGAAAGTCTCATCGTAGTCAACTCCTTGAACTTGTCGAAAAACATCTTAACGACAAGTCGAGCTTTCTCAATGGTGACACTTACCATCATTGTCTGTCTTCCTTTCAAAATCCATCTGCACTCAACAGCCTTACGACCATCGAGTTGTTCTACCAAAGTCTACACTTTGTTTTCATACATGGATCCTATCTCGGATTTTATGGCTTCTAACCATTTGTCGGAATTTGGGCCCACCATCGCTTCTCCATAGCTCGTAGGTTCATTGTTGTCTAGCAACATGACTTCCAAGACAGGATTACGTACCACTCTGAAGTAGTACGCATCCTTGTCATCCTACGAGGTTTGGGAGTGACTTGATCTGAAGTTTCATGATCAATATCATAAGCTTCCACTTCAATTGGTGTAGGTGCCACAGGAACAACTCCCTGTGCCCTGTCACACACTAGTTGAAGAGACGGTTCAATAACCTCATCAAGTCTCCACCATCCTCCCACTCAATTCTTTCGAGAGAAACTTTTCCTCGAGAAAGGACCCGATTCTAGAAACAATCCATATTGCTTTCGGATCTGAATTAGGAGGTATACCCAACTGTTTTGGGTGTCCTATGAAGATGTACTTTATCCGCTTTGGGTTCGAGCTTAATCCTGAAACTTTTTCACATAAGCGTCGCAGCCCCAAACTTTTAAGAAATGACAGCTTAGGTTTCTCTAAACCATAGTTCATACGGTGTCATCTCATCGGAATTACGTGGTGCCCTATTTAAAGTGAATGTGGTTGTCTTTAATGCCTAACCCATAAACTATCGTGGCAGTTCGATAAGAGACATCATGGTATGCATCATATCCAATAGGGTGCAACTATGATGTTCGGACACACCATCACACTATGGTGTTCCAGGAGGTATTAATTGTGAAACAATTTCCACAATGTCTTAATTGTGTGCCAAAACTCGTAACTCAGATACTCATCTCTATGATCATATCATAGACATTTTATCCTCTTGTCACAATGATCTTCTACTTCACTCTGAAATTACTTGAACCATTCAATAATTCAGACTTGTGTTTCATCAAGTAAATATTCTCAACATCTACTCGAATCATCTGTGAAGTAAGAACATAACGATATTCACTACATGCCTCAGCACTCATTGGACTGCACACATCAAAATGTGTTGCTTCCAACAAGTTGCTATCTTGTTCCATCTTACTGAAAACGAGGCTTTTCAGTCATCTTGCCCATGTGGTATGATTTGCATGTCCCAAGTGATTCAAAATCAAGTGAGTCAAAACGGTCCATTTGCATGGAGTTTCTTCATGCATATACACCAATAGACATGGTTCGCATGTCTCAAACTTTTCAAAAACAAGTGAGTCCAAAGATCCATCAACATGGAGCTTCTTCATGCGTTTTAAACCAATATGACTTACATGGCAGTGCCACCAGTAAGTGGTACTATCATTACTATCTTTTGGCATGAAAATGTGTATCACTACGATCGAGATTCAATAAACCATTCAGGTTCAATACTAATCTTGATGGTAGAGGGAGCGTGCGATGTTTGATCACATCAAACTTGGAAACACTTCCAACACATATCGTCAGCTCACCTTTAGCTAGTCTCCTTTTATTTCGTAGCTTTTATTTTGAGTTACTAACACTTAGCAACCGAACCGGTATCTAATACCCTGGTGCTACTAGGAGTACTAGCAAAGTACACATTAACATAATGTATATCCAATATACTTCTATCGACCTTGCCAGCCTTCTAATCCACCAAGTATCTAGGGTAATTCTGCTCTAGTGGTTGTTCCCCTTATTACAGAAGCACTTAGTCTCGGGTTTGGGTTTTACCTTGGGTTTCTTCACTAGAGCAGCAGCTGATTTGCCGTTTCATGAAGTATCCCTTCTTGCCCTTGCCCTTCTTGAAACTAGTGGTTTCACCAACCATCAACAATTGATGCTCCTTCTTGATTTCTACTTTCGCGGTGTCAAACATCGCGAATACCTCAAGGATCATCATATCTATCCCTGATATGTTATAGTTCATCACGAAGCTCTAACAGCTTGGTGGCAATGACTTTGGAGAACCATCACTGTCTTATCTGGAAGATCAACTCCCACTCGATTCAAGTGATTGTCGCACTCAGACAATCTGAGCACAAGCTCAACGATTGAGCTTTTCTCCCTTAGTTTGCAGGTTAAGAAAGTCATCGGAGGTCTTATACCTCTTGACATGGGCACGAGCCTGAAATCCCAATTTCAGCCCTCAAAACATCTCATATGTTTCGCGATGTTTCAAAAACGTCTTTGGTGCCTCAACTCTAAACCGTTTAACTGAACTATCACGTAGTTATCAAAACGTGTATGTCAGATGTTCGCAACAACCACAGACAACGTTCGAGGTTCAGCACACTGAGCGGTGCATTAAGGACATAAGCCTTCTATGAAGCAATGAGGACAATCCTCAGTTTACGGACCTAGTCCGCATAATTGCTACTATCAACTTTCAACTAATTTTTCTCTAGGAACATATCTAAACAGTAGAACTACAGCGCGAGCTTACGACATAATTTGCAAAAGGTCTTTTGACTATGTTCAGGATAATTAAGTTCATCTTATGAACTCCCACTCAGATAGACATCCCTCTAGTCATCTAAGTGATTACATGATCCGAGTCAAACTAGGCCGTGTCCGATCATCACGTGAGACGGACTAGTCATCATCGGTGAACATCTTCATGTTGATCGTATCTTCTATACGACTCATGTTCGACCTTTCGGTCTCCGTGTTCCGAGGCCATGTCTGTACATGCTAGGCTCGTCAAGTTAACCCTAAGTGTTTTGCATGTGTTCCGAGGCCATGTCTGTACATGCTAGGCTCGTCAATACCCGTTGTATTTGAACGTCTGAATAAAACACCCGATCATCACGTGATGTTTTGAAACAGCGAACTGTCGCAACGGTGCACAGTTAGGGGAGAACACTTCTTGAAATTGTTGTAAGGGATCATCTTATTTACTACCGTCGTTCTAAGCAAATAAGATGCATAAACATGATAAACATCACATGCAATCAAATAGTGACATGATATGGCCAATATCATTTTGCTCCTTTTGATCTTCATCTTCGGGGCTCCATGATCATCATCGTCACCGGCATGACACCATGATCTCCATCATCATGATCTCCATCATCGTGTCTTCATGAAGTTGTCACGCCAACTATTACTTCTACTACTATGGCTAACGGTTAGCAATAAAGTAAAGTAATTACATGACGTTTAAGTTGACACGCAGGTCACAAATAAATAAAGACAACTCCTATGGCTCCTGCCGGTTGTCATACTCATCGACATGCAAGTCGTGAATCCTATTACAAGAACATGATCAATCTCATACATCACATATATCATTCATCACATCCTTTGGCCATATCACATCACATAGCATACCCTGCAAAAACAAGTTAGACGTCCTCTAATTGTTGTTTGCATGTTTTACGTGGCTGCTATGGGTTTCTAGCAAGAACGTTTCTTACCTACGCATGAACCACAACGTGATATGCCAATTGCTATTTACCCTTCATAAGGACCCTTTTCATCGAATCCGATCTGACTAAAGTGGGAGAGACAGACACCCGCCAGCCACCTTATGCAACTAGTGCATGTTTGTCGGTGGAACCGGTCTCACGTAAGCGTACGTGTAAGGTTGGTCCGGGCCGCTTCATCCCACGATGCCGCCGAATCAAGATAAGACTAGTAACGGCAAGCATATTGAACAATATCGACGCCCACAACTACTTTGTGTTCTGCTCGTGCAAAGAATCTACGCAACAGACCTAGCTCATGATGCCACTGTTGGGGAACGTAGCAGAAATTCAAAAATTTTCCTACGTATCACCAAGATCTATCTATGGAGAGACCAGCAACGAGTAGAAAGGAGAGTGCATCTACATACCCTTGTAGATCGCTAAGCGGAAGCGTTCAAGTGAACGGGGTTGATGGAGTCATACTCGTCGTGATTCAGATCACCGATGATCCTAGTGCCGAACGGACGGCACCTCCGCGTTCAACACACGTACAGCTCGACGATGTCTCCCACGCCTTGATCCAGCAAGGAGAGAGGGAGAGGTTGAGGAAGACTCCATCCAGCAGCAGCACAACGGCGTGGTGGTGATGGAGGAGCGTGGCAATCCTGCAGGGCTTCGCCAAGCACCTACGGGAGAGGAGGAGGTGTCACGGGAGGGAGGGAGGCGCCAAGGGCTCAGGTATCGATGCCCTCCCTCCCCTCCACTATATATAGGGGCAGGGGAGAGGGGGGAGGCGCAGCCTTGCCCCCTCCTCCAAGGAAGGGGTGCGGCTAAGGAGGGGGGAGGAGTCCATCCTCCCCAAGGCACCTCGGAGGTGCCTTCCCCCTTTAGGACTCTCCCCTTTTTCCTATATCTTGGCGCATGGGCCTCTAGGGGCTGGTGCCCTTGGCCCATGTAGTCCAAGGCGCACCCCCTACAGCCCATGTGGCCCCCGGGGCAGGTGGCCCCACCCGGTGGGCCCTCGGGACCCTTCCGGTGGTCCCGGTACAATACCGATGACCCCGAAACTTGTCCCGATGGCCGAAACAGGACTTCCTATATATAAATCTTTACCTCCGGACCATTCCGGAACTCCTCGTGACGTCCGGGATCTCATCCGGGACTCCGAACAACATTCGGTAACCACATACAAAACTTCCTTTATAACCCTAGCGTCATCGAACCTTAAGTGTGTAGACCCTACGGGTTCGGGAGACATGTAGTCATGACCGAGATGTTCTCCGGTCAATAACCAACAGCGGGATCTGGATACCCATGTTGGCTCCCACATGTTCCACGATGATCTCATCGGATGAACCACGATGTCAAGGACTCAATCAATCCCGTATACAATTCCCTTTGTCTAGCGGTATGGTACTTGCCCGAGATTCGATCGTCGGTATACCGATACCTTGTTCAATCTCGTTACCGGCAAGTCTTTTTACTCGTTCCGTAACACATCATCCCGTGATCAACCCCTTGGTCACATTGTGCACATTATGATGATGTCCTACCGAGTGGGCCCAGAGATACCTCTCCGTTTACACGGAGTGACAAAATCCCAATCTCGATTCGTGCCAACCCAACAGACACTTTCAGAGATACCCGTAGTGTACCTTTATAGCCACCCAGTTACGTTGTGACGTTTGGCACACCCAAAGCACTCCTACGGTATCCAGGAGTTGCACAATCTCATGGTCTAAGGAAATGATACTTGACATTAGAAAAGCTTTAGCATACGAACTACATGATCTTGTGCTAGGCTTAGGATTGGGTCTTGTCCATCACATCATTCTCCTAATGATGTGATCCCGTTATCAACGACATCCAATGTCCATGGTCAGGAAACCGTAACCATCTATTGATTAACGAGCTAGTCAACTAGAGGCTTACTAGGGACATGGTGTTGTCTATGTATCCACACATGTATCTGAGTTTCCTATCAATACAATTCTAGCATGGATAATAAACGATTATCATGAACAAGGAAATATAATAATAATCAATTTATTATTGCCTCTAGGGCATATTTCCAACAATCACATCACATCATGCCCTGCAAAAATAAGTCAGACATTCTCTACTTTGTTTTTGCAAGTTTTACGTGGCTGCTACGGCTTCTAGCAAGAACCGTTCTTACCTACGGCACAAAAACCAAAACAGTGATTTATCAAGTTTGTTGTTTTAACCTTCAACAAGGACCAGCCGCTGTCAAATTTGATTGAACTAAAGTAGGAGAAACAAACACCCGCCAGCCACCTTTATGCAAACTAGTTGCATGTCTGTCGGTGGAACTGGTCTCATGAACATGGTCATGTAAGGTTGGTTCGGGCCACTTCATCCAACAATACTGCCGAATCAAAATAAGACATTGGTGGTAAGCAGTACGACGATCACCGCCCACAACTCTTTGTGTTCTACTCGTGCATATCATCTACGCATAGACCTGGCTCTGATGCCACTGTTGGGGAACGTAGCATGGAATTTCAAAAAAAATCCTGCGCTCACACAAGATCTATCTAGGAGATGCATAGCAATGAGAGGGGGAGAGTGTTTCTGCGTACCATCGTAGACCGAAAGTGGGAGCATTTGACAACGTGGTTGATGTAGTCGAACTTCTTGTTCCGACCGATCAAGCATCGAACGTACGACACCTTCGAGTTCTGCACACATTTAGCTCGATGACATCCCTCGAACTCTTGATCCAGCAAAGTTTCGACGAAGTAGATGAGTTCCGTTAGCACAACGGTGTGGTGACGGTGATGGTGAAGTGATCCGCGCAGGGCTTCGCCTAAGCACTACGAGAATATGACCGAGGGTGTAATCTATGGAGGGAGGCGCCACACACGGCTAACAGATGTTGTTGTGTTTTCTAGGCGCCTCCTTCCCTCATATATATAGGTGGGAGGGAGAGGGAGCAGCCCTAGGGGCGCCCCAAGTAGGAGGGATCCTACTTGGGCTCCTGCTCTAGGCCGGCGCCCGCCTTTTCCTTCTTTTGGTGATGAGGGGAAGGAAGGAGGAGGTGGCGCCCCCTTTTCCTTTCTCCCACCAAGGGGGAAAGGCAGGAAGAGGTGTCGGATACTCCTTTCCTTCCTCTAGGGCCTGCAGCCAAGAAAGGGCCGCACCAGCCCCTTGTGGGCTGGTCTGTCCCTACCTCGGCCCATTAAGCCCATATCTTTGCCGGGGTTGCCCGAAACTCCTTTCCGGTGACCCGATATGTACCCGGTACCCTCCGGAACACTTCTAGTGTCAGAATACCATCGTCCTATATATCAATCTTTACCTCTCGACCATTTCGAGACTCCTCGTCATGTCCATGATCTCATCCGCGACTCCGAACAAGATTTCGTCACCAAATCACATAACTCATATAATACAATATCGTCATCGAACATTAAGCGTGCAGACCCTACGAGTTCGAGAACTATGTAAACATGACTGAGACACCTCTCCGGTCAATAACCAATAGCGGAACCTGGATGCTCATATTGGCTCCCACATATTCTACGAAGATCTTTATTGGTCGAACCATTGTGACAACATACGTTATTCCCTTTGTCATCGGTATGTTACTTGCTCGAGATTCGATCGTCGGTATCTTCATACCTAGTTCAATATCGTTACTGGTAAGTCTCTTTACTCGTTCCATAATGCATCATCCTGCAACTAACTCATTAGTCACTTTGCTTGCAAGGCTTCTTATGATGTGAATTACCGAGAGGTCCCAGAGATACCTCTCCGATACTTGGAGTGACAAATCCTAATCTCGATCTATGCCAACCCAACAAACACCTTCAGAGATACCTGTAGAGCATATTTATAATCACCCAGTTATGTTGTGATGTTTGATAACACACAAGGAATTCTTCTAGTATCCAGGAGTTGCATAATATCATAGCCAAAGGAATATGTATTTGACATGAAGAAAGCAATAGCAATAAAACTGAACAATCATAATGCTAAGCTAATGAATGGGTCTTGTCCATCACATCATTCTCCTAATGATGTGATCTCGTTTATCATATGAAAACATATGTCTATGGTTAGGAAACTTAACCATCTTTGATTAACGAGCTAGTCCAGTAGAGGCTTACTAGGGACACGGTGTTTTGTCTATGTATCCACACATGTATCAAGTGTTGGGGAACGTAGTAATTTCAAAAAAAATTCCTACGCACACTCATAGCAATGAGAGGGGAGAGTGATGTCCACGTACCCTCATAGACCGAAAGCGGAAGTGTTAGCACAACGCGGTTGATGTAGTCGTACGTCTTCATGATCCAACGGATCCAAGTACCAAACGTATGACACCTCCGAGTTCAGCACATGTTCAGCTTGATGACGCCCCACGAACTCCGATCCAGTAGAGCTTTGTGGGAGAGTTCCATCAGCACGATGGTGTGATGACGGTGTAGATGATGCTACCGACGCAGGGCTTCGCCTAAGCACAGCTACGATATTACCAAGGTGGAATATGGTGGAGGGGGGCATCGCACACGGTTGGGAGAGCTCAACAAATCAACTTGTGTGTATAGAGGTGCCCCCTGCTCCCGTATATAAAGTAGCAAGGGGGGAGAGGCGGCCGGCCAAGGCGGGCACGCCAAGGGGGGAGTCCTACTCCCACAGGGAGTAGGACTCCTCCTTTCCTTGTTGGAGTAGGAGAAGGGAAGGAAGGGAGAGAGGAGAAGGAAAGAAGGGGGGCGCCGCCCCCCCTCTTTGTCCAATTCAGACTAGAGGGGGAGGGGGCGCGAGGCTGCCCTAGCCGCCCCTCCTCTTCTCCCACCAAGGCCCATTAGGCCCAATATACTCCCCAGGGGGTTCCGTAACCCCCCGGTACTCCGGTAAATGTCCGAAATCTCCCGAAACACTTCCGGTGTCAGAACATAGTCATCCAATATATCGATCTTTACGTCTCGACCATTTCGAGACTCCTCGTCATGTTTGTGATCATATCCGAGACTCCGAACTACCTTAGGTACATCAAAACACAAAAACTCATAATATCGATCGCCACCAAACTTTAAGCGTGCGGACCCTACGGGTTCGAGAACTATGTAGACATGACCGAGACACGTCTCCGGTCAATAACCAATAGCGGAACCTAGATACTCATATTGGTTCCCACATATTCTATGAAGATCTTTATCGGTCAAACCGCATAACTACATACGTTGTTCCCTTTGTTATCGGTATGTTACTTGCCGAGATTCGATCATCGGTATCTCAATACCTAGTTCAATCTTGTTACCGGCAAGTCTCTTTACTCATTATGTAATGCATCATCCCGCAACTAACTCATTAGTCACATTGCTTGCAAGGCTTATAGTGATGTGCATTATCGAGAGGGCCCAGAGATACCTCTCCGACAATCGGACTGACAAATCCTAATCTCGAAATACGTCAACTCAACAAGTACCTTCGGAGACACCTGTAGAGCACCTTTATAATCACCCAATTACGTTGTGATGTTTGGTAGCACACAAAGTGTTCCTCCGGTAAGTGAGAGTTACATAATTTCATAGTCATAGGAACATGTATAAGTCATGAAGAAAGCAATAGCAACATACTAAATGATCAAGTGCTAAGCTAATGGAATGGGTCAAGTCAATCACATAATTCTTCTAATGATGTGATCCCATTGATCAAATGATAACTCATATCTATGGTTAGGAAACTCAACCATCTTTTATCAATGAGCTAGTCAAGTAGAGGCATACTAGTGACACGATGTTTGTCTATGTATTCACACATGTATTATGTTTCCGGTTAATACAATTCTAGCATGAATAATAAACATTTATCATGGTATGAGGAAATAAATAATAACTTTATTATTGCCTCTAGGGCATATTTCCTTCAGTCTCCCACTTGCACTAGAGTCAATAATCTAGATTACACAGTAATGATTCTAACACCCATGGAGTCTTGGTGCTGATCATGTTTTGCTCGTGGAAGAGGCTTAGTCAATGGGTCTGCAACATTCAGATCCGTATGTATCTTGCAAATATCTGTGTCTCCCACCTGGACTTGGTCCTGGATGGAATTAAAGCGTCTTTTGATGTGCTTGGTTCTCTTGTGAAATCTGGATTCCTTTGCCAAGGCAATTGCACCAGTATTGTCACAAAAGATTTTCATTGGACCCGATGCACTAGGTATGACACCTAGATCAGATATGAACTCCTTCATCCAGACTCCTTCATTTTTTGCTTCCGAAGGAGCTATGTACTCCGCTTCACATGTAGATCCCGCCACGACGCTTTGTTTAGAACTACACCAACTGACAGCTCCACCGTTCAATATAAACACGTATCCGGTTTGCAATTTAGAATCGTCTGGATCAGTATCAAAGCTTGCATCGATGTAACCATTTACGACTAGCTCTTTGTCACCTCCATAAACGAGAAACATATCCTTAGTCCTTTTCAGGAATTTCAAGATGTTCTTGACCGCTGTCCAGTGATCCACTCCTGGATTACTTTGGTACCTCCCTGCTAAACTAATAGCAAGGCACACATCAGGTCTGATACACAACATTGCATGAATGATAGAGCCTATGGCTGAAGCATAGGGAACATCTTTCATTTTCTCTCTATCTTCTGCAGTGGTCGGGCATTGAGTCTGACTCAACTTTGCACCTTGTAATACAGGCAAGAACCCTTTCTTTGCTTGATCCATTTTGAACTTCTTCAAAACTTTATCAAGGTATGTGCTTTGTGAAAGTCCAATTAAGCATCTTGATCTATCTCTATAGATCTTGATGCCCAATATATATGCAGCTTCACCGAGGTCTTTCATTGAAAAACATTTATTTAAGTATCCTTTTATGCTATCCAAAAATTCTATATCATTTCCAATCAACAATATGTTGTCCACATATAATATCAGAAATGCTATAGAGCTCCCACTCACTTTCTTGTAAATACATGCTTCTCCAAAAGTCTTTATAAAACCATATGCTTTGATCACACTATCAAAATGTTTATTCCAACTCCGAGAGGCTTGCACCAGTCCATAAATGGATCGCTGGAGCTTGCACACTTTGCTAGCACCTTTTGGATCGACAAAACCTTCTGGTTGCATCATATACAACTCTTCTTCCAGAAATCCTTTCAGGAATGCAGTTTTGACATCCATTTGCCAAATTTCGTAATCATAAAATGCGACAATTGCTAACATGATTCGGACAAACTTAAGCATCACTACAAGTCAACCCCTTGAACTTGTCGAAAACCATTCGCAACAAGTCGAGCTTTGTAGACAGTAACATTACCATCAGCATCAGTCTTCTTCTTGAATATCCATTTATTCTCGATGGCTTGCCGATCATCGGGCAAGTCAACCAAAGTCCACACGTTGTTCTCATACATGGATCCCATCTCAGATTTCATGGCCTCTAGCCATTTTGCGGAATCTGGGCTCATCATCGCTTCCTCATAGTTCGTAGGTTCGCCATGGTCAAGTAACATGACCTGCAGAATAGGATTACCGTACCACTCTGGTGCGGATCTTATTCTGGTTGACCTACGAGGTTCGGTAGTAACTTGATCTGAAGTTTCATGATCAATATCACTAGCTTCCTCACTAATTGGTGTAGGCGTCACAGGAACCGGTTTCTGTGATGAACTACTTTCCAATAAGGGAGTAGGTACAGTTACCTCATCAAGTTCTACTTTCCTCCCACTCACTTCTTTCGAGAGAAACTCCTTCTCTAGAAAGGATCCATTCTTAGCAACGAATGTCTTGCCTTCAGATCTATGATAGAAGGTGTACCCAACAGTTTCCTTTGGGTATCCTATGAAGACACATTTCTCCGATTTGGGTTCAAGCTTATCAGGTTGAAGCTTTTTCACATAAGCATTGCAGCCCCAAACTTTAAGAAACGACAACTTTGGTTTCTTACCAAACCATAGTTCATAAGGCGTTGTCTCAACGGATTTTGATGGTGCCCTATTTAACGTGAATGCAGCCGTCTCTAAAGCATAACCCCAAAACAATAGTGGTAAATCAGTAAGAGACATCATAGATCGTACCATATCTAGTAAAGTACGATTACGACGTTCGGACACACCATTACGTTGTGATGTTCCGGGTGGCGTGAGTTGCGAAACTATTCCGCATTGTTTCAAATGTAGACCAAACTCGTAACTCAAATATCTCCTCCACGATCAGATCATAGAAACTTTATTTTCTTATTACGATGATTTTCCACTTCACTCTGAAATTCTTTGAACTTTTCAAATGTTTCAGACTTATGTTTCATTAAGTAGATATACCCATATCTCCTCAAATCATCTGTGAAGGTGAGAAAGTAACGATACCCGCCGCGAGCCTCAATATTCATTGGACCACATACATCAGGATGTATGATTTCCAATAAATCTGTTGCTCGCTCCATAGTTCCGGAGAACGGCATTTTAGTCATCTTGCCCATGAGGCATGGTTCGCAAGTACCAAGTGATTCATAATCAAGTGATTCCAAAAGTCCATCAGTATGGAGTTTCTTCATGCGCTTTACACCAATATGACCCAAACAACAGTGCCACAAATAAGTTGCGCTATCATTATTAACTCTACATATTTTGGTTCCAACATTATGAATATGTGTATCACTACTATCGAGATTCAACAAAAATAGACCACTCTTCAAGGGTGCATGACCATAAAAGATATTATTCATATAAATAGAACAACAATTATTCTCAGATTTAAATGAATAACCGTCTCGCATCAAACAAGATCCAGATATAATGTTCATGCTCAACGCTGGCACCAAATAACAATTATTTAGGTCTAAAACTAATCCCAAAGGTAGATGTAGAGGTAGCATGCCAACGGCGATGACATTGACTTTGGAACCATTTCCCACGCGCATCGTCACCTCGTCCAGTCTTCGCTGAATCTGTAGTCCCTGTTTTGAGTTGCAAATATTAGCAATAGAATCAGTATCAAATACCCAGGTGCTACTGCAAGCTCTGGTAAGGTACACATCAATAACATGTATATCACATATAGCTTTGTTCACCTTGCCATCCTTCATATCCGCCAAATACTTGGGGCAGTTCCGCTTCCAATGACCAGTCTGCTTGCAATAGAAGCACTCAGTCTTAGGCTTAGGTCCAGACTTGGGTTTCTTCTCTTGAGCAGCAACTTGTTTTCCGTTCTTCTTGAAGTTCCCCTTCTTCTTCCCTTTACCCTTTTTCTTGAAACTGGTGGTCTTGTTGACCATCAACACTTGATGCTCCTTCTTGATTTCTACCTCCGCAACCTTTAGCATTGCGAAGAGCTCGGGAATTGTCGTGTTCATCCCTTGCATATTATAGTTCATCACGAAGCTCTTGTAGCTTGGTGGTAGTGATTGAAGAATTCTGTCAATGGCAGTATCATCCAGAAGATTAACTCCCAGTTGAATCAAGTGATTATTATACCCAGACATTTTGAGTATATGTTCACTGACAGAACTATTCTCCTCCATCTTACAGTTGTAGAACTTATTGGAGACTTCATATCTCTCAATCCTGGCATTTGCTTGAAATATTAACTTCAATTCCTGGAACATCTCATATGCTCCATGACGTTCAAAACATCGTTGAAGTCTCGATTCTAAGCCGTAAAGCATGGCACACTAAACTATCGAGTAGTCACCAGCTTTGCTCTGTCAGACATTCTTAATGTTGTCAGTTGCATCTACAGCAGGTCTGGCACCTAGCGGTGCTTCCAGGACGTAATTCTTCTGTGTAGCAATGAGGATAATCCTCAAGTTACGAACCCAGTCCTTGTAATTGCTACCATCATCTTTCAACTTTGCTTTCTCAAGGAATGCATTAAAATTCAACGGAACAACAGCACGGGCCATCTATCTACTACAACATAGACAAGCAAAATATATCAGGTACTACGTTCATGATAAATTTAAGTTCAATTAATCATATTACTTAAGAACTCCCACTTAGATAGACATCTCTCTAATCATCTAAGTGATCACGTGATCCAAATCAACTAAACCATAACCGATCATCACGTGAAATGGAGTAGTTTTCAATGGTGAACATCACTATGTTGATCATATCTACTATATGATTCGCGCTCGACCTGTCGGTCTCAGTATTCCGATGCCATATCTGCATATGCTAGGCTCGTCAAGTTTAACCCTAGTATTTTGCATGTGCAAAACTGGCTTGCACCTGTTGTAGATGAACATAGAGCTTATGACACCCGAACATCACGTGGTGTCTCGGCACGACGAACTTTGGCAACGGTGTGTACTTAGGGAGAACACTTTTACCTTGAAATTTAGTGAGAGATCATCTTATAACCCTACCGTCAATCAAAGCAAAATAAGATGCATAAAGGATAAACATCACATGCAATCAATATAAGTGATATGATATGGACATCATAATCTTGTGCTTGTGATCTCCATCTCCGAAGCACCGTCATGATCACTATCGTCACCAGCACGACACCTTGATATCCATTGTAGCATCATTGTCGTCTCACCAGCTATTGCTTCTACGACTATCGCTATCACTTAGGCATAAAGTAAAGCAATTACAGGGCGATTGCATTGCATACAATAAAGCGAAAACCATATGGCTCCAGCTAGTTGCCGATAACTTTGTTACAAAACATGATCATCTCATACAATAAAATTTAACATCATGTCTTGACCATATCACATCACAACATGCCCTGCAAAAACAAGTTAGACGTCCTCTACTTTGTTTTTGCAAGTTTTACGCGGCTGCTACGGGCTGAGCAAGAACCGTTCTTACCTACGCATCAAAACCATAATGATATTTCGTCAAGTTAGTGTTGTTTTAACCTTCTCAAGGACCGGGCGTAGCCACACTTGGTTCAACTGCAGTTGGAGAAATTGACACCCGCCAGCCACCTATGTGAAAAGCACGTCGGTAGAACCAGTCTCACGTAAGCGTACGCGTAATGTCGGTCCGAGCCGCTTCATCCAACTGTGACGCCCGGATAATTAAGCTACAGTAATTCCCTGCTAATGATGCCATGTCACCACGATTACCGTTAATTAAAGCCGCGTTGATTCAAACGGAATTCAAATTCAAATTTAAACTAAAGCCAAATCACAAAAGTTTTCAAGTTTTAAAACAAAAAATGTTCCGGATGTGACAAATAATTCATAAGTAATATTGGTGGAGAACAAACATTTTTGTAAAATATTTGACTACCTTGATCTAATTAAAAACAGTGACTAAAATAATAATTTAATTGCTTTTGAAATTATGAAAATATTAAACTACTATATTTTGGCTACAAACTAGGTTTGGTAGTGGCCTATATTCAGAATACTAATTTAAGTGCTAACTTGGTTTTTCATAAAACTAATATAGAAGAAACTATAAATAAAAATAGAAAAGAATAAAAAAAACAAAGCAAAAAAAAGAAACAACAGACCCCCCTCCCCTGGGCCGTTCGGCCCAGCAGGGC
The DNA here is from genome assembly GCF_002162155.2 of Triticum dicoccoides. Lineage (NCBI taxonomy): Eukaryota > Viridiplantae > Streptophyta > Magnoliopsida > Poales > Poaceae > Triticum > Triticum dicoccoides. The sequence continues at coordinate 165,083,709 of NC_041381.1, forward strand.
ACCAAGCCATTAGGCTGGCCCAGCCGCGCCCCTGCATAACCCTCCCACCCCGCAACCCTAGCCCACTCCACTACACCCTGGTTTCCCCACGATCCCCCACTCTCCCTCGTTCCCTCCCTGTGCCGCCACCCACGAAGACCACACACACACACACGCATACACACGGAGGAGGGGCGCCCTGTTCGCTCCCCTCCTCTCGGAGCGCCCGCGCTCGAGGACAGTCGCCGTCCGCCAGCGCCGAGCGCCGCCCTTCGACCTCCTCCTCGCGGCTCCCTTCCTCTCGCGCATCCACGTCCTCTGACGCTGCCTCCCCGTCGCCCGACACTGATGCATCGACGCCCGACGCCGCCCCGCCGTGCCTTCGTCCTCCTCCACGGCGTCGCCTTGCTGGACGCCCCCGTCAACCTCCTCCTCGCCGGACTGCTCGCATCATCGACCTCCTCCCCGAAGGCCTCCGTCGAGCCCGCTGCCATTCCCCTACGGCCAATGTGAGCTTCCTCCCTTCCCCTCTCTATTGCCGGCGCCGGCCACCCCACTCGTTGCACCGTTGCCCTGCTCCAGCACCACCGCGCGCGCACCACCTCGCGCGTCGCGCCTGGGCCGGCACCCTGCTGGCGCCCCGTACCGCGCCTCAAGTCTGGGAGCCCGCCCCGGTTCCCCTGCAGTTGCTCCGACCACCGCCTTCGTTCAACGGCGCTGCTGCTCCTCGCCCGCGGCCCCTTGCTCGCCGGCCGGCGCGTCCCCGACCCTGCAGTGGCCGTTGCCGCGGCCCTGGGCGTGCGCCCGTGCGGTCTGAGCAACGCGCTCGCCCAGCGCCCAGCGCCCGCTTACCCGTGCGCCCGTTAGGCCCCCTGGGGCCTATGACATATGGGCCCCGCCCATAGAACGTGTTAAAAAAATAGAATTAAAAGAATTAGAAATAATAATAATAATAATAATAATAATAAATTTAATTAATTAATTAATTAATTAACTAAGTTAATTAAGTTAATTAGTCCTAGTTAATTAATCTAATTAACCTGTTAGTTTAAATAAACTGTAATTAGTTTAACCTAAACCCAAGTTAACCTAATCACTTTAATTAAATTAACTAATCCTGTTTAGTTAACTAAGTCAATGACCAGTGGGACCCACACGTCAGCGACCCAGTCAACACCTCTGTTGACTGCTGATGTCATGCTGACGTCATGATGACGTCAGCATGCACTGTTCTGGATAATGTTGAATTAAATTAATTAAATAAATTCTAAAAATGATTTTAAACTTTAGAAAATCATATAAAATAAACCGTAGCTCGGATGGAAAAACTTTGTACATGAAAGTTGCTCAGAACGAAGAGACGAATCCGGATACGCAGCCCGTTCGTCCGCCACACATCCCTAGCATAGCAAACACGCAACTTTCCCCCTCGGTTCATCTATCCGAAAACGCGAAACTCCGGGAATACTTTCCCGGATGTTTCCCCCCTTCGTCGGTATCACTTACTACCGTGTTAGGGCACACAAAACACCGCGTGTTGTCTTGTTACGCTTTGTGATGCTTTGATTGTTCTGTTATTTATTGTGTTCCCTCTCCGTTACTTCTTTTCGATAGACCCCGAGACTGCCGGCGACCCCCAGTTCGACTACGGTGTTGGTGACTCGTCCTTCTTGCCAGAGCAACCAGGCAAGCCCCCCCCCTTGATCACCAGATATCGCCTAATCTCCTCTATACTGCTTGCATTAGAGTAGTGTAGCATGTTACTGCTTTTCGTTAATCCTATTCTGATGCATAGCCTGTCATTGTTGCTACAGTCATTGATACCTTACCCGCAATCCTAATTGCTTAGTATAGGATGCTAGTTTATCATCATTGGCCCTACATTCTTGTCAGTCTGCCTTGCTATACTATTGGGCCGTGATCACTCGGGAGGTGATCACGGGTATATACTATACATACATACATACTATACAGATGGTGACTAAAGTCGGGTCAGCTCGATGAGTACCCGCAAGTGATTCTGATGAGGGGGCTGAAAGGACAGGTGGCTCCATCCCGGTAGAGGTGGGCCTGGGTTCCCGACGGCCTCCGACTGTTACTTTGTGGCGGAGCGACAGGGCAGGTTGAGACCGCCTAGGAGAGAGGTGGGCCTGGCCCTGTTCGGCGTTCGCGGATACTTAACACGCTTAACGAGATCTTGGTATTTGATCTGAGTTGGCTACGAGCCTATACGCACTAACCATCTATGTGGGAGTAGTTATGGGTATCCCGGTGTCGTGGTATCAGCCGAAGCACTTCAGACGTCAGCGACGGAGCGGCGCGCGCCGGATTGGAACGTAAGCCTGCTCTTGTATTAAGGGGGCTAGTTCTGCTTCCGGCCGCCCACGCAACGTGCAGGTGTGCTAAGAGCGATGGGCCCAGACCCCTGTGCGCTTAGGTTTAGACCGGCGTGCTGGCCTCTCTGTTGATCCTAGGTGGGGCTGCGACGTGTTGATCTTTCGAGGCCGGGCATGACCCAGACAAGTGTGTCCGGCCAAATGGGATCGAGCGTGTTGGGTAAGTTGGTGCACCCCTGCAGGGAAGTTAATCTATTCGAATAGCTGTGATCTTCGGTAACAGGACGACTTGGAGTTGTACCTTGACCTTATGACAACTAGAATCGGATACTTAATAAAACACACCCTTCCAAGTTCCACAGACAACCCGGTGATCTCTTTTCCACAGGGCGACGAGGGGAGGATCGCCGGGTAGAATTATGCTATGCGATGCGATTGGAGATGCTACTTGGAGATGCTACTTGGAGGACGTCAATCTACTCTCTTCTACATGCTGCAAGACGGAGGCTACCAGAAGCGTAGTCTTCGACAGGATTAGCTATCCCCCTTTTATTCTGGCATTCTGCAGTTCAGTCCACCGATATGGCCCTTTACACATATACACATGCATATGTAGTGTAGCTCCTTGCTTGCGAGTACTTTGGATGAGTACTCACGGTTGCTTTTCTCCCTCTTTTCCCCCTTTCCTTTCTTTCTGGTTGTCGCAACCAGATGCTGGAGTCCAGGAGCCAGACGCCACCGTCGACGACGACTCCTACTACGCTGGAGGTGCCTACTACTACGAGCAGCCTGCTGACGACGACCAGGAGTAGTTTAGGAGGATCCCAGGCAGGAGGCCTGCGCCTCTTTCGATCTGTATCCCAGTTTGTGCTAGCCTTCTTAAGGCAAACTTGTTTAACTTATGTCTGTACTCAGATATTGTTGCTTCCGCTGACTCGTCTATGATCGAGCACTTGTATTCGAGCCCTCGAGGCCCCTGGCTTGTATTATGATGCTTGTATGACTTATTTATGTTTTAGATTTGTGTTGTGATATCTTCCCGTGAGTCCCTGATCTTGATCGTACACATTTGCGTGCATGATTAGTGTACGATTGAATCGGGGGCGTCACACCAACAATACCGCCGAACCAAAGTATGACATGCTGGTAAGTAGTATGACTTGTATGGCCCACAACTCACTTGTGTTCTACTCGTGCATATAACATCTATGCATAAAACCTGGCTCGGATGCCACTGTTGGGGAACGTAGTAATTTCAAAAAAAATCCTACGCACACGCAAGATCATGGTGATGCATAGAAACGAGAGGGGAGAGTGATGTCCACGTACCCTTGTAGACCGAAAGCGGAAGCATTAGCACAACGCGGTTGATGTAGTCGTACATCTTCACGATCCGACCGATCCAAGTACCGAACGTACGACACCTCCGAGTTCAGCACACGTTCAGCTTGATGACGTCCCACGAACTTCGATCCAGCAGAGCTTTGTGGGAGAGTTCCGTCAGCACGATGGCGTGATGACGGTGTCGATGATGCTACTGACACAGGGCTTCGCCTAAGCACCGCTATGATATTACCGAGGTGGAATATGGTGGAGGGGGGCACCGCACACGGCTGGGAGAGATCAACAGATCAACTTGTGTGTATAGAGGTGCCCCCTGCCCCCGTATATAAAGGAGCAAGGGGGGGAGGCAGCCGTCCAAGGAGGGCGCGCCAAGGGGGGGAGTCCTACTCCCACCGGGAGTAGGACTCCTCCTTTCCTTGTTGGAGTAGGAGAAGGGAAGGAAGGGAGAGAGGAGGAGAAGGAAAGAAGGGGGGCACCGCCCCCCCTCCTTGTCCAATTCGGACTAGAGGGGGAGGGGGCGCGTGACTGCCCTGGCCACCCCTCCTCTTCTCCCACCAAGGCCCATTAGGCCCAATATACTCCCCGGGGGGTTACGGTAACCCCCTCGGTACTCCGGTAAATGTCTGAAACCTCCCGAAACACTTCCGGTGTCCGAACATAGTCATCCAATATATCGATCTTTACGTTTGACCATATCGAGACTCCTCGTCATGTCCGTGATCATATCCGGGACTCCGAACTACCTTCGGTACATCAAAACACAAAAACTCATAATACCGATCGCCACCAAACTTTAAGCGTGCGGACCCTACGGGTTCGAGAACTATGTAGACATGACCGAGACACGTCGCGGGTTAATAACCAATAGCGGAACCTGGATGCTCATATTGGTTCCCACATATTCTACGAAGATCTTTATCGGTCAAACCGCATAACTACATACTATGTTCCCTTTGTTATCGGTATGTTACTTGCCCGAGATTCGATCATCGGTATCTCAATACCTAGTTCAATCTCGTTACCGGCAAGTCTCTTTACTCATTATGTAATGCATCATCCCGCAACTAACTCATTAGTCACATTGCTTGCAAGGCTTATAGTGATGTGCATTACCGAGAGGGCCCAGAGATACCTCTCCGACAATCGGACTGACAAATCCTAATCTCGAAATATGTCAACTCAACAAGTACCTTCGGAGACACCTGTAGAGCACCTTTATAATCACCCAGTTACGTTGTGACGTTTGGTAGCACACAAAGTGTTCCTCCGGTAAGCGGGAATTACATAATCTCATAGTCATAGGAACATGTATAAGTCATGAAGAAAGCAACAACAACTTACTAAACGATCAAGTGCTAAGCTAACGGAATGGGTCAAGTCAATCACATAATTCTTCTAATGATGTGATCCCATTGATCAAATGATAACTCATATCTATGGTTAGGAAACTCAACCATCTTTGATCAATGAGCTAGTCAAGTAGAGGCATACTAGTGACACTATGTTTGTCTATGTATTCACACATGTATTATGTTTCTGGTTAATACAATTCTAGCATGAATAATAAAAATTTATCATGATATGAGGAAATAAATAATAACTTTATTATTGCCTCTAGGGCATATTTCCTTCATCAAGTTTCCGGTTAATACAATTCTAGCATGAATAATAAACATTTATCATGAAATAAGGAAATATAAAATAACAACTTTATTATTGCCTCTAGGGCATATTTCCTTCACCCACCACTAAGATAGATAATGGGGTCACCGCCACCCTAAGATAGATAATAAGGTCATCTGTCACCCTAAGATAGACCCAAAGTGCTTCTCCGGTGAGTCGACGACTCCTTTCCTTCCGGTGGTTGCTTCCTTCCTTCCAAAATTGAATAACCCCAAAACTATTTTCAAGCGACTTGCATATAGTTATTGTGAGAAAAAAACCGGTGGCAGCGTCGGAGATAAATTCAGAGGTAAGGACATCTACAACACGGACCACTAAAATGGACACCGCATTTGTCTGCAGACCGATCCAAACAGGTGTCTTGACACTGATACGGAGCCGACCATTCAAAGCTAGCTACAAATGTCCGGTCATATTTCAAACAGAATTTAACCAAAAGAAACAAATTTGATGCAAATTTAAACAAATGGATGATTCTCATTCGAACTTAGATAATTTTTACATAGAACCCGGACAATGTTTCATCTGGTGAACTAGAACTAAAAAACTTAAACTACCTATACTCGATGGTGACCTCATACGCGTGGTCGGGATGGTCGATGGCACCGCCTCATTATCGCTGACGTCGGAGTCGGGGCGTGGGTTTGCGATAGGGTTTCCCAGCTGTCACCTGCTGCACACAATGCGGCTGCGGCCACCGCGGACAAGGGCATGGGGGGAGGGGACTTGCCGAAGGCAGCTATAGTCTTGCTCGAGCTCCAGGTCCTTGAGAATTGCGGCAACGGGACATCGGAACCTGCACACTATTCGGCATGCAACATTCTGTTCCGCCATTGTTGCTCCCTGTCCGCACTCCTTCTGTCGTCAAGGCGCTCCGAGAGGACGACCTACCACTGCCGCTACCGTCTTCACCAAGGTAGTGGAAAATGTGCCAGCACGCCTTCACCGTGATCACGGGGGAAACACTTCCAACGCGGCTAGGCGATGGCGACTCCCGCTCCTGCTTTACTTGGCGTGACGGTGGTGACTCTCGTTCCTCCTTCATGCGGAATGGTGGTAATGACTCCCGCTCCTCCTATACACACAACGTCCGATATTCTAGCCAAGGAAGAGATAAGTGAGAACCAATTTTCTGGCCTTGGAGACCAATCTTCCTTTCTACGGATTGAACCAGTGTTGCACCCTCTCCACCACAGGTCTAAGATCCCTCATACGGATCATCGAGTCACTAACGGGCAACCCCATGTAGGAAACAGGGAACGACCCAAGTCGGTAGTTTAAAAGGTTGGTGATGGTTGACCTCTCCTGACCAGAATAACCCATCACCATAACCTCACTCTTGGAAAATCAATCGTCAACCTAGACATTCCTAGAAACTATAAGAAGGAACTTTTGATTTATTATATCCAGTGAAGTTCCTTCGACCATATGGATGGCATCGTCCGCATATTGCAACTGCGAGACTCCACCTCCTGCAATCAAGTGTGCCCCCTCGCAAATGACCTGCATGCATAGCCACATCCATAATGCATGTGAGCCCATTAACAACGAGATTAAACAAGAATGGATAAAGCGGGTCACCTTGCCTCACACCCCTTGAGGGCTTAAAAATGAACACGTCTCTCCATTGATTTTGATGGCAGTGTGCTGATACGTCTCCATTGTATCTACTTTTCCAAACTCTTTTGCCCTTGTTTTGGACTCTAATTTGCATGATTTGAATGGAACTAACCCACACTGGCACTGTTTTTAGCAGAATTGCCTTGGTGTTATTTTTGTGCAAAAATAGAAGTTCTTGGATTGACCTAAAAATTTACGGAGAATATTTTTGGAATAAATAAAAAATATTGGCGAAAGAATCAACCAGAGGGGAACCACCACGTGTCCACAAGGGTGGAGGGTGCGCCCCCTAGGGCGTGCCCCTGCCTTGTGGGTCCCCTGGACCTCTTCGGACCCTAACTCCAACTCTATATATTCATGATCGAGGAGAAAAATCAGGGAGAAGGATTCATCGTGTTTTAGATATGGAGCCGCCACTGCCTCCTATTCTTCATCGGGAGGGCTGATCTGGAGTCCCTTCGGGGCTCCAGAGAGGGGGATCCGTCACCATCATCATTATCAACCTTCCTCCATCACCAATTTCATGATGCTCACCGCCGTGCGTGAGTAATTCTATCATAGGCTTGCTAGACGGTGATGGGTTGGATGAGATTTATCATGTAATCGAGTTAGTTTTGTTAGGGTTTGATCCCTAGTATGAACTATGTCCTGAGATTGATGTTGCTATGACTCTGCTATGCTTAATGCTTGTCACTAGGGCCCGAGTACCATGAATTCAGATCTGAACCCTTTATGTTTCCATAAATATATTTGTGTCCTTGATCCAATCTTGCAAGTTGTATACACCTATTGCAAGTTATGATCCGCATACCCCAAGGTGACAATAATTGGGATTCTTTCCGGTGGTTACCATAGTTTGAGGAGTTCATGTATTCACTAAGTGCTAATGCTTTGTTCTGGTTATCTATTAAAATGAGGCCTTAATATCCCTTAGTTTCCATTAGGACGCCGTTGCCACGGGAGGGTAGGATAAAAGATGTTATGCAAGTTCTTTTCCATAAGCATGTATGACTATATACGGAATACATGCCTACATTATATTGATGAATTCGAGCTAGTTCTGTGTCACCCTAGGTTGTAATTGTTGCATGATGAATGCCATCCGACATAATTATCCATCATTGACCCATTGTCTATGAGCTTTTCACATATTGATCTTTGCTATGTTACTTTTTCGTTGCCACTGTTAAAATTGCTGCAAAACTGCTACTGTTACTTTTGCCACTGTTACCGTTATTTCCATACTACTTTGCTACTAAATACTTTGCTGCAGATATTAAGTCTTTCAGCTGTGGTTGAATTGACAACTCAGCTGCTAATACTTGAGAATATTCTTTGGCTCCCCTTGTGTCGAATCAATAAATTTGGGTTGAATACTCTACCCTAGAAAACTGTTGCGATCCCCTATACTTGTGGGTTATCAAGACCTTTTTCGGGCGCCGTTGCCAGGGAGCATAGCTCTATTCTCTGAGTCATTTGGGATTTATATCTGTTGATCACTATGAAGAATTTGAAAGATAATAAAACCAATATCTATCCCTCTACTACGAGGGGAGGTAATGAACTGACATCTAGCTCTGCACTTGATTCACCTTTTGTTTTGAGTAAGCTTGCAACACCCACACCTGCTATTGATTCTGGTATGTCACGTGTTATTGATGATGTTACTTTTGCTATGAATGATGCTTATGATGCTACTATTTTGCTTGATAAAACTGTGCCACTGGGTGAATTACTTGATGAACATCTTGCTAGAGTTAGAACGATTGATTATGTTAAAGATGATGATATTTCTGAAACTGATGAAATTATTGAAACTAAAAACTTTGAAACACCTGATAAGACTAGCTCTCCTAGATATGAACTTCCTGTTATGCCTGAGGGTTATGTTATGGATGGAGAGGTAGCTAGGGACTTTCTTGCCTGTAAGGATAGAAATGATCTTAAGAAATTATTATGCAAGTGGGAAGAAAACTCTTTGAATGCTAAAATGCAATATGATCCTAAGTTTGCTACTTCACCTATCTTTGTTACTGATAAGGATTATGAATTCTCTGTCGATCCTAAGTTAATTACTTTGGTTGAATCTAATCCTTTCCATGGTTATGAATATGAAACTCTTGTGGCACATCTTACTAAATTGAATGATATAGCCACCCTATTTGCTCATGGGAAAAAAATCGCTATTACTATATTCTTAAATTGTTTCCTTTCTTGTTAAAGGGTGATGCTAAGCTATGGTTTAATTCTCTTGATCCTGGTTGTCTGCGTAGTCCCCAGGATATGATTTACTACTTCTCTTAAAAATAATTCCCTGCTCATAAGAAACAAGCTGCTTTAAAGGAAACATTTAACTTTATGCAAATTAAAGAAGAGAGTCTCCCACAAGCTTGGGGGAGGTTTCTGTAATTACTTAATGCTTTTCCTGATCATCCTCTCAGGAAAAATGAAATAGTTGATATCTTTTATAATGGACTAATAGATGCTTCTAGGGACCACCTAGATAGTTGTGCTGGTTGTGTTTTCAGGGAACGAACTATGGAACAAGCTGAAGTGTTGAATAATATATTGAGTAATGATAACGATTGGACACTTCCTGAACCAACTCCTAAGCCAACTCCAAAGAAAAGAAGTATTCTATTTCTCAGTCTTGAAGATATGCAAGAGGCACAGAAATCTATGAAATAAAAAGGTATTAAAGCTGAAGATGTTAAGAATTTACCACCTATTGAAGAGATACATGGTCTTGATAACCAACAGGTAGTAGAGGTAAATTCTCTCTATAGATTTGATGAAGGTGATATTCCTCATAGTAAGTCTGCTAGTCAATGCTTGGATGTGTTTCATAATTTTATTGTTAAACAAGAACATTTCAATACTTATGTTAGCAGACAATTGAAACATAATGCTTACATGCTTGACTGCTTGGGTGATTACATGAGTAGAAATCTTAGTGACCTTAAGATTATTAGTAAGCATGTTTCCATGGTTAAAACTCAAGTAGAACAAGTACTTAAGGCACAAGATGATTTTCTTAATGAGTTGAATAGTAAGAACAATGATCATGCTATTAGGGTTATGACTAGAGGTGGTAAGATGACCCAGGAACCTTTGTATCCCGAAGGCCATCCGAGAATTGAGCAAGATTCTGAGGGAATTAATACTGATGTACCTAGTCCTCCTAGTAATAAAAATAAAAAGAAAAATGATAGGACTTTGCATGCTTCTATTGAACCTGTTATAGATACACATGAGAACCCAAATTGTATTTCAAATTCTGACGCTGAGACACAATTTGGTGATGAACATGTACCTAGTGGTAATGTTAATGATGATGTTCATGTTGATTCTCAACCTAGTAATGATAATGATGTGGAGATTAAACCTACTATTGATCTTGATAATCCACAACCTAAGAATAAATGCTATGATAATAAATATTTTGTTGCTAGGAAGCATGGTAAAGAAAGAGAACCATGGGTCCAGAAATCCATGCCCTTTCCTCCTAAACCATCTGTAAGTGCATCTACGGCCACCCCTACTTGGTTTTGGAGTATTGACGACAAACTTGGTTGAGGGACTAATGTGTTTGTGACAATTGCAGGATAACACAGGTAGTATTCCCATATTGATTCGGTTTACCTACCAGAGATGACCCCTAAAAATGTGTGAAGACACTGAAGACAATGGTGTTCTATGAAGATATTCCCGTTGAAGACTATGACAAGAGAAGACATCGCATGAAGACTAAGGATTGCGAAGACATAGTTGTTTCGTAGTTTCCTTTTCTTATTTGTTGAGTCGTAGGAACCACCGTACTGTTAAGTGGGGTCCAAGTGAACAAAGTCAGAGTGACTGATGTGATGCTCAACCAAATCCTATGTCTTCGAGCAAAGACAATGAGAGCAAATCTTATCCAGAGCTGGATGAGTCAGCATTGCTTGTAGCCCAAGCTAAGCTGTCGCGTGTGTTTGAAATCTGATCGTTGGACACGTGTCAGTTCCTTAGTGAACCAGGGTCATTTTGGACAAATCAGGTCGGGTTGCCTCCTGGCTATAAATAGCCCACCCCCTACACCATAAATCGGTGGCTGCTCAGAGTTAGTGCATGACTTTTGTCGTTTGAGAGCAACCCACCTCCAAAGCCTTTGAGAGAGTAATCCTTGTGAGTACAAAGCCCAAAACACCCAGAGCCAAAGAGTGTTAGGCATCACTGAAGTCTTTCTATCCGCGTGATCTGAAGACTTATTACACTTGAGGACTATGAATCCTCCAACCGGTTAGGCGTCTCGTTCTGAGCATCCAAGAGTCATTGTGGATTGCCAGTGAACAAAGTCTGTGAAGGTTTGGAAGTCTATCTTGAAGACTTAACAGAGTGATTGGGCGAGGACTAAGTGTTCTTAGCTCAAGGGGAATAAGGTGAAGACGCAGTCTTCTGAATTGAATCTCAGCCTCCCTAACCAGACGTATAGTTGTCACAGCAACTAGAACTGGTCCAACAAACCCCTTGTCCTCTCCGAGCAACTGGTTCTATCCTTCCTCTCTCTTTACTTTCAGTTTGTCTTTGTGAAGTCTTTGCCCACTTGCCTGATCTGATTGACTTCACTACGTGAAGACTGTTTACTATTTGGCTTCATACTATCTTCCATCCTGATCCATACTACCTAGCTGCTGATAGTCTTTGTCCTCTCACTACATTGCTTACTTGACTATGGCTTGTCTAGTGTAGTCTACCTTCCGCTGCATGTCAATAGGTTCATTTCTACTATTTTTCTTCAAGCACCCCTATTTTGAAGACTTTCATAAAAATCACCTATTCACCCCCTCTAGTCGAATACTAGCACTTTCAATTGGTATCAGAGCAAGGTGCTCCCTTGTTCTGTGTGATTCGGTTTAACCACCTGGAGTTTAGCTATGTTGACTGCAGGGATAATCAAGGTCTCCGCTGCGTGCCCTGTCTTTGATGGCACTGATTACCCCTACTGGCAGAATAAGATGCGTATGCATCTGGAAGCCATTGACATTGATCTCTGGTATGTTGTCAAGAACAGCGTTCCCAAGGCCGGTGAAGGTGTTACTCCTGCTGATGTCAAGAAGTTCATCCAACTGGATTCAACTGCCAAGAACATCATCTGTGGTCATCTGACCAAAGGGCGGTATGGTCGTGTGAGTTCTTTGGAAACTGCGAAGCTAGTCTATGACTGGCTCTCCAAGGTCAATGAAGGCGTCTCAACACATAGAGATTCAAGGATCAGTGTTCTTGGCAATCTCTTCAACCGCTTCAAGAGAAATGACAATGAGAATGTCCAGCTCACATTTGATCGCCTCACTGACATCACAAATGAGCTTCATGCACTCGGCGCCCCTGAGATCACCAAGCACGAAATCGTCAAGACACTTCTAAGATCTCTTGGCAGCTCATTTGACACCCTGGCCCTGATGATTCAAGAGCACCCTGACTTCAAGACTCTCGATCCATCTGACATACTTGAGAGGCTCAACACACATGAGTTCCAGCTATTTGAGAAAAGAGATATCTATGGTCCCAACTATGGCCGTACTCACGCTTTAAAGGCAAAGGCTGTCTCCTCATCTGAAGAAGAATCTGACTACAGTTGTGGGGATCCTGAAGATATTGGAAAGGAGCTTGCTATGCTTGTGAAGAAGTTCCAGAAGTTTGCCAAGAAGAAAGACTTCAGAAAATCTTCAAGATCCAGCTCAAGAAATGATGAAGCTTCCTCTCGTGATCACAAGAAGAGAACCTGTCACAAGTGCAAGAAACCTGGTCACTACATCTCTGAGTGTCCACAGTGGGACAATGAGACAAAGAAGAAGAAGAAGAGCAAGGATTATGATTCTGATGACAAGAAGAAGAAGAAATACTCAAAGTCTTCTTCCAAGTCCTCATCGAAGTCTTCATCACACAAGAAGAGCTCATCAAGCAAGGCTCGTGAATTTGTTGGCAAGGAGATGGATTCAGAGGAGGAGTCTGCATCTGAGGAGGCAGAGGTGGAATCTGAAGAGGAATCTGATTCTGGAGTAGCAAGCCTGGCTCTAGCTTCTGCGTATGTCGCCAAGTCCATCTTCAACACTGAAGACAATGGCCTCGTCACCAACGTTGATGCCAAGGATGAGGATGACTCTGCTCCCACCTACTGCTTCATGGCACGTGGTGCCAAGGTAAACTCACGCGATGCTTACTTTCCAACATCAAGTGAAGATGACTCTGAATGTGAATCTAAACCTAGCTACAAAACACTTGCTAAAATTGCAATTGAACAATAGAATGCCATGGAACATATTCAAAAGTTTTTAGACAAAAGCGATGACCTGTTGGACGCGGAAATGACCCGAACTCAGTCCTTAATTGAAGACATTAAAAATCTTCATGTTAAGTACAAGGAACTTGAAAGTCGTCATGAAAGCTCTCAACTTCTCATGAAAGCTTTCCTATGATTATCTTCAAAGGAAGCAAGAGCTTGAGAAATTGAGATCGGCTCATGAAGATCTTTAAAAGGAGAACGGGTCACTTCATGCTCAACAGATCAGTTTCATTCAGGAAGGATTTGAACCACCATGTCTAAAATGTCTTGAGCGTGATAATGTTGTCTTTGTTGCTGAATGTTCAACTGCTGCTACTATTGCAATATCTTCAACTGCTAATGTGGTAATTAACCCCTTTGCTGAGGATACCACTACTATTGTTGATGAGAATGCCAGGTTGAAGTCATTGCTTGAGACAGGAACGTACAAAAGTCTCAAAGGACATCAGACACTATGTGATATCCTCAAAAAGTAGATTCAAAACCGAAACCCTGGGAAAGAGGGTGTTGGGTTTGAGAGGAAAATTAATGTTGATGGTTCTTACTATATGCTTGAGCAGTACCCCAAAACCACATGGGTTGCTGCTAAGGAACCTTCAGTGGACCCATCTACCTTATCTGGCTTCACTAGTGCTAACCCAATTATCATTGATGAATCCTTTGATGCAAACTATAAACTGTTCAGGAATCAGAATGGTGAAGTATTTGCCAGGTATATTGATACTAACTGCAGGAATGGACCACCTCTTAAGAAGATCTGGGTACCCAAAAGTTGTCTTGAAAGTCTTCCCATGAATGTCGTCATGACACCACCTGCAAAGAAGAAAAATCCCGTACCAAAGGCTTCATATGGTCCAAAGGCTTCAGACAGATAGAGGACTCATCTGAGTCACCCTAACGCCAATGTTTTGCAGGGAAACCATACTCAGACCTTTGAATATGAGCATGTTTTGTCAAACCGCTATGTTCATAAGTCTAAGAACTTTTCTGCTTATTCTTATGAGTATTATTCACCTCCTGCAAGGCTATTTGCTAGGGATGCAAAGCCGAAGTTCTCAGATGCTGCACTTAGACTCATTGCTTCTAAGCCAACCTTGAAGAAGTGGGTGGTTAAGAAAACTTAACTTTCTTTTGCAGGGAAAGGTCTCCAGCCGGAAATCAAAGGCGTCTGATGCTTATGCTGGGGACCTTAAACGTCTTGTGGGACGCAAGATAAAATGTCCAAATGGTCTTACTTTGTATTTCGTCCCGAGATACCTTGACAATCATCCTATTTATTCTAACCAAGATCTAAACTTTCATGTTCCGCTTGTTCGTCAAATGTTTCTACTTCACAACTCTCTTGGTGAAGCCTATCCCCCAAACTGTACTTTAGGATATGACACCAAAGGCTTCAGAATGGATTACGGATAGTGGCTGCACCAAGCACATGACTGGTGATCAAAGTCTTCTGATGGATTCAACCCTACACCCGCCTGATAAAAGTCACATCACATTTGCTGACACCGGTAAATGCAAGGTATTGGGTCTTGGTAGAGTTGCAATCTCAAAGGATCAGTACATGGATAAAGTGATGCTTGCTGAACCCCTTGGTTTCAACTTAATGTCGGTATCAATGCTATGTGATTTGAACATGATTGTGATATTTGGAAAATATTGTTGCCTTGTCCTTATGGAATCTGACAAATCTCTAGTCTTTGAAGGGCATCGAAAAGATGACCTGTATATGGTAGATTTCTCAGCAGGACCACAGCTAGCCGTATGTCTTCTAGCAAAAGCTTCAGAGTGCTGGCTCTGGCATCGGACGCTAGGACATGCGGGTATGAGGAACTTGTACGCTCTCGCGAAGAAGAAGCATGTTGTGGGGATCGAGGGCGTCAAGTTCAAGAAGGATTGTCTGTGTGGTTCCTGTGAAGCTGGGAAGATGACTAGGGCCAAGCATCCCTCGAAGACAATCATGACGACATCACAACCCTTCGAGCTGCTTCACATGGACTTATTTGGCCCTACTCACTACTCTACTCTTACTACCACTGCTTGTCTCTATGGCTTCATCATTGTTGATGATTACTCAAGACATACATGGGTGCATATAATCCTCTACAAGACTGAAGTGCAGGATGTCTTTAGACAATTCGCCAATTGTGCCATGACAAACTATGTCGTCAAGATCAAGCACATCATAAGTGACAATGGCACAGAAATCAAGAACACAGGCCTCGACACTTATCTTGATACACTGGGCATCACTCATGAGTTTTCAGCTCCCTACACACCTCAGCGGAATGGCATCGTGGAGCGCAAGAACAGAACCCTCATTGAGATGGTTCGGACGATGCTTGATGAATACAAGACTCCAAGGAAGTTATGGCCTGAAGCCATTGATATTGCATGCCATGTCATCAACCGCGTTTATTTTCACAAGCTTCTAAAGAAGACATCATATGAGCTGCTAACAGGTAAGAAGCCAAATGCCAGTTACTTTAGAATATTTGGTGCTAAGTGCTGGATCAAGGATCCACATCACACTTCAAAATCTGCACCAAAAGCACATGAAGGTTTTATGCTTGGATACGGAAAGGATTCGCACTCCTACAGAGTCTTCAACCTCTTTCACTATAAAGTGGTTGAAACTGTGGATGTGCGGTTTGATGAGACTAATGGCTCACAAAGAGAGCACCTGCAAAATGTGCTAGATGAAGTTCCTCCTAGTGAATCTATCAAGCTCATGGGTGATACGTCTCCAACGTATCTATAATTTTTGATTGTTCCATGCTATTATATTATCTGTTTAGGATGTTTAATGGGCTTTATTCTACACTTTTATATTATTTTTGGGACTAACCTATTAACTGGAGGCCGAGTCCAAATTGTTGTTTTTTGCCTATTTCAGTGTTTCGCAGAAAAGGAATATCAAACAGAGTCCAAACGGAATGAAAACTTCGGGAGAGTTATTTTTGGAACAAACGCAATCCAGGATACTTGGAGTAGACGTCAAGAAAGAAACAAGGCGGCCACGAGGCAAGACGGCGCGCCCATGGGGGTAGGCGCGCCTCCCACCCTCGTGGGCCCCTTGTGGCTCCTCTGGCCGACTTCCTTCACCTATATATACTCATATACCCTGAAAACATCGAGGAGCACCACAAAACCCTATTTCCACCGCCGCAACCTTCTGTACCCATGACATCCCATCTTGGGGCCTTTTCCTGCGCTCCGTCGGAGGGGGAATCAATCACGGTGGGCTTCTACATCAACACCATAGCCTCTCCGATGAAGTGTGAGTAGTTTACCACAGACCTTCGGGTCCATAGTTATTAGCTAGATGTATTCTTCTCTCTCTTTGGATCTCAATAGAAAGTTCTCTTCGATCTTCTTAGAGATCTATTCGATGTAATTCTTTTTGCGGTGTGTTTGTCGAGATCCGATGAGTTGTGGGTTTATGATCAAGATTATTTATGAACAATATTTGAATCTCCTATGAATTCTTTTATGTATGATTTGTTATCTTTGCAAGTCTTCTTGAATTACCAGTTTGGTTTGGCCTACTAGATTGATCTTTCTTGCAATGGGAGAAGTGCTTAGCTTTGGGTTCAATCTTGCGCTGTCCTTTCCCAGTGAGAGCAGGGGCAACAAGGCACATATTGTATTGTTGCCATCGAGGATAAAAAGATGGGGTTTATATCATATTGCTTGAGTTTATCCCTCTACATCATGTCATCTTGCCTAATGCGTTACTCTGTTCTTATGAACTTAATATTCTAGATGCATGCTGGATAGCGGTCGATGTGTGGAGTAATAGTAGTAGATGCAGAATCGTTTCGATCTACTTTTAGCGGACGTGATGCCTATATACATGATTATGCCTAGATATTCTCATAACTATGAACTTTTCTATCAATTGCTCAACAGTAATTTGTTCACCCACCATAATACTTATGCTATCTTGAGAGAAGTCACTAGTGAAACCTATGGCCCCTGGGTCTATTTTCCATCATATAATTTCCGATCTATTTTGTTTTGCAATCTTTACTTTCCAATCTATATCATAAAAATACAAAAAATATGTCTATCAAATCTCACTTTTGCAAGTGGCCGTGAAGGGATTGACAACCCCTTTATCGTGTTGGCTGCAAGGTTCTTATTTTTTTGTGTAGGTACGAGGGATTTGCTTGTAGCCTCCTACTGGATTGATACCTTGGTTCTCAAAAACTAAGGGAAATACTTACGCTACTTTGCTGCATCACCCTTTCCTCTTCAAGGGAAAACCAACGCATGCTCAAGAGGTAGCAATGGGTACTGGAGAAATCATACCTTCAGAAGCTCAGGCTGAAGACAAACTCATCATTGCACACCAAGTCAACCTGAAGACAGTGATTAGCCTAAAGTCAATGCTGATGCGGAAGACAATGATCTGCAAGGGCAAAATCTTCGTCCAGTTCATCCCCGTGTCAAATGAAGTACAGATTGAGAAGATAACTGATAGCATCAATGCACCTGGTCCACTCATTCGTTCAAGAGCAACACAACTAGCAAATTTCTGTGGGCACTTTGCATTTGTCTCTATATCTGAACCCAAGAAAGTTGCTGAAGCCTTTATGGAACCTGAATGGATTGAACCTATGCAAGAAGAGCTTCATCAGTTTGAGCTGAACAAATGTATGGGAACTAGTCAAGCGTCCCGATCCTCGCAAGCACAATATCATTGGCACCAAATGGATCTACCGCAACAAACAAGAAGAGCATGGTCAAGTTATCAGAAACAAGGCTCGTCTAGTTGCTCAAGGCTACGCTCAAGTAGAAGGAATTGACCTCGATGAAACATTTGCTCCCGTGGCAAGGCTTGAAGCCATTCGCATACTGCTAGCCTATGCCAACCACAACAACATCCTTCTGTACCAAATGGATGTGAAGAGTGCCTTCCTCAATGGAAAGATTGAAGAAGAAGTGTATGTTGCACAACCACCTGGATTTGAAGATCCCAAACATACTGATATGGTATAGAAGCTCAGCAAGGCATTGTATGGCCTCAAACAAGCTCCTTGCGCTTGGTATTACACACTCATAGACTTCCTAAAGAGCAAAGACTTCAAACCTGGTTCTCTAGATCTGACACTCTTCATGAAGACATATGATGGTGAACTGTTTGTGTGCCAAATGTATGTGGATGACATTATCTTCGGCTGCACTGACAAGAGATACAGTGATGAGTTTGGGCGCATCATGCAAGAGCAATATCATATGTCCATGATGGGTGAGCTGAAGTTTTTCCTTGGTCTTCAAATCCATCAGCAGAGGAATGGCATCTTCATATCACAAGAGAAATACCTCAAAGATTGCATGAAGAAGTTTGGAATGCAAGACTGCAAAGGATACACGACGCCAACGCCAACCAAAAGTCATCTAGGTACTGACGACAATGGTAAAGAGTTAGATCAAAAGGTATACCGCTCCATGATTGGTTCTTTACTTTACTTATGTGCATCTAGGCCATATATAATGCTTAGCGTTTGCATGTGTGCCCGATTCCAAGCGGCACCAAAGGAGTCGCATCACCTAGCGGTGAAGCGAATACTTCGATATTTGGCTTACACCCCAACGATAGGATTATGGTATCCAAAGGGCTCAACATTTGATCTGATTGGGTATTCTGATGCTAATTATGCTGGTGACAAGGTTGATCGCAGTCCACCTCAGGAACATGTCACTTTCTCGGTCGATCACTTGTCTGTTGGTCTTCAAAGAAGCAGAACTGTGTGTCACTCTCCACTGCTGAATCTGAATACATTGCTGCTGGATCGTGATGTGCTCAGCTTCTATGGATGAAGCAAACTCTCAAGGACTATGGCATCAATACGAAGAATGTACCACTCTTCTGCGACAATGAAAGTGCCATCAAGCTTTCCAAGAATCCACTTCAGCACTCGAAGACAAAGCACATTCAGATCCGTCATCACTTTCTCAGAGATCATGTCAACAAGGAAGATATTGATATTATTCACGTCAACACTGAAGAGCAATTGGCAGATACCTTCACTAAGCCCTTGGATGAGAAAAGGTTTTGCAAGTTGCGGTGTGAGCTAAATATCTTAGAATCCTCAAATGTCCTATAATTGGTCACACATCCTAACGCTTATGCATGTTGATGACTTAGATGTGCAACACACGAAGTAACGTATATCTTCAATCAGTGAAGACTTACCCTCTGAGTGTGAATACATTAATGCGGAATCTGACTTTGGAGCGCCACGATAATTGTGTGCCATGTCTGGGTCTAATACTTCCTATACGGTGGGTAACGCCACCACCAAATTCTTATTGAAGCATTTCGCTTGGCGTTATGTTTGCATAGTCTTTGCATTTGGTTTGACTTCAACATTGATTTGTCTTCATGATTTATCTTCACAATGTTGAGTTGGTCTATATGTATATTTGTGTTCTGTCCTCTACAGCATTCACTTATAGCTATGTCTTCATTCTTGAATTTTTATTGATCTAAGTGCATGTGATCAGACCCTAACCTATTATGTGCTTCTACCTCAATTCTATCTGTCCAAATCATGTGCGTTCTATTGAAACCTGTTGATTGTCTTCTCTGTGTCCTTGTCAGCAGAGGACAATTTGACAAACATTTAATCTGTTTTAATGCTGCATCCTTACTGCCTGAAAATCGGAGAAGCCGGAACGACCACCCGACAATCCTGGCGTGCGTGAGAACATGGAACAACTTTCAATGAGTTGCATGCATGCCATGTGTCTATCAGATGTGGACCGCCAGGGGCACCTACGTAATTGCGCTGCGCCGCGCTCCTCCCTCCTATAAATACTCACCCGTGCAGTCAATATCTGTTCTTCCACCTCGCCACCTCGCACAAACCCTAGTGCCTCCGCTAGCTCGCGTCGACGCCGGAGACGAAGTGCTTAGCTGCCGCGACCTCTTCGACGTCGGCCGCGGACCTCATCCTCTCTGCTGCCGCCGTAGGTGTCTTCCGCCGGCAAGTTAGGGCATGGGAGATTGAACTGCTCGGCTTCTCTTCCAACCCGTCTAGCAGTTCATCCGTGGTAATTAAATCTTACTTTTTACTGCATTTTAGATCTGTCAAATCTATCCACTTCAACCAAAAGTGGTTTCTTCACTTCCAAAACTGGATTTTTTCTCGTCTGCATCTCATACCATGCTAAGTATATTCACTTATGCTTCATAACTAGTTAGATTCCTCACTTGTACTTATTCATGGATTCGTACAAATCTGGAACCAACTCTCTCCAAATAAGTGAATGTCTTCACACTATGAGGTCAATGTCTTCTAAACTGATTTATCTTCGAAATCTTCTAAGAATGCATATGACCTCTTCCACTTCCCTTGCATCTCTAATGTTGTCACAGGTACATGTCCATGGGAGAATCCCTTGGTTCTCATAGTCTGCATTCATTTGCAGAATACTTACAGTGTCACATTGAATCACCTGAAGCCAGTTCTTGTCTGACTAGCAGACAGAAGCCATTCACTATGCTGAAGCCAATCAGCTTGAATATCATGGTTTAGAGAAGTCTGCACGGAAGGGTGGCAGACAACACCGAGGCAACACAACACTTGATCTGCCCCCTGAGTTGTATGAACTATACAAGTCCGATCTAGAAAAAAACTACAACCAGTGCAAGAACCGGATTCAGTGGATCCGAAGATATTGGGCTGAGCAATGGTTCAAGTACAGGTTTGTTATGCCTGTATATGCTGAAAATAACACCATCAAGCGTCCATGGGGTGACTGTCTATATCGCAGCTTGGTGCCGAAGAGCAAGGCTGAAGCCAGTGTGCAAGAATTCTATCCTTGCATGGCCAGAGGACGACGGCTTGAAAATGCCGACCCATCTTCTCTATTATGGTGTCATGATGACAATCTTTTCAAGCGCAACTATCAGTTTGCTAAAGATTCAGCTGCCAAGAACAAAAAGGATTATGGCCTCAACTTCAACCCTGGCCCCTCTGCTCCCAGATCTGATGGGACACGTGAAGCAAATGAGAACAGAATTGGCCCCTTTGCCAATTTTGAAGGGCTTCTATCTCACATTGCTGCTCAGAGAGCAACTGTGGAGCAATCTGATGGTGAAGCTGATACTGAAGATGCTCCCTCACCTCCTAAGGAAAGGAAGAAGAAGAAGGAAAAAGCTTCAAAGCCATCTTCTTCACCAAAAGCTTCAACAAGGAAGACTCTGAAGACTGCACCGCCTAAATCCAGTGTGTAGTCTGAAGACTTATCTCGCGTGTCCAAGAGGACCAAGAAGTCATTGCCCAAGAAGGCCACTGGGCAACCTCTGACTCCGTTCCCTATTCTGCGCAACGAAGATGAAGCCATTGATCTGTCCAGTGACGAAGATCTTGGTGATGATGCTCTGGAAATGCTTATCAAGAGCAAGCAAGAGGCAGAAATCTTCAACGGTCCGCCCCTCTTTGATGTTGATATTCTGAATAACTTCATCGATGAGTGGTTTGACAACCAGGAAATCGGTATTGATGATCTTCAGCTCCCTGTGGACATAAGTGTCACCTTTGATGGAGCCATTGCTGGTGAATTGGCCTTGGCTCAGAAATTGTTGAGCTAAAGAACAAGATTGATTATGAGAAGGCTCACTTCAAGAAGAACATGGCCAAGCTCAGCGTGGCAGATGTTCAAATCTTCAAGAAGATGTTGAATGACCTCAAGGAGGAGTTCCACAAGAAACACACTGAAGCTAAAGGCTCAAGGCAGCACATCAAGTATCTCGCTGAGAAATGCGTTCAAACCCACAATGAAGCTGAGAAGCGAAAAGCTCTTGGGCGCCCTGGCATTGATCCCAGGATGGCTGCCAAGAAGAAGTCTGCTGAGACCCACACTGCACCAAGGCAGGAGAACCTCACATTGTCTTCCCTGCCAGTATGACAGGCTCGAAGCCTAAGGTCCTCTTAGTAGCTTCTGAACTGAAGCAGACGAGAGCAGCTGAAGCTGAAGCCAAGAAGCGCTAGCACAAGGACGTATCTGACGATGCTCCTTCCAAGAAGAAGCTGAAGACTAAGGGAACTAAGTCTTCAAAGAAAGAGCGTGATGTGGCCTCTCAACCACTCGTTGTTGAACCCATCTCAGTTGCTCCTCTTGCCAGTACAAATCAAGAACAACGAGTTGTGTGATACGTCTCCAACGTATCTACTTTTCCAAACACTTTTGCCCTTGTTTTGGACTCTAACTTGCATGATTTGAATGAAACTAACCCGGACAGACGCAGTTTTCAGCAGAACTACCATGATGTTGTTTTATGTGTAGAAAACAGAAGTTCTCGGAATGTCCTAAAAATCCACGGAGGCACTTTTTGGAATTAATAAGAATTTCTGGGCGAAAGAAATACATCAGGGGGCCCAGGGCCTATCCACGAGACAGGGGGGCGCCCCCCTGTAGGGCACGCCCCCTATCTCATGGGCCCCCTGGACCTCCACCGACCTCAACTCCAACTCCATATATTCCGTCTCACGGAGAAAAAATCAGAGAGAAAGTTTCTCGCATTTTATGACACGGAGCCGCCGCCAATCCCTAATCTCTATCGGGAGGGCTGATCTGGAGTCCGTTCGGAGCTCCAGAGAGGGGGATTCTTCGCCATCGTCATCATCAACCATCCTCCATCACCAATTTCATGATGCTCACCGCCGTGCGTGAGTAATTCCATCGTAGGCTTGCTGGACGGTGATGGGTTGGATGAGATTTACCATGTAATCAAGTTAGCTTTGTTAGGGTTTGATCCCTAGTATCTAGTATGTTGAGCCGCCGCCAATCCCTAATCTCTCTCGGGAGGGCTGATCTGGAGTCCGTTCGGAGCTCCAGAGAGGGGGATTCTTCGCCATCATCATCATCAACCATCCTCCATCACCAATTTCATGATGCTCACCGCCGTGCGTGAGTAATTCCATCGTAGGCTTGCTGGACGGTGATGGGTTGGATGAGATTTACCATGTAATCAAGTTAGTTTTGTTAGGGTTTGATCCCTAGTATCTAGTATGTTCTGAGATTGATGTTGCTATGACTTTGCTATGCTTAATGCTTGTCACTAGGGCCCGAGTGTCATGATTTCAGATCTGAACCTATTATGTTTTCATGAATATATGTGTGTTCTTGATCCTATATTGCAAGTCTATAGTCACCTATTATGTGTTATGATCTGACAACCCCGAAGTGACAATAATCGGGATACTTCTCAATGATGACCGTAGTTTGAGGAGTTCGTGTATTCACTATGTGTTAATGCTTTGGGCCGGTTCTCTATTAAAAGGAGACCTTAATATCCCTTAGTTTCCACTAGGACCCCGCTGCCACGGGAGGGTAGGACAAAAGATGTCATGCAAGTTCTTTTCCATAAGCACGTATGACTATTTACGGAATACATGCCTACATTACATTGATGAACTGGAGCTAGTTCTGTGTCACCCTATGTTATAGCTATTACATTAGGAATCGCATCCAACATAAATATCCATCACTGATCCATTTCCTACGAGCTTTTCATATATTGTTCTCCGCTTATTTACTTTTCCGTTGCTACTGTTACAACCACTACAAAAACCCAAAAACATTTATCTTTACTTTTGCCACCATTACCTTTATTATCATACTACTTTGCTACTAAATACTTTGCTGCAGATACTAAGTTAGCCAGGTGTGGTTGAATTGACAACTCAACTGCTAATACTCAAGAATATTCTTTGGCTCCCCTTGTGTTGAATCAATAAATTTGGGTTGAATACTTTACCCTTGAAAGCTGTTGCGATCCCCTACACTTGTGGGTTATCAAGACTAATTTCTGGCGCCGCTGCCAGGGAGCATAGCTCTATTCTCTGAGTCACTTGGGATTTATATCTGTTGATCACTATGAAGAACTTGAAAGACGCTAAAACCAAGATTTTTCCCTCAACTACGAGGGGAGGTAAGGAACTGCCATCTAGCTCTGCACTAGATTCTCCTTCCGTTATTAGTAGGCTTGCGACACCTAAACCTGCTACTGCTATGAATTCTGATATGTCACATGTTATTGATGATGCTACTTCTGCTATGCATGATGAAACTACTTCTATGCGTGATACTATTTTGCCATTAGGTGAATTTCTTGATGAACAACTTGCTAGAGTTAGGGAGAATGAAATTACTGAAGATGCTATTATTGATGATAGTGATGATGAAAGTTCTCCCAATGATTATGTATTGCCTGTTGTTCATAAGGGTTATGTTATGAATGAAGAAGCTGCTAGGGAAATCTTTGCTTGCAATGATAGAAACAATCTTAAGAAACTATTAGCTAAATGGAAGCAGCAGTCTCTTAATGCTAGAATGAAACCTGACCTGCTTTTGCTACTTCACCTATCTGTGTTACTGATAAGGATTATGAATTCTCTGTTGATCCTGAAATTATTACTTTGGTAGAATCCGATCCTTTTTATGGCCTTGAATCTGAAATTGTTGTGGCACATCTTACCAAGTTGAATGATATAGCTACTCTGTTTACTCATGATGAGAAGTCTTGCTATTTTTATATACTTAAGATATTTCCGTTCTCATTAAAGGGTGATGCTAAGACTTGGTATAATTCTCTTGCTCCTGGTTGTGTGCGTAGTCCCCAGGATATGATTTATTACTTCTCTTCTAAATATTTCCCTGCTCATAAGAAACAAGCTGCCTTGCGAGAAATATATAATTTTGTGCAAACCAAAGAAGAGAGTCTCCCACAAGCTTGGGGGAGGCTCCTCCGGTTACTTAATGCTTTGCCTGATCATCCTCTCAAGACAAATGAAATACTTGATATCTTTTATAATGGACTAACCGATGCTTCCAAGGACTACTTGGATAGTTGTGCTGGTTGTGTTTTCAGGGAAAGAACAGTCGACGAAGCTAAATTACTATTGAATAATATGTTGACTAATGAAAATAATTGGACTCTTCCTAAGCCAATTCCTGAGGCAATTCCTGAACCAATTGAGCCAATTCCTGAGCCTATTCCTAAACCCACTCCGAAGAAGAGAGGTGTTTTATTTCTTAGTCCTGAAGATATGCAAGAGGCAAAGAGATCAATGAAAGAAAAAGGTATTAAAGCTGAAGATGTTAAGAATTTACCTCCTATTGAAGAAATACATGGTCTTAATATTCCGCCTGTTGAAGAACCCCATAGTCTTGATAACCCGACAGAGGTAGTAAAGGTAAATTCTCTCTATAGATATGATAAAGATGAAATCCCATCTACTAAATTTCATAGCCCTTGCTTAGATGAATTTGATGATTTCATGAATAGACAAGGAAATTTCAATGATTATGTTAGTAGACAATTAAAGAATAATTCTTATATGATAGTACACTTGAATGATTATGTAGCTAGAGTTAAAAGTGAACTTAAACTCACTAGTAAACATGCTTCAATGGTTGCTACTCAAGCCGAACAAGTACTTAAGGCGCAGAATGAATTACTTGCTGAATTAAATAATAAAAATGACTTTGCTGTTAGAGTGGCTACTAGAACTAGTAGAATGACTCAGGAACCTTTGTATCCTGAAGGCCACCCTAAAAGAATTGAACAAGATTCTCAGAATAATAATCTAGATGTTCCTAGTTCTTCTAAGAAGAAGAAAAAGAAGAATGATAGGACTTTGCAAACTTCTAGTGAACCTAATGTAGAAACACTTGAGAAAATCCTAATAATACTTCTATCTCTGATGCTGAAACACAATCCGGAGATGAACATGAACCTGATGATAATGCTAATAACAATGTTCATGTAGATGCTCAACCTAGTAATAACAATGATATAGAAATTGAACCTGCTGTTGACCTTGATAACCCACAATCAAGAAACCAATGTTATGATAAGAGAGATTTTGTTGCTAGGAAGCACGGTAAAGAAAGAGAACCATGGGTTCAGAAACCCATGCCCTTCCCTCCTAAACCATCCAAGTCAAAGGATGAGGAGGATTTTGAGCGCTTTGCTGAAATGATTAGACCTATTTTCTTACGTATGCGCTTAACTGATATGCTTAAAACAAACCCTTATGCTAAATATATGAAAGATATCATCACTAATAAGAGGAAAATACCTGAAACTGAGATTTCCACCATGCTTGCCAACTATACCTTTAAGGGTGGAATATCTAAGAAACTTGGTGATCCCGGAGTACCCACTATACCTTGCTCTATTAAAAGTAGTTATGTTAAAACTGCTTTATATGATCTTGGGGCCGGTGTTAGTGTTATGCATCTTTCCTTGTACCGTAGACTTGAATTAAGTAAGTTGACACCTACTGAAATATCTTTGGAAATGGCTGACAAATCAACTGCTATACCTGTCGGCATTTGTGAGGACGTGCCTATTGTTGTTGCGAATGTTACTATCTTAACAGACTTTGTTATACTTGATATTCCCGAGGATGATAGTATGTCTATTATTCTTGGTAGACCCTTTTTAAATACTGCAGGAGCTGTTATTGATTGCAACAAAGGCAATGTCACCTTTCATGTTAATGTAATGAGCATACGGTACACTTTCTGAGGAAGCAAATCCAAGTTCATAGCATCAATTCTATTGAAAAAGTTCCAACTATTATTTTTGGAGGTTTTGAATTTCCTCTCCCTACTGTCAAGAAAAAGTATGATACTCTTATTGTTGGGGATTTTCATATCCCCGTTGAGGTAACTTAGTGTTATTTGAAATTTCTCCGGTTCCGTGCTATTCGGAATGAGTTTGTTAACAAGACTTGATCAACCTTGTTAGTGGGTTCATTTTGATGATCACGAGATGGATGAAACTAGAAGGCACAACCTTCTGTACCCTCTTTTTACTTCCGGTCATTTAGATTAAACAAAGCAAAAATAGTATTATCCGTCTGTTTTCTGAATTATCCGTGCATTAAAAAATAGTCCGAAAATAAAAGTGCTCTGAATGCCCTGCAAATTTAGTATTATTTTTTCTGAAATATTTGAGGATTTTAGGCACTGAAATTACTGCAGGAGGGGCAAGCACCAGGCCACGAGAGAGGAGGGCGCGCCCCCCGTCTCGTGGGCCCCTGGTGGCCCCCCTCCACTTATGCCAGCACCCACACACTTCATCTCCTACCCAAAAAATCCCCATCCAGCTCAAGCACGAGTTCTAGCTCGTTTTGCTGCGATTTTCGATCTCCTTGCTCAAAGCTCCATTCACAAAACTGCTTTGGGAGATTGTTTCTTGGTATGTGACTCCTCCATTGGTCAAAATAGTTTTTGTTCTAGTGCTTTATTCATTACAAATTTTTGCTGCATAGGTGACCATGTTCTTGAGCTTGCATGTTAAATTTTTGAGGTCCCAAGCAATTCCAATGCATGATTTAGGCTCTAGGCACTTGTAGGAGTAGTTGCTATCAATCTTGTTAAGTTTTATTCACTTTTATTTTGAAGTTACAAAAATTTCAGAAATTTTCAGAAAATGTTGAGGAAACTTTTGAGGGGCTCTTCTAGCCAAAGCTCCGAGGAAAAACAAGCCAAAGAGAAGGAAAAAGCCAAGTATAATCTTCCTTGCTTAGCAGAAGTACGATCATGTGAATGGCCATGCGAGGATTTCTTGAAAGAGGCTGGAATTCATGAAGACTTTCATGCTTTAATCGAGACTCCAGGCCTCACCGGGTTCATCAACGACTGAATCGATCAGTATCTCTTACTCACCAATACCTTCGTGCAAAACTCTTATTTTTATCCTAAGAAGTCACCACCTGCAGTATCATTTCATTTATATGATGAGTTCAAAGAAATGTCTTTACGTCATTTTTTGCACGGTATGTAGGATACCTTATGTGGGAGAATTAGATGAACCCCATCGTGAAGATGTGGCAGGCTTTGTTAATACTATCACCGTGGAGGAGACAAAGAAGGGTTCTGAGGCAAAAGTCTCTAGCATACACTTTCCCGTTTTATGCTATTTTGCCATATTTGCTAGTGGATGCTTGATTAGTCGTGGAAATAGTGGAAACTTGAGCGTTCCTGATATTATCATTCTTCAACATGCTTTTCTTGGAGACAATACTTTTAGTATGGGTGCCGTCGTTGCTAAATGGCTAGCCCTGAATCGTACAAAAGGCCCCATATTTGGAGGTATCTATGCTGCACGTCTTGCTAGACATTTTCAGATACCCATTAGGCACCTTGAGGAAAAGGAGACAATATTGCCTCCTCACATTTTAGATTACAAGAGCATGGTAGCACACAAGTTTATTGTTGACAACGAAGATAGGATGCTCTTGTATAAACTTAGATTCAATAAGAAACACTTTGAGATTATTATTTTGCATGTGCCTTTGTTGTTTGTTTTCCTTGCAGAAATTTTCCTCGTCACACCGGAAGCGGTGAACAATCATCAAGCTCAAGATTTTACTCCAGAACCTGAACCAGAGCTGGAACCTGAACTGGACCCTTATCGTGCATCATCTGTCCAGTGGGATCCGGAGATGACCAACCAGTGGGATCCTGATCACACCTCCCATTACACTAGGGAGAGTAGCGGCAGTCCTTGGTATTAGACCAACTTAGGCCAAAAGGCTAAGCTTGGGGGAGTACGTATTTCTCACCGACTTTACATTCATGTTCACACACTAGTCGTCGGTGCTCATACTCTTTCATTGTATTATCCATGCTAGTTTAAATTTCTTTTTCTAGTTTTCTTCTTGTGCATTCGATAAACCTTGAGAAAAAACCAAAAAAAATTAGTTAGTTTAATTTCCATGCTTGTAGTAGAAATTAAAATGAAAATCCAAAAAGATTTCTAGTTCTTCTTCCTACTTGTTGGGAGTTTTCCCGTGTAAATAGTTTTATTTTCTTTTCTTTCCTTTGGGGGTCGAGAAGACCATATTGAAAATGCTTAGTGGCTCTCATATGCATGATTGTTTATTTAATTTAGAGCCCATATTACTTGTCTTCTCTTTTGAGTTGAATGCTTGCAGATTCCAGCTTAGTCCAATGCACGTGCACTCTTATTATTATACACATCGTTCGGTCGTGCAAGTGAAAGGCAATAATGACGACATATGATAGACTTATTGGGATGAGAAGAGCTGGTATGAACTCAACCTCTCTTGTTTTTGTAAATATGATGAGTTCATCGTTTCTGAGTCAACTTATTATGAAGTAAACATATTTGCAATGACATTTAGAGATTATAGTTGCTTGTGCCATGCTTGATTAGCTATGATTTATAATGGTTTACCTTGCGTGCCAACATGCTATTAGAATGATTATGATGTGGTATGATGGGATGGTATCCTCCTTCGAATGAATTGAGTGACTCGACTTGGCACATGTTCACGCATGTAGTTGAAACAAATCAACATAGCCTTCACGATATTTATGTTCATGGTGGATTATATCCTACTCATGCTTGTATCCGGTGTGAATTAATTTTAATGCATGTTCATGACTGTTGTCGCTCTCTCAGTTGGTCGCTTCCCAGTCTTTTGCTAGCCTTCACCTGTACTAAGCGGGAATACTGCTTGTGCATCCAAACTCCTTAAACCCCAAAGTTGTTCCATATGAGTCCACTATACCTTCCTATATGCGGTATTTACCTGCCATTCCAAGTAAATTTGTATATGCCAAACTCTAAACCTTCAAATGAAATTATGTTTTGTATGCTCGAGCAGCTCATGTTACAACTAGGTCTGCCTATATCTTCCATGCTAGGTGGGTTATTCTCAGAGGAGTGGACTCTGCTCCTCATTCATGAGAAAGGGCCGGTAACCGGGATGCCCAGTCCCATGATCCAAAAAGATCAAAGCAAATCAAAATAATTAAACAAAACTCCCCTAGGGCTGTTGTTTGTTGGAGGCACTCGTTGTTTCGAGCAAGCCATGGATTGATGCTTGTTGGTGGTTGCGGGAGTATAAAATTTTACCATTCTGCGTGGGAACTGCCTATAATGCATTTAGTATGGAAGATACAGCCATCTCATAGTTGTTGCGTTGACAGTAAAAGTATGCCGCTCAAGATGTTATTCAATCTCTATTTTAAAATCGAGCTCTAGCACCTCTACAAATCCCTGCTTCCCTCTATGAAGGGCCTATCTATTTACTTTTATGTTGAGTCATCACCCTTCTTATTAAAAAGCACCCGCTGGAGAGCACACTGTCATTTGCATTCATTTCTATTGGTTTATACTGGGTATGACTTGACTGGATCTCTTTTACCATGAATTACAATGTTTAGTCAGTCCTTGATCTTTAAAGGTGCCCTGCATTTATGTTTTGCGGTCTCAGAAAGGGATAGTGAGATACCATTTTGTTATATCATGTTATGATTGTTTTGAGAAAGTGTTGTCATCCGAGTTTTATTGTTATGGCTCGCTAGATGATTATGCTATTGATATGAGTAATTGTGAGACCCAAGTGTTATTGTGAGTATGGTTAGTTCATAATATTTGCTGAAACTTGAATGCTGGCTTTGCATGTTTACAACAACAAGAGCAAACAGAGTTTGTAAAAGTTTTTCTTTATCACTTTCAGTTTATCAACTGAATTGCTTGAGGACAAGCAAAGGTTTAAGCTTGGGGGAGTTGATACGTCTCCAATGTATCTACTTTTCCAAACACTTTTGCCCTTGTTTTCGACTCTAACTTGCATGATTTGAATGAAACTAACCCAGACTGACGCTGTTTTCAGCAGAACTACCATGATGTTGTTTTATGTGTAGAAAAGAAAAGTTCTCGGAATGTCCTGAAAATCCACGGAGGCACTTTTTGGAATTAATAAGAAATTCTAGGAGAAAGAAATACACCAGGGGGCCCGGGGCCTGTCCACGAGACAGGGGGCGTGCCCCCCTATCTCGTGGGCCCCCTGGACCTCCACCGACCTCAACTCCAACTCCATATATTCCGTCTCGCAGAGAAAAAAATCAGAGAGAAAGTTTCATCGCGTTTTACGACACGGAGCCGCCACCAAGCCCTAATCTCTCCCGGGAGGGCTGATCTGGAGTCCGTTTGGGGCTCCGGAGAGGGGGATTCGTCGCCGTCGTCATCATCAACCATCCTCCATCATCAATTTCATGATGCTCACCGCCATGCGTGAGTAATTCCATCGTAGGCTTGCTGGACGGTGATGGGTTGGATGAGATTTACCATGTAATCAAGTTAGTTTTGTTAGGGTTTGATCCCTAGTATCCACTATGTTCTGAGATTGATGTTGCTATGACTTTGCTATGCTTAATGCTTGTCAATAGGGCCCGAGTGCCATGATTTCAGATCTGAACCTATTATGTTTTCATGAATATATGTGTGTTCTTTATCCTATCTTGCAAGTCTATAGTCACCTATTATGTGTTATGATCCAACAACCCCGTAGTGACAATAATCGGGATACTTCTCGGTGATGACCGTAGTTTGAGGAGTTCATGTATTCACTATGTGTTAATGCTTTGGTCTGGTTCTCTATTAAAAGGAGGCCTTAATATCCCTTAGTTTCCACTAGGACCCCATTGCCACGGGAGGGTAGGACAAAAGATGTCATGCAAGTTCTTTTCCATAAGCACATATGACTATTTATAGAATGCATGCCTACATTACATTGATGAACTGGAGCTAGTTCTGTGTCACCCTATGTTATAGCTATTACATGAGGAATCGCATCCGACATAATTATCCATCACTGATCCATTGCCTATGAGCTTTTCTTATATTGTTCTCCGCTTATTTACTTCTCCGTTGCTACTGTTACAACCACTACAAAAACCCAAAAACATTTATCTTTACTTTTGCCACTGTTACCTTTATTATCATACTACTTTGCTACTAAATACTTTGTTGCAGATACTAAGTTATCCAGGTGTGGTTGAATTGACAACTCAACAGCTAATACTCAAGATTATTCTTTGGCTCCCCTTGTGTCGAATCAATAAATTTGGGTTGAATACTTTACCCTCAAAAGCTGTTGTGATCCCCTACACTTGTGGGTTATCATTGTGCTCCACCAGCCTGCTTCCATAGAGGCTCATGAAGAAGAACAAGTTCCAGATGTTGACCCCAATGCAGCTGAAGACATTGGTCATGAAGATAATGTTTTTGATGATGAAGTCCTTCCTCAAATCGAGCATCAGTTGGTATCATCGCCTGCTCCAACGAGCAGCGAATACATCAGCATTGGTCGTCCATTGACGCCAATTGCTCAAGATGATTCATGGGTCGAGCGGCCGCAAGAAGAAATACCTATTCATGATGAAACACCCGCACTCCACTAGCTCAAGTCACCTACCCAATGGTGAATGACAACGACTACATGGAGACCACTCCATCGCCAAAGGCGTCGCCCGTCTTCCAACGGCTTCGCAAAGGTCTCAGGCCATCGGTCTCCATGTCAACCATCCCAGAAGAAGACTCACTGCAATCCAGTTCAGTGGCACGTCAAGTGTTCCCTGAAGAGAATCCTTCTGCGATGGTTCCTGAGTCTGAAGCCAAAGCTGTTGAAGATATTCTGGCTGCATCAGCCAATGAAGAAGAAAGAAGAGAAGAGAGAGTTGCCACACCCCCTGCCCCAGATCAAATCATTCTCGAGGAGAATGTGACTGTGCAAGACCCTCCAATCGTTGACCATATGGAGGTTGAGAACAATGAGGCTGCCACAAACACTGCTGAAGCCAATGACCCTGTCTTGGCTGAAGATCATGTGGAGCCTGAAGCTAATGTTGTGCCTGAAGCAAATGAGAATCCTGAAGCTTCTATGACACCGGTCCCCACTGACGGCATTGTTTCTCCCCCAAGGCCTCACACTATGGAAACAGCTTACAACCGTGAGGGCGAGTTGGTCACAGTTTGCTGGCCAATCCTGGTTCCTCCCACTGGTCCCGGACCGCAATATGATTATCATGCACAGCTGCGACCACAAGTAAGAAGGCTAAGCCAAGACTGCCAAGGCTTCCAGGTGCTACTACATCACCAGGATCTTTTAGTGTCAACAGCTTCAGAGCACACAACACCTTCTTTGGCAGTGACAAGAATCCATACTCGAAGCCAAAGATCTCTTCAGATCGCTTCTGGAGCCATCAACAGTGCAGCTATTACTCATGTGTCCTCTACAATCAAGAGAGAATCTTTCCTCACATGCGCCTTGATTGTGAAGCTATGGCTGGGCTCCCCTGTCTTGAAGAAGCGCTGGACTACTTTTGGGATGCTGGCCTTCTGGAATTTGTCATAGCCAAAGAACACTAGAATGAAGAGCTTCTGATGTAGTTCTATGCAACTCTTCACATTCGTGGATACAACAGAGATCCGAAGACATGGATCCTTGAGTGGATGACAGGTGATGTGCACCATGAAGCTAAAGCTCAAGATATCATCGATCTTACCTCCCTGCCCACTCCGGGTGAATTGTACGAGCCTGGTTGTCAGCGCCACATAGAAGGACTGCAGAGCATTTTTCAGAGGCCTGAACCCGATATGAGTCAGATGCTCAGCATGATGAAGCCATTGCCTCAAGATGCAGAATATCCCAAGGAATTCTTTGTCCAGGACCTCGAGTACTTTCCCCACACAGTCTATCATATACTGAGGCGTACTCTATGGCCAATCAAAGGACATTCTTCTGAAGCCAAACTTGAAGGCACTATGAAGACTTTGGTATTCTATATTGTCAATGGCATCAAATTCACTCCCAGGATTTCTTCATCAGACAACTTGCTGCATCTGGGATTGATCTGTTCGGCCTGAAGTTTTATGCTCCATGGGTAATGCGCCTAATCAAACTTCATTCTACTGTCAACTATCAGCCTTCAGCACGCAATCATCTTGTCTTTCTGCCTGAGGTTGATCTGTCAGTTGAAGCGGTCTACCCCGAGCCTGCCAAGGAGCCGATATATCTTCATAATGCTGATCATCAAAGCTTCACACATCCCATAGAAGGAGTTCATGTTCCAAATGCAGTTGTTCCTGTTTATCCTATGGCTGGAAATGTGCGTATGCCTCATCGAGCAAATACCGAAGCCACTGCCAGTACAATTGCTCAAAGGCCTCGGAAGCGTTCTCGTGTACTCAATGATCGAGAGCTGCTTGTGGCCTTACATCAGAAGCAGGACAACCACCACGACTAGCTGAAGCGTCAGGTGCATAGTCTCTTCGTGGATGTCAATCGCATTCGCAATCTGGCCACCAAGAACTCTTTTGTTGCCCATGAGAATGCGCGACGGTCCTGGAAGAGCCTCACTCTGCTGTGTTCTGAAGATGATCTTCGAGTAGATGGCTTCACCGAAAGCTTCAAGTTTGATTCCAGGCCTCCACCAAATGCAAGCTGGCGCCATACTCCCTCACTTGAAGATTCTGTGTATTCATTGTCGGCTGAACTGTTGTTGCGAATGTCGTCGATGAAGAAGATGACGCCACTTCACCGACCATGGCTACTCTGCATCTCGACTCTGCACCAGGCCCTTCTGCACCACCAAACTCCAACGTCGACCCTACTCCACCATCTGCTCCTTCTAGGAATGAGTAGATGCTCTCTGTCTTTAAACCTTTTTGGTCATTACTGACAAAAGGGGGAGAATCATATGAGTTGATAGTCTTCAAGTGGGTCCTTATGGGTGGCTACATTATTTTTGCTAAGTTTTTACAACTCTCGTCTTTTGATATATTTGGTTCTCTGAGTTGTAACACTTAAACTCGATGGTCGTCTGCTATTTTTTCTGCTACTTTGTGTTGCGATGATAAATTCTGCATGAAGTCATTCTGCAGACATCCATTTTCCATTATGCATATCATTATATTCATCATCCTTCTATATGCATAATGTATTGTCTTCACACCTTGAAGATGGTCTCTACAAAGCAAAACCTGCCATATGCATTTACATTCAAAAGTAAATCATTTATATGCACATCTTCAGGGGGAGCCTTGTCATATGTATGAAGACAATACTCACAACACTAAACTTTCACATAAATAATCCCCGTTGAAAACTTCAACCAGTTTGTCATCAATCACCAAAAAGGGGGAGATTGTAAGTGCATCAAGTGCCACCCCTATTTGGTTTTGGAGTATTGACGACAAACTTGGTTGAGGGACTAATGTGTTTGTGAGAATTGCAGGATAACACAGGTAGTAGTGCCTTGATTCGGTTTACCTACCAGAGATGACTCCTAAAAATTTGTGAAGACATTGAACACAATAGTGGTCTGTGAAGATATTCACATTGAAGACTATGACAAGAGAAGACATCGCATGAAGACTAAGGAGTGCGAAGACATAGTTGTTTCGTAGTTTTCTTTTCTTCTTTGTTGAGTCATAGGAACCACCATACTGTTAAGTGGGGTCCAAGTGAACAAAGTCAGAGTGACTGATGTGATGCTCAACCAAATCCTATGTCTTCGAGCGAAGACAATGAGAGCAAATCTTATCCAGAGCTGGATGAGTCAGCATTTCTTGTAGCCCAAGCTAAGCTGCCGTGTGTGTTTGAAATCTGACTGTTGGACACGTGTCAGTTCCTTAGTGACCCAAGGTCATTTTGGACAAATCAGGTCGGGTTGTCTCCTGGCTATAAATAGCCCACCCCCTACACCATAAATCAGTGGCTGCTCAGAGTTAGTGCACGAGTTTTGTCGTTTGAGAGCAACCCACCTCTGAAGCCTTTGAGAGAGTAATCCTTGTGAGGACAAAGCCCAAAACACCCAGAGCCAAAGAGTGTTAGGCATCACTGAAGTCTTTCTGTCCGCGTGATCTGAAGACTTATTACACTTGAGGACTGTGAATCCTCCAGCCGGTTAGGCATCGCGTTCTGAGCATCCAAGAGTCATTATGGATTGCCGGTGAACAAAGTCTGTGAAGGTTTGGAAGTCTCCCTTGAAGACTTATCACAGTGATTGGGCGAGGACTAAGTGTTCTTAGCTCAAGGGGAATAAGGTGAAGACGCGGTCTTCTGAGTTGAATCTCAGCCTCCCTAACCAGACGTACAGTTGTCACAACAACTGGAACTGATCCAACAACCCCTTGTCCTCTCCGAGCAACTGATTCTATCCTTCCTCTCTCTTTACTTTCAGTTTGTCTTTGTGAAGTCTTTGCCCACTTGCTTGATCTGATTGACTTCACTGTGTGAAGACCGTTTACTGTCTGGCTTCATACTATCTTCCATCCTGATCCATACTACCTTGCTGCTGATAGTCTTCGTGCTTTCACTACATTGCTTACTTGACTATGGCTTGTCTAGTGTAGTCTACCTTCCGCTGCATGTCAATAGGTTCATTTCTATTGTTTGTCTTCAAAGCACCCCTGTTTTGAAGACTTCCATAAAAATCGCCTCTTCACCCCCCCCCCTCTAGTCGAATACTAGCACTTTCACCATCCAAGAAAAAGGATGAAGAGTATTTTGAGCGCTTTGTTGAAATGCCTAGACCTGTCTTTTTGCATATGCGTTTGACTGATATTCTGAAAATGTCCCCTTATGCTAAGTATATGAAAGATATTGTTACAAATAAAAGAAAGATATCGAAAGCTGAAATTTCCACTATGCTTGCTAATTACACTTTCAAGGGTGGAGTACCAAAGAAATTAGGAGACCCAGGAATAACAACTATACCATGCTCCATTAAAAGAAACTATGTTAAAACTGCTTGGTGTGATTTGGGAGCCGGTGTTAGTGTTATGCCTTTCTCTTTATGTCGTAGACTTGATTTGAATAAGTTGACACCTACTGAAATCTCTTTGCAAATGGTTGATAAATCAACTGCTATACCCATCGGTATTTGTGAGGATGTGTCTGCCGTAGTTACAAATGTTACTATCTTAACGGACTTTGTTATTCTTGATATTCCCGAGGACGACAGTATGTCGATCATCCTTGGTAGACACTTTTTGAGTACTACTGAGGTTGTTATTGATTGCAACAAGGGAAAATATCACTTTTCATGTTAACTAGCAAAGTGGCCCGCTCGATGCGCGGGCTAGATTTTATAAAGTTGAATGATGAGTATATATTATTGGATTTATCAAAATGAAAATTAAAGAAAGTATGATGAAATTTATAAAATCAAAAGGCTATCATTTTATTTGATATAAATAATATTTTAACAACTATGAATATTTTTTTGGTAAATATGAGACTTACAATTTCACTATTTCGAGACTAAGTAACATGGTTAACTTGCAGAGGCATTGTCTTAATCTTTTATCATGACAACATATTGTTGGATCTATGTAAGTTTGAATCCAAATGTTTTGCGAGGGTGTCATCATTAATGAGTCGATAGTGGCTGGGAATTAAACTTACACTTTATGGATATTCGCACTATGTGATATATTTCCAAATAAAACACCAAATTTCCAAGTAACACCATTGATAATAGTAAATTTGTCGGTAAATAACAATTGTTTCATGTTAGAAGGTATTTGTGCTATATTTATGGCCACATGTATAATTTGGATTGGTATTAGATATGTATTACATAAATTCAGAGTTCAGCTAGCGGTCAAGCTTATAGTTTTATGCGACGCTGGATCAATATGTGATGTTAACATTTAGGTTATAGACAGTTGGTGTTAGTTGCAAAACTATAAAGTTCCATATGAGGGAATAATTGTGAGAATAATGGAGAAAATATTGTGAATGGACCGAAGAGAAATTGTTTATCCACATTAACAGGTAAGACAACTAAATAATGATAGTATCAATTTTATTTAGTTTTTCTAGATATTTTTCTCTCTAAGTTTTTTTTTGTGAAATATATGAAGTTATGTACATATACTATCTCCTAGATACAAATTATCATAATTTTTTATACATGAATTTTGTTACAAAGAAAAAAGAGGATGAAATGGGTTCAACATATTATTTCTTACTATTAGTTTCAATGGCGTATTCATGTCAAAATTAGAGAAATTGTACTACAAGTATTCCAGAACACCATCTAGTTTGAACATATGTAATATACTTCTATATATTTTGTCCAAATCAATCAAGTTTGTTCACTTAATTTAGTGTTTTACAATCTTGCTCTACGTACTTGTTATTTTCATAAGACACGACTACATAGGCTAGGATGTCACGCTTCTAGAATCATAATCAAAAGTATCAGTTTTAGTGCCTGACTGTGGTGATAGCTCCTCTTAAATTGACAAAAAAGTGTGTTTGATGGCAATGTACTAAATACATATGAACCCATTACCATAATTGTTTTTCCAAAAACTTTGGTTGCCTTTTTAATTGTTCCTATCAAATTTGGTGATGTGTCGAAGAGCACCGTAAGATTCCAAATCTTACATATCAGAATATACAGTAAAACTCATGGCAATTATAGTTCGATGTTTTGTAAATTCATATAAATAAAATTGTTGCAAAAGTACATTACAGACATGGAAGATGAAACCATACAAATGGATTCTCATAACAACCAACTCATTTTTGTTGCTATTAGTAATTATCTAGGAGTATCACCCACCCCCTTTCGCATGCACATGTGTAATTACCTGCCACCAATCCTCCTCCGTCCATGCACACCTCATGTTTGATACATTCTGTTCGACACCATGTAAATAGGTTACCAATGATTGTCCCATCAATCTGATATCCAATTGAAGACTCCAATTTTTTTAGATATTAGTTTTGTACGAAGAAGCGAAGTATGTATGTTGAGCAAGCCGTTAATTAGTTCATGTGACATTTGGTCGTCTATGTGTTATTTATGAGTAGGTATAAGTAAAGCTGAAAAGACAACCCATGCATTGATTACTTCACACGACATCGCCTATCTGATACCTGCCACCACGTAGAATTAGAGCTCAGACCACAACCTAGATCATGGAATTGTCGCTTGTAAGGAGCCTTTGGAATATTGCCATGACATATAATCATAAGTAGAAATTCAAGTTTGCGCTACAAGAAAATGATGTACCAAATTTCCATTTCGACAGTTGTTGACAATTACACGCGATATTATCTATGTGATATTTATCACTACACATAATTAAATCCGAGAACAACCCAAATCGATGATTTGTCATTTTGACCTCATCATTTGGTTATTGCCATGACATATACACATCAGTAAAAATTTACATTTGTGCCACCACAAAATGATCTATAGAATTAAAATTCAGACAGTTGGGATATTTGACCAGTAAATTGAATTTTAAGTCTATAGCAACAACCACTATTTTTAACTTAATTTCTTGAAGATATGAAAAATATTCCAAAATTATATGATTAACTATCTAAATATTTGGTATGAGTATGTATAAGCATGTCGGCATCATCATGTTTCTTTTGAACACAGTACAGGCACAGATGATCATACATATGCAACATGATGATGTTTCTGAGGTGTATAAATATGTGCAATTCCTTTTATCTATTTCGTCGATGGATGAACATGCGCTTCTACATCTACTTTCCATGTAATGTGACAACAGTTTCTTAATTTCCTACAGTAGCACATTATTCTTTTATCATAACACTAATTTATTCTTGGCAGCGGAAGAGGCCAGTTTCTTTTCCTGGGTTCCGCAGTTTTTTTTGTTGCCAAAATGGCTTTTAAACAATATTTAGGCATGTGTAATGTCTACATCTCGTACGTAAAATCATCTCAAACCCACCATATTACAATTATACATGATAATGTTAATTTTGTAGTGCAGCACGTCTATTCTTTCTTTGAAGGAGACCAAAAAATCTAGTTGCGAGGGCTGGACGCTAGCTGTTTTCTTGTCCAAAGACATATTTTTATCATATTTACGTGTATTTGCGTCATGTAAAATGGTCAAACACCCAGCATATATGTTCTTTCCTTTAAAGAGTAAAAAAATCAAGTTTCCTAGGGCTGCGTGCTAGGTGGTTATTTGTTTCTAGCCAAAGACATTTTTTATCATAGCCCCACGTTCTTCTCTTTAGAGACTCCAAAAGAGTAGTTTTTTAGGGCTGCACGCTAGCTGTTTCCTGGGCCAAAGACATCTTTTAACATATTGACGTGTATTTGTGTCATATAAAAACATGAAAGGCCCCATATCTATTCTTTCCTTTAAAGAGTCCAAAAAATCTAGTT
Organism: Triticum dicoccoides; assembly: GCF_002162155.2. Lineage (NCBI taxonomy): Eukaryota > Viridiplantae > Streptophyta > Magnoliopsida > Poales > Poaceae > Triticum > Triticum dicoccoides. The sequence continues at coordinate 165,124,014 of NC_041381.1, forward strand.
TCCTACAACTGCATGCTAGCTTTTTTTTTAGCCAAAGACAGTTCTTAACATGTGTACATGTATCTTGTCACGTAAAATCATCAAAGGCCCATCATATATATGTTACACAGATCAAATAGTTGTAAAATTAAAGTTTAAATAATTCATCAGATCAAGGGCTATTATTTTCTGATTAATGTGGAATTTTCTAGCCTATTTCTCTTGTTCCTAGTTCATCGTACATTACTTTTTATATATAATAGATGGTAATGAGCATACGATACACTTTTCGAAAAAACAACCTCAAGTTCATAGTAACAATTCTATTGGAAAATTTTCAACTATTATTATTGGAGGTTTTGAATTCCCTCTTCCTATTGTCAAAAAAATATAATATTCTTATTGTCGGGGACATGCATATCCCCGTTGAGGTAACCTAGTCTTATTCAAAAATTCTCCGGTTTCATGTTACTCGAAAAAAGTTTGTTAATAAGACTAGATCAACCTTGTTAATGGATTCCTTTTGATGAGCATGCGATGGATGAATTTAGAAAGCACAACTTTCTTTACCTATTTTTTACTTTCTGTTATTTAGTTTAAATAAAGCAAAAATAGTATTATCCGCCTATTTTCTAATTTATCCATGCAATAAAAAATGTCCCGAAAATAAAAGTTCTCCAAATGCCCTGAAAATTTAGTATGATTTTTTTATAGAATATTTAAGGATTTTTGGCACTGAGACCACACTAGGGGGCTGCACCAGTGGACCACAAGGGTGGAGGGCGCGCCCTACCCCCCGGGCGCATCCCCTGCCTTGTGGGTCCCCCTCACTTATTCCAGCACCCATCCACTTCGTCTTCCTCGAGAAAAAATCATCCCATTACTCAAACCCGTGTTCTTGCTCATCTTGCTGCCATTTTTGATCTCCTTGTGCAAAGCTCCATTTGCAAAACTGTTTTGGGGGATTGTCCTTCGGTATGTGACTCCTCCAATGGTCCAATTAGTTTTTGTTCTAGTGCTTTATATATTGCAAATTTTTGTTGCTGAGGCGACCCTGTTCTTGAGCTTGCATATCAAATTCATATAGTCCAGTAGTTTTGATGCATGATATATCCTCTAGGCACTTGTAGGAGTAGTTGATATCAATCTTGTTGAGTTCGGTTCACTTTTATTTTGAGTCACTAAAAATTTTAGAAATTTTTCAGAGGCAGAAATTTTTTAAGAAGATATATCAAGGTGGTTCCTCAAGGAAGAAAGCCCCAAGGCTTGCGATATGTGAGCCCGACAGTGAACCACCAAGAGAAGCTCCAGTACGGCCTTGCGAATGGCCGTTGGATGAATTCATGGTTCATGTTGGTTTCAAGGAGGAATTTGATGCGTACGTATAAAATGCTGACCTGGAGGACTTCGTGTCAGATAAGTGCCGGCAGTATGATACGTCTCCGTCGTATCTATAATTTTTTATTGTTTCATGCCAATATTATACACTTTTGGCAACTTTTTATATGATTTATTGGACTAACCTATTGATCCAGTGCCCAGTGCCAGTTCATGTTTTTTTCATGTTTTTTGTATTGCAGAAAATCCATATGAAACAAAGTCCAAACACGATAAAAAATTACGGAGAATTGTTTTGGAATTTATGTGATTTTTGGGAGGTGGAATCAATGCAAACGGAGGCTCACGGAGCCCACAACCCATCGGGCGCGCCACAGGCCCCAGGCACGCCCTGGTGTCTTGTGCCCACCTCGAAGGTTGATTGAGGCCCTTATTCTGGCGCAAGAAAGATAATTTATGGAAAAGAATCGTGTAAAATTTTCAGCGCAATCGGAGTTACGGATCTCCGGGAATTTAAGAAACCGTGAAGGGCCAGATCTGGGGAATGCGAAACAAAAGGGAACAGAGAGATAGATCCAATCTTGGAGGGGCTCTCGCCCCTCCGCCGCCATGGAGGCCATGGACCATAGGGGGAACTCTCCTCCCATCTAGGGGGAGGCCAAGGAATAAGAAGAAGGGGGCTCTCTCCCCCTCTCTCCCGGTAGCGTCGGAGTGCCACCGGGGCTAGGATTGTGACGCCGATGTACATCAACAATCTTGCTACCATCAACACCAACTTTATCCCCTTCTATGCAGGGGTGTAACACCCCTTCTGCCCGCTGTAATATCTACTTAAACATGGTGCTCAACTCCATATATTATTTCCCAATGATATTTGGCTATCCTATGATGTTTGAGTAGATCCATTTTGTCCTATGGGTTAATCATGATCTTGGTTGGTATGATTGTATATTTTATTTGTGGTGCTGTCCTACGGTGCCCTCTGTCTTGCGCAAATGTGAGGGATATCCGCTGTAGGGTGTTGCAATACATTCATTATTCGCTTATGGTGGGTTGCGAGAGTGACAGAAGCTTAAACCCGAGTAGGTGGGTTGTTGCGTATGGGATAAAGAGGACTTGATACTTAATGCTATGGTTGGGTTTCACGACCTTAATGATCTTTAGTAGTTCCGGATGCTTGCTAGAGGTCCAATCATAAGTGCATATGATCCAAGTAGAGAAAGTATGTTATCTCATGCCTCTCCCTCATATAAAATTACAAGAATGATTACCGGTACTTGTTATCGATTGCCTAGGGACAAATGACTTTCTTATTTACAAAAGGTATCCACTTTTATTACCTTGCAATTTATTTGTAGTTTTATTCTCGCAAAGTACTCATAGTTTTATTCTCACAAAATAGTTTCATACTTGTTCTAGGTAAGGCAAACGATAAGTGTGCGTAGAGTTGTATTGGTGGTCGATAGAACTTGAGGGAATATTTGTTCTACCTTTAGCTCCTCGTTGGGTTCGACACTCTTATTTATCGAAGAAGGCTACAAATGATCCCCAATACTTGTGGGTTATCAAGACCTTGTTCTGGCACCGTTGCCGGGGAGCAATAGCGTGGGGTGAATATTCTCATGTGTGCTTGTTTGCTTTATCACTAAGTAGTTTTTATTTTTGGTTCTAAGTTGTTCTCTATCTTTAGTTATGGAGATGGAACACGAAACACCAAAAAAGTTAGTTGTACTTGCTACTCATGGAGATGGGGAACCTCCTAAAACCCTCGGTGCTTGTTATGTGAAATATATTATGCACTACTTTGATAATCCTGAGAAAACCCCATTCAACTATGTAACGGGAGTAACGTTGGATCAACGTGAATACTTTAGGGATTATCACTTGACTCATAAAGGGAAATTTTTATGGGATCAAATTCATATGTTGCGTTGGTATGCTCGGTAGCTATGCTTGAGATATGTTTATACTTGTTGCTCTAGGATGAATGCTCTACATCTTCCCTTTTCATGCAAATTTAATGATAATGAAACCTTGGCTTCTTATGCTAATGGTATATATGATTACTATGATGTGGAACGAATAGAAGAATTTGTTGCTTTTAAGGGTGCTTATGAAATTGAATCTTTGTTTGAAAAGTTCGAAGATTTTGATGATTCAATTTATAGACCTGAAAATTTTGCCATCCTTAAATATTGCTATGGTAATTATAAATACAATTCCGATATTGATGCGTTTATCGAGAAAGTCTCCCCTGTCCAAGAGGAGACTAATATTTTACAGGAGTCTATGGAAGAAGGAATTGATGAAACTGTGAGCTCATTGGATGAAAAAGATGATGAGGAGAGCGGAGAACAAAAGGAGGAATAGCGGATTGATCACCCGTGCCCACCTTCTAATGAGAGTAACTCTTCAACTCATACATTTTTTAACGTCCCTTCGTTCTTACCGAAGGATGAATGCTATGATAATTTCTATGATCCCGTTGATACGTTTGAAATATCCCTTTTTGATGATGCTTGATATGCTTGTGCCCAAGATTCCAATATGAATTATGATCTTGGAGATGAGTTGCTATTGTTCCTTATGTTAAACATGAAATTGTTGCTATTGCACCCACACATGATAGTCCTATTATCTTTTTGAATTCTCCAAACTACACTATATCAGAGAAGTTTGTTCTTATTAAGAATTATATTGATGGGTTGCCTTTTACCGTTGAACATGATGATTTTGATGAATATAATATGCATGTGCTTGCTGCTCCTACTTGAAATTATTATGAGGGAGGAACTACATCTCCGCCTCTCTATGTTTCCAACACGATAAAATTGCAAGAAACTACTTATGCTATGTATTGGCCTTTACTTGATGTGCATGAATTGTTCTTGTATGACATGCGGATGCATAGGAAGAGATTTAGAATTCATCATTGCATGATATATGTTGCTTTGTGCTCAATACTAAATGCCAAATCGTTGTTAATTAAAATTTGCTTTGATATACCTTGGGATCCGAGTGGATTCATTACTTGAGCACTTTATGCCTAGCTTAATGGCTTTAAAGAAAGCGCTGCCAGGGAGACAACCTAGAAGTTTTAGAGAGTGATTTATTTCTATTGAGTGCTTTTATAAAGTTTAAAAAAAATATAGAGGGGAACTTAAAAACTTATTCACAAAAGAGAAGCGATTGTAAGTTATGCATTAGAGAAGTGAGGGTCGACCTTGAACACTTGTGTTCATGCTCATGGAAACAATGTAGAATTTTTCATGTAGATTCTCACAAAAATAATTATCCCCTTGCACAAATCCATTGTATTACAAAAATAATGTAACAAGATTTGCCTTTAGGATGATTAGATTGCTTATTGGTATGTGCGGTGCAGGAATAGAAACTTTGGCTGTAGCGCGTGAATTGTCATTTTTTACTGGAACGTCAAACGTTTCTGAAACTTTTTTCACAGTATTGCTATACATTTTTTAATTTGTCCTAATTTTCCAGAATTTTTGGAGTACTATAAGTATGGTATATGTTCAGATTTCTACAGACTATCCTTTTTAAGACAGATTAAGTTTTTGATGCATTCTTTTGCTTGTTTTGATGAAACTATCGATTCTATCGGTGGTATAAGCCATGGAAAAGTTATATTACAGTAGCTACAATGCAAATAGAAAATATGAATTGGTTTTTCAACAGTACTTAGAGTAGTGATTTGCTTTATTATACTAATGGATCTTACCGAGTTTCCTGTTGAGTTTTGTTTGGATGAAGTGATCAAAGATTGAGGAGGTCTCGATATGAGGAGAAGGAGGAGAGGCAAGAGCTCAAGCTTGGGGATGCCCAAGGCACCCCAAGTAAATATTCAAGGAGACTCAAGCGTCTAAACTTGGGGATGCCCCGAAGGGCATCCCATCTTTCTTCAACAAGTATCAGTATGTTTTCGTCTTCATTTCGTTCATGTGATATGTGCAAATCTTGGAGCGTCTTTTGCATTTAGTTTTCACTTTTCTTTTATGCACCATGCTGGTATGAGATAGTCCATGGTTTATTTATAGAATGCTCATTGCACTTCACTTATATCTTTTGAGTATGGCTTTATAGAATGCTTCATGCTTCACTTATATCATTTGAAGATTTGATTGTCTGTTTCTCTTCACATAGAAAACCGTTGTTTGTAGAATTCTCTTTTGCTTCACTTATATTTGTTAGAGCATGGTCTTTTGTAGAAACAATTAAACTCTCATGCTTCACTTATATCTATTTAGAGAGTCAACATGAATTGGTCATTTGCATGGTTAATCATGAAATCCTACATAAAACTTATGGATCACTGAATATGATATGTTTGATTCCTTTCAATAGTTTTGCGATATAGAGATGGAATATGTGGGATGTACTAGTAAACGGTTGTGGTTAGTAAGAATATTGGTGTTAAGGTTTGTGATTCCCAAAAGTCTCTCGTTATGCTATGATGTTGGAGCATGATTTGTTATTGATTGTCTTCCTTATGAGTGGCGATCGAGGACGAGAGATGGTATTTTCCTACCAATCTATCCCCCTAGGGGCATGTGTAGTAGTACTTTGCTTCGAGGGCTAATAAACTTTTGCAATAAGTATATGAGTTCTTTATGACTAATGTGAGTCCATGGATTATACACACTCTTAGCTTTCCGCAATTTGCTAGCCTCTACGGTATCGTGCATTGCCCTTTCTCACCTCGAGGCGTGGTGCAAACTTCGCCAGTGCATCCAAACCCCGTAATATGATACGCTCTATCACACATAAGCCTTACTATATTTTCCTCAAAATAGACACCATACCTACCTATTATGGCCTTTCCATAACCATTCTGAGATATATTAACATGCAACTTCAACCGCTTCTGTTTTGATGACTTGAGCATTTATTGTCATATTGCTTTGCATGATCATATAGCTGATATAGTAGTTGTGGCTCAGCACTGTGCATCATTTTTATACATGTTACGATAGATAATTGCACATCCTGGTACACTGCCAGAGGCATTCATATAGAGTCATACTTTGTTATAGGTATCGACTTGTAATTTTTATTTCTTTTGAGTTATAAGTAAATAGAAGTGTGCTAATCATCATTATTCATTATTAGAGCATGTCCTAGTGAGGAAAGGATGATGGAGACTATGATTCCCCCACAAGTCGGGATGAGACTTTGGACAATGAGAGTAAAGAAAAAAGAAGAAGAAGAAGAAGAAAAGGAAAAAATAAATAAGAAAAAGAAAAAAAAAGAAAAGAGAGAGAAGGGGCATTGTTACTATCTTTTACCACACTTGTGCTTCAAAGTAACACCATTTTTATCATATAGAGAGTCTCGTATGTAGTCACTTTCATATATTAGTGGGAATTTTTCATTTTAGAACTTGTCTTGTATATTCCGATGATGGGATTCCTCAAATGCCCGAGGTCTTCATGAGCAAGCAAGTTGGATGCACACCCACTTAGTTTTCATATTGAGCTTTCATACACTTATAGCTCTTGGTGCATCCGTTGCATGGCAATCCCTACTCCTCGCATTGATATCAATTGATGGGCATTTCCATAGCTCGCTGGTTAGCCGCGTTGATGTGAGACTTTCTTACCTTTTTGTCTTCTTTATATTTACCCCTATCATCATACTCTATTCCACCCATAGTGCTATATCCATGGCTTGCGCTCATGCATTACGTGAGGGTTGTAAAAGCTAAAATGTGTTAAAAAGTATGAACCAATTGCTCGGCTTGTCATCGGGGTTGTGCATGATAAATACTTTGTGTTAAGAAGACAGAGCATGACAAGATTATATGACTTTGTAGGGATAGCTTTTTTAGCATTGATATTTTGAAAGACATGATTGTTTATTGGGATACCTGAGTATTGATGTCTTTATGTCAAATTATAGACTATTGCTTCGAATCACTTATGTCTTAATATACATGCCATGATTAGATATATGATCAAGTTTATGCTAGGTAGCATTCCACATCAAAAAGTATATTTTTTTATCATTTACCTGCTCGAGGATGAGCAGGAATTTAGTTTGGGGATGTTGATATGTCTCCGTCGTATCTATAATTTTTTATTGTTTCATGCCAATATTATACAATTTTTATACACTTTTGGCAACTTTTATATGATTTATTGTACTAACCTATTGATCCAGTGCCCAGTGCAGTTCCTATTTTTTGCATGTTTTTTGTATTGCCGAAAATCCATATCAAACAAAGTCCAAACGCGATAAAAATTTACGGAGAATTATTTTGGAATTTATGTGATTTTTGGGAGGTGGAATCAACACAAACGGCAGCCCACAGAGCCCACAACCCATCAGGGCGTGCCACATGCCTTAGGCGCACCCTGGTGTCTTGTGCCCTCCTCGAACGTCGGTTGAGGCCCTTTTTTTGGCGCAAGAAAGATAATTTATGGACAACAACCTATAAAAATTTCAGCGTAATCGGAGTTACAGATCTCCGGGAATTTGAGAAACCGTGAAGGGCCAGATCTGGGGAACGCGAAATAGAAGGGAACAGAGAGACAGATCCAATCTCGGAGGGGCTCTCACCCCTCCGCCGCCATGCAGGCCATGGACCAGAGGGGGAACTCTCCTCCCATCTAGGGGGGTCCCAGGAAGAAGAAGGAGGAGGGGCTCTCTCCCCCTCTCTCCCGGTGGAGCCGGAGTGCCACCGGGGCTAGGATCATGACGGCGATCTACATCAACAATCTTGCTACCGTCAACACCAACTTTCTCCCCCTCTATGCAGGGGTGTAACACCCCTTCTACCCGATGTAATATCTACTTAAACATGGTGCTCAACTCCATATATTATTTCCCAATGATATTTGGCTATCCTATGATGTTTGAGTAGATCCGTTTTGTCCTATGGGTTAATCGTGATCTTGGTTGGTATGATTGTATATTTTATTTATGGTGTTGTCCTACGGTGCCCTCTGTCTCACGCAAATGTGAGGGATCTCCGCTGTAGGGTGTTGCAATACATTCATGATTCGCTTATGGTGGGTTGCGAGAGTGACAGAAGCTTAAACCCGAGTAGGTGGGTTGTTGTGTATGGGTTAAAGGGGACTTGATACTTAACGCCATGGTTGGGTTTCACGACTTTAATGTTCTTTAGTAGTTGCGGATGCTTGCTAGAGGTCCAATCATAAGTGCATATGATCCAAGTAGATAAAGTATGTTAGCTCATGCCTCTCCCTCATATAAAATTACAAGAATGATTACCGGTACTTGTTATCGATTGCCTAGGACAAATGACTTTCTTATTTACAAAAGCTATACACTTTTATTACCTTGCAATTTATTTGTAGTTTTATTCTCGCAAAGTACTCATAGTTTTATTCTCACAAAATAGTTTCATACTTTTTCTAGGTAAGGCAAACGATAAGTGTGCGTAGAGTTGTATCGGTGGTCGATAGAACTTGAGGGAATATTTGTTCTACCTTTAGATCCTCGTTGGGTTCGACACTCTTATTTATCGAACAAGGCTACAAACAATCCCCTATACTTGTGGGTTATCAAGACCTTTTTCTGGCGCCATTGCCGGGAGCAATAACATCGAGTGAATATTCTCGTGTGTGCTTATTTGCTTTATCACTAAGTAGTTTTTATTTTTGGTTCTAAGTTGTTCTCTATCTTTAGTTATGGAGATGGAACACGAAACACCAAAAAAATTAGTTGTACTTGCTACTCATGGAGATGGGGAACCTCCTAAAACCCTCGATGCTTGCTATGTGAAATATATTATGCACTACTTTGATAATCCTGAGAAAACCCCATTCAACTATACAATGGGAGTAACGTTGGATCAACGTGAATACTTTAGGGATTATCGCTTGACTCATAAAGGGAAATTTTTATGGGATCAAATTCATATGTTGCGTTGGTATGCTCGGGAGCTATGCTTGAGATATGATTATACTTGTTGCTCTAGGATGAATTCTCCAAATCTTCCCTTTTCATGCAAATTTAATGATAATGAAACCTTGGCTTCTTATGCTAATGGTATATATGATTACTATGATGTGGAACGAATAGAAGAATTTGTTGCTTTTAATGGTGCTTATGAAATTGAATCTTTGTTTGAAAAGTTCGAAGATATTGATGATTCAGTTTATAGACCTGAAAATTTTGCCATCCTTAAATATTGCTATGATAATTATAAATACAATTCCGATATTGATGTGTTTATTGAGAAAGTCTCCGCTGTCCAAGACGAGACTAATATTTTCTAGGAGTCTATGGAAGAAGGAATATATGAAACTGTGAGCTCATTGGATGAAAAAGATGATGAGGAGAGCAGAGAACAAAAGGAGGAATAGGGGATTGATCACCCATGCCCACCTTCTAATGAGAGTAACTCTTCAACTCATACATTTTTTAACGTCCCTTCGTTCTTACCGAAGGATGAATGCTATGATAATTGCTATGATCCTGTTGATACGTTTGAAATATCCCTTTTTGATGATGCTCGCTATGCTTGTGCCCAAGATGCCAATATGAATTATGCTCTTGGAGATGAACTTGCTATTGTTCCTTGTGTTAAACATGAAATTATTGCTATTGCACCCACACATGATAGTCCTATTATCTTTTTGAATTCTCCAAACTACACTATATCGGAGAAGTTTGTTATTATTAAAAATTATATTGATGGGTTGCCTTTTACCGTTGCACATGATGATTTTGATGAATATAATATGCATGTGCTTTCTGCTCCTACTTGCAATTATTATGAGAGAGGAACTACATCTTCGCTTCTCTATGTTTCCAACATGATAAAATTGCAAGAAACTGCTTATGCTATGTGTTGGCCTTTACTTGATGTGCATGCATTGTTTTTGTATGACATGCCGATGCATAGGAAGAGAGTTAGAATTCTTCATTGCATAATATATGTTGCTTTGTGCTCACTACTAAATGCCAAATCATTGTTAATTAAAATTGGCTTTGATATACCTTGGGATCCGGGTGGATTCATTACTTGAGCACTTTATGCCTAGCTTAATGGCTTTAAAGAAAGCGCTGCCAGGGAGACAACCCGGAAGTTTTAGAGAGTCATTTCTTTCTATTGATTGCTTTTATAAAGTTTAAAAACAAAAAAATATAGAGGGTAACTTACAAACTTTTACACAAAATAGAAGCAATTGTAAGTTATGCATTGGAGAAGTGAGGGTCGACCTTGAACACTTGTGTTCATGCTCATGGAAACAATGTAGAATTTTTCATGAAGATTCTCACAAAAATAGTTATCCCCTTGTAAAAATCCATTGTATTATAAGAATAATGTGCCAAGATTTGCCTTTAGGATAATTAGATTGCTTGTTGGTATGTGCGGTGCAGGAACAGAAACTTTGGCTGTAGCGCGTGAATTGTCACTTTTTACTGGAACGTCAAACGTTTCTGAAACTTTTTGCATAGTATTGCTATACATTTTTTATTTTTTCCTAATTTTTCTGAATTTTTGGAGTACCATAATTATGGTATATGTTCAGATTTCTACAGAGTGTCCTCTTTAAGATAGATTCTGTTTTTGATGCATTCTTTTGCTTGTTTTGATGAAACTATCGATTCTCTCGGTGGTATAAGCCATGGAAAAGTTATGTTACAGTAGCTACAATGAAAAAACAAAATATGAATTGGTTTTTCAATAGTACTTAGAGTAGTGATTTGCTTTATTATACTAACGGATCTTACTGAGTTTTCTATTGAGTTTTGTGTGGATGAAGTGGTCAAAGATTGAGGAGGTCTCGATATGAGGAGAAGGAGGATAGGCAAGAGCTCAAGCTTGGGGACGCCCAAGGAACCCCAAGTAAATATTCAAGGAGACTCAAGAATCTAAGCTTGGGGATGCCATGTAGGGCATCCCATCTTTGTTCAACAAGTATCGGTATGTTTTCGTCTTTGTTTCGTTCATGTGATATGTGCAAATCTTGGAGCGTCTTTTGCATTTAGTTTTCAATTTTCTTTTATGCACCATGCTGGTATGAGATAGTCCATGGTTTATTTACAGAATGCTCATTGCACTTCACTTATATCTTTTGAGTATGGCTTTATAGAATGCTTCATGCTTCACTTATATCATTTGAAGTTTGGATTGTCTGTTTCTCTTCACATAGAAAACCGTTGTTTGTAGAATTCTCTTTTGCTTCACTTATATTTGTTAGAGCATGGTCTTTTGTAGAAAGAATTAAACTCTAATGCTTCACTTATATCTATTTAGAGAGTCAACATGAATTGGTCATTTGCATGGTTAATCATGAAATCCTACATAAAACTTATGGATCACTGAAAATGATTGGGAGGTACTAGTAAATGGTTGTGGTTAGTAAGAATATTGGTGTTAAGGTTTGTGATTCCCGAAAGTCTCTCGTTATGCTATGATGTTGGAGCATGATTTGTTATTGATTGTCTTCCTTATGAGTGGCGGTCGGGGACGGGACATGGTCTTTTCCTACCAATCTATCCCCCTAGGGGCATGAGTAGTAGTACTTTGCTTTGAGGGCTAATAAAATTTTGCAATAAGTATATGAGTTCTTTATGACTAATGTGAGTCCATGGATTATACGCACTCTTAGCTTTACTCAATTTGCTAGCCTCTACGGTATCGTGCATTGCCTTTCTCACCTCGAGACGTGGTGCAAACTTCGCCAGTGCATCCAAACCCTGTGATATGATACGCTCTATCACACATAAGACTTACTATATTTTCCTCAAAATAGACACCATACCTACCTATTGTGGCCTTTCCATAGCCATTTTGATATATATTGCCATGCAACTTCCACCGCTTCCATTTTGATGACTTGAGCATTTATTGTCATATTGCTTTGCATGATCATATAGCTGATATAGTAGTTGTGGCTCGGCACAATGCATCATTTTTATACATGTTACGCTAGATCATTGCACATCCTGGTACACTGCCTGAGGCATTTATATAGAGTCATACTTTGTTATAGGTATCGACTTGTAATTTTTATGTCTTTTGAGTTATAAGTAAATAGAAGTGTGTTGATCATCATTATTCGTTATTAGAGCATGTCCCAGGGAGGAAAGGATGATGGAGACTATGATTCCCCCACAAGTCGGGATGAGACTCTGGACAATGAGAGTAAAGAAAAAAGAAAAAAAAGAAAAAAGAAGAAGAAAAAGGAAAAAAAGAAGATGAAAAAAACAAAAGAGAGAGAGGGGGCATTGTTACTATCTTTTACCACACTTGTGCCTCAAAGTAACACCATGTTTTTCATATAGAGAGTCTCCTATGTAGTCATTTTCATATACTAGTGGGAATTTTTCATTTTAGAACTTGTCTTGTATATTCCGATGATGGGATTCCTCAAATGCCCGAGGTCTTCATGAGCAAGCAAGTTGGATGCACACCCACTTAGTTTTCATATTGAGCTTTCATACACTTATAGCTCTTGGTGCATCCGTTACATGGCAATCCCTACTCCTCGCATTGATATCAATTGATGGGCATTTCCATAGCCAGTTGGTTAGCCGCGTTGATGTGAGACTTTCTTACCTTTTTGTCTTCTTTATATTTACCCCTATCATCATACTCCATTCCACCCGTAGTGTTATATCCATGGCTTGTGCTCATGTATTGCGTGAGGGTTGAAAAAGCTCAAGCGTGTTAAAAAGTATGAACCAATTGCTCGGCTTGTCATCGGGGTTGTGCATGATAAATACTTTGTGTTAAGAAGACAGAGCATGACAAGATATGTCTCCGTCGTATCTATAAATTTTGATTGTTTCATGAAAATATTATACAATTTGTATACACTTTTGGCAACTTTTTGTATGATTTATTGGACTAACGTATTGATCCAGTGCCCAGTGTCAGTTCCTGGTTTTTGCATTTTTTTTTGTATTGCAAAAAATCCATATCAAACGAAGACCAAACGCGATAAAAATTTATGGAGAATTATTTTGGAATTTATGTGATTTTTGGGAGGTGGAATAAACGCAAACGAGGCCCCACAGAGCCCACAACCCACCAGGGTGTGCCACAGGCCTTAGGCGCGCCCTGGTGTCTTGTGCCCTCCTCGAATGTCGGTTGAGGCCCTTCTTCTGGCGCAAGAAAGATAATTTATGGACAACAATCTGTAAAAATTTCAGCGCAATCGGAGTTATGGATCTCCGGGAATTTAAGAAACTGTGAAGGGCCAGATCTGGGGAACGCAAAAAAGAAGGGAACAGAGAGACAGATCCAATCTTGGAGGGGCTCTCGCCCCTCCGCCACCATGGAGACCATGGACCAGAGGGGGAACTCTCCTCCCATCTAGGGGGGAGGCCAAGCAAGAAGAAGAAGGAGGGGGCTCTCCCCCTCTCTCCCGGTGGCGCCAGAGTGCTTCCAGGGCTAGGATCTTGACGGTGATCTACATCAACAATCTTGCTACCATCAACACCAACTTTATCCCCCTCTATGCAGCAGTGTAACACCCCTTCTCCTTGCTGTAATATCTACTTAAACATGGTGCTCCACTCCATATATTATTTCCCAATGATATTTGGCTATCCTATGATGTTTGAGTAGATCTGTTTTGTCCTATGGGCTAATCGTGATCTTGGTTGGTATGATTATATATTTTATTTATGGTGATGTCCTGCGGTGCCCTCTGTCTCGCGCAAACATGAGGGATCCCCGATGTAGGGTGTTGCAATACGTTCACGATTCACTTATGGTGGGTTGCGATAGTGACAGAAGCTTAAACCCGAGTAGGTGGGTTGTTGCATATGGGATAAAAAGGACTTGATACTTAATGCTATGGTTGGATTTCATGACCTTAATGATCTTTAGTAGTTGCGGATGCTTGCTAGGGGTCCAATCATAAGTGCATATGATCCAGGTAGAGAAAGTATGTTCGCTCATGCCTCTCCCTCATATAAAATTACAAGAATGATTACCGGTATTTGTTATCCATAGCCTAGTGACAAATGAATTTCTTATTGACAAAAGCTATCCACTTTTATTAGCTTGCAATTTATTCGTAGTTTTATTCTCGCAAGGTACTCGTAGTTTTATTCTCGCAAAATAGTTTCATACTTGTTCTAGGTAAAGCAAACGATAAGTGTGCGTAGAGTTGTATTGGTGGTCGATAGAACTTGAAGCAATATTTGTTATACCTTTATCTCCTTGTTGGGTTCTACACTCTTATTTATCAAAGAAGACTACAAACGATTCCCTATACTTGTGGGTTATCATAGTACTACCACCTCACTGATTCATTCGTGCGAAGATTTGAGTTTACATCCCAACACAATATTCATACTGTTTTATTTGACCTTTACGATAAATTATATACCATGGACCTTGAAGATTTTAATGATGCATGCAAAATCCCACAATGGGGCATTCTTACTGAGCCTCACAAAACTGAATAAAATGACTTCCTTGCTAGCATCTGATACGTCTCCAACGTATCTATAATTTTTAATTGTTCCATGCTATTATATTATCTGTTTTGGATGTTTAATGGGCTTTAATATGCTCTTCTATATTATTTTTGGGACTAACCTATTAACCGGAGGCCCAGTGCCAGTTTTTGTTTTTTTGCCTATTTTAGAGTTTTGCAGAAAAGGAATACCAAACGGAGTCCAAATGGAATGAAACCTTCGCGAGGATCTTTCTTGAACCAAAAGCAATCCAGAAGACTTGGAGTTGAAGTCTGGAACTCCACGAGGAGGCCACAAAGCAGGAGGGCGCGCCAAGGGGGGCTAGGCACGCCCGCACCCTCGTGGGGCCCTCGTAGTTCCACTAACGTACTTCTTTTGCCTATATATACTCTTATACCCTAGAAACATCAGAGAGAGCCACGAAACCACTTTTCCACCGCCGCAACCTTCTGTACCCGTGAGATCCCATCTTGGGGCCTTTTCCGGCGATCTGTCGGAGGGGGAATCGATCACGGAGGGCTTCTACATCAACATCATTGCCTCTCCGATGGAGCATGAGTAGTTTACCACAGACCTTTGGGTCCATAGTTATTAGCTCGATGGCTTCTTATCTCTCTTAGATTCTCAATACAAAGTTCTCCTCGGTGTTCTTGGAGATCTATTCGATGTAATACTCTTTTGTGGTGTGTTTGTCGAGATCCGATGAATTGTAGATTTATGAACAAGATCATCTATGAATATTATTTGGTTCCTCTCTGAATTCTTATATGCATGATTTGATATATTTCCAAGTCTCTTCGAATTATCGGTTTAATTTGGCCTACTAGATTGATCTTTCTTGCAATGGGAGAAGTTCTTAGCTTTGGCTTCAATCTTGCGGTGTCCTTTCCCAGTGACAGTAGGGGCAGTAAGGCACGTATTGTATTGTTGCCATCGAGGATAAAAAGATGGGGTTTGTATCATATTGCTTGAGTTTACCCCTCTACATCATGTCATCTTGCTTAATGCGTTACTCCGTTCTTATGAACTTAATACTCTAGATGCATGCTGGATAGCAGTCGATGTGTGGAGTAACAGTAGTAGATGCAAAATCGTTTCGGTCTACTTGACACAGACGTGATGCCTATGTTCATGATCATTGCCTTAGATATCTTCATAACTATGCGCTTTTCTATCAATTGCTCGGTAGTAATTTGTTCACCCACCGTAATACATGCTATCTCAAGAAAAGCCACTAGTGAAACCTATGGCCCCCGGGTCTCTTTCTTATTATATTACATATCTTTTATCTATATCGCATCTCGTTTACTATTTTGCAGTCTTTACTTTCCAATCTATACAACAAAAATACCAAAATAGTTTACTTTATTATCTCTATCAGATCTCACTTTTGCGAGTGACCGTGAAGGGATTGACAACCCCTTTATCACGTTGGTTGTAAGGTTCTTGATTGTTTGTGCAGGTACTAGGTGACTTGTGTGTTGTCTCCTACTGGATTGATACCTTGGTTCTCAAAACTGAGGGAAATACTTATGCTACTTTGCTGCATCACCCTTTCCTCTTCAAGGGAAAAACCAACGCAAGCTCAAGAGGTAACGACATCACTGTGGGAGAAACTAGAAATATCACACAAGCTACCATAGGGAGCATTCACTTTCCTGCCATACATTATTTTGCTCTCTTTATAGGTAGATGCATTAATGGTAAAGATGATCATAGCCACCTTTGTGTGTCGGATCTTAGTGTCCTCAAGTGTGCGGTAACGGGTGATAAACTATATAACTTACGGGCTATTATTGTGAGGAGGTTACACCTTTATGCTAAAGATGGAGATCTCTTTGGTGGGATTTATGCCACCCGTTTAGCTAATTATCTTGGGGTACCCATAAGGGGGAATGACATTGAGTTACCCCCTGCTTTTCTTGATTATAATGCTATGGTATGCTACCAGTTTCTTGAGAGGAACGAACAGTCCCTCCTGTACCGACTATAACTTTTGGGAGGCGAACAAGTATGAGAGAGAGGTGGAGGTCGCTTGCCTCCATGTTGCAGCCCTTTAGGCAGTAGCTGTCGCGTCCTAGTACAACCCTGACTATAACTTTGGATATCCGCCGGGCCAGCCGTGGCCATAATCCAACTTAGGCCAAAAGCCTAACCTTGGGGGAGTACGTATTTCTCACTGACATTATATTTATGTTCACACACTCATTCCAGTTGTCGGTGTTCATACTTTTTCATTGTATTATCTGTGTTAGTTTATTTCTTTTTCTCGCTTTCTTCTTGTGTGTTTGAAAAACTTTGAGAAAATCTAAAAAAATAGTTTTAGCTTCTTTTTAGTTTTCCTTCCTTGTTTAGTAGTAGTATTAAAGAAACCCCAAAAAGATTTCTCGTTCTTCTTTTGCTTGTTCGGAGCTTTCCCGTGTAAATAGTTTTTCTCATTCTTGTTTTACTTTCTTTAGAAAAACAAAAACTCCAAAAGTATTTCAGTGTGTTTCTTTGAAATTCTTTTTTATTTCTTTGGGTCAAGAGGAGAAGACCATGATGAAAATGATAAGTGCCTCTCATATGCGTTGTTTCTGATCTAACAAAGAGCCCATATTACCTTGTCTTCTCATTTGAATAAATGTTTGCAGATTCCAGCTTAGTCCAATGCATGTGCATGCTTATTATTATTCACACCGTTTGGTCATGCAAGTGAAAGGAAATAATGACGATATATGATGAAATGATTGAGATGAGGAAAAGCTAGTACGAACTCGACCTATTTTGTTTTTGTAAATATGATTAGTTCATCATCCTTGATTCAGCCCATTATGAATGAAACATGTTTGCAATGACAATTAGAGATTATAGTTAGTCATGTCATGCTTAATTAGCTACGAGTTTATAATGGTTTACCTTGTGTGCCAACATGCTTTTAAAATGGTTGTGATGTAGTATGATAGGAGGGTATCCTACTTTGAATGATTCGAGTGGCTTGACTTGGCACATGTTCACGCGTGTAGTTGAAACAAAATCAACAGCCTCCACGATATTTATGTTCATGGTGATTTATATCCTACTCATGCTTGCACTCAATGTTGGTTAATCTCAATGCATGTTTATGACTGATGTCGCTCTCTAGTTGGTCGCTCCTATATCTTTTGCTAGCCTTCACTTGTACTAAGTGGGAATACTGCTTGTGCATCCACTTCCATAAACCCAAAGTTATTCCATATGAGTCCACCATACCTACCTATATGCGGTATTTACCTGTCGTTCCAAGTAAATTTGCATGTGCCAAACTCTAAACCTTCAAATAATAATCTGTTTTGTATGCCCGAATCGCTCATGTAGCGACTGGGGGCTGTCAGTATCTTCCATGTTAGGTGTGTTATTCTCACGATGAGTGTTGATTCACTTGTCATTCATGAGAAAGTGGCTGGTATTCGGGATGCCCAGTTCCATGCTCCAATCAAATCAAAATATAATTTCAAACAAAACTCCTCCAAGACTGTTGTTGGTATGGATGGTACCCATTGTTTCAGACCAACCGTGGAGTGTGATTGTTGGTGGAGGGGGAGTAAAAACTTTACCATTCTGTTCGGGAACCGCCTATAATGTATCTAGCATGGTAGATACCGAGATCTCTTGGTTGTTATGTTGACAATGAAAGCATAGCGCTCAAAATTATTTTCATCTCTATTTTAAAACTCGAGCTCTGACACCTCTGCAAATCCCTACTTCCCTCTGTGAAGGGGCTATCTATTTACTTTTATTGTTGAGTCATCATCCTCTTATAAAAAGCACTAGTTAGAGAGCACCACTGTCATTTGTATGCTTTGCTATTAATTGACATTGAGTATGACTGTGATTGGATCTCTTTTACCGTGAATTACAATGTCTAGTCAGTCCTTGATCTTCACGGGTGCTCTGCATTTATGTTTTGCGGTCTCAGAAAGGGCTAGCGAAATACCATTTTGTTATATCATATCATGATTGTTTTGAAAAAGTGTTGTCATCCGCGATTTACTATTATTGCTCGCTAGTTGATTATGCCATTGATATGAGTAAATGTGAGACCTAAATGTTATTGTGAATATGGTTAGTTCATAACCTTTGCTGAAAACCTGAATGCTGGCTATACATATTTGCAACAATAAGATCAAATAGAGTTTGTAAAAAAATTTCTTTATCACCTTTAGTTTGTCAACTGAATTGCTTGAGGACAAGCAATGGGTTAAGCTTGGGGGAGTTGATACATTTCCATCATATCTACTATTCCAAACTCTTTTGCCCTTGTTTTGGACTCTAATTTGCATGATTTGAACGAAACTAACCCGGACTGACGATGTTTTCAGCAGAATTGCCTTGGTGTTATTTTTGTGCAGAAATAAAAGTTCTCAGATTGACCTGAAAATTTATGAAGAATATTTTTGGAATAAATAAAAAATATTGGTGAAAGAATCAACCAGAGGGGACCCACCACGTGTCCACAAGGGTGGAGGGCACGCCCCCCCCCCCCCACAGGGCGCGTCCCCTGCCTTGTGGGTCCCCTGGACCTCATCCAACCCTAACTCCAACTCTATATATTCAAGTTCAGGGAGAAAAAAAATAGGGAGAAGGATTCATCATGTTTTATGATACGGAGCCGCCGCCGTCTCCTGTTCTTCATCGGGAGGGCTGATCTGTAGTCCGTTCAGGGCTCTGGAGAGGGGATCCATCACCATCATCATTATCAACCTTCCTCCATCACCAATTTCATGATGCTCACCGCCGTGCGTGATCAATTCTATTGTAGGCTTGCTAGACAGTGATGGGTTGGATGATATTTATCATGTAATCGAGTTAGTTTTGTTAGGGTTTGATCCCTAGTATCCATTATGTCCTGAGATTGATGTTGCTATGACTTTGCTATGCTTAATGCTTGTCACTAGGGCCCAAGTGCCATGAATTCAAACTCGAACCCTTTATGTTTCCATGAATATATTTTTGTTCTTAATCCGATCTTGCAAGTTGTAGACACCTATTACAAGTTATGATCCGCATACCCCAAGGTGACAATAATTGGGATTCTTTCCGGTGATTACCGTAGTTTGAGGAGTTCTTGTATTCACTAAGTGATAATGCTTTGTTCTGGTTCTTTATTAAAAGGAGGCCTTAATATCCCTTAGTTTCCATTAGGACCCCGCTGCCACAGAAGGGTGGGACAAAAGATGTTATGCAAGTTCTTTTCCATAAGCATGTATGACTATATACAGAATACATGTCTACATTATATTAATGAATTGGAGCTAGTTCTGTGTCACCCTAGGTTATAACTGTTGCATGATGAATGTCATCCGACATAATTATCCATCATTGATCCATTGCCTACGAGCTTTTCACATATTGATCTTTGATACGTTAATTTTCCTTTGCCACTGTTACAATTGCTACAAAACTGCTACTATTACTTTTGCCACTATTACCGTTACTTCCATACTACTTTGCTACTAAATACTTTGCTGCAGATATTAAGTCTTTCAGGTGTGGTTGAATTGACAACTCAGCTGCTAATACTTGAGAATATTCTTTGGCTCCCCATGTGTCGTATCAATAAATTTGGGTTGAATACTCTACCCTCAAAAACTGTTCGATCCCCTATACTCGAAGCTTTTATGCTGCAGAGATTCTCTGAGGAAGTCCCAACTAAGCGTATCATAGTCTTTATGAAAATCAGTTTTGAAGAAGACCGCCTTTGACGTCTAGTCTTAACTTCATGAATGATCTCATGAAGAGCCAGAACCGACTCTTTATGAAGGCCGATTGATTCGAATGAGTAATCCTAGCGATGACAGACACCGCTCTAATGGCATGCGCCTTGGCCAGAATGCAAAAAATCACATCAATAACAATGACCGATTGGAACTGGTGGATGCCGATTGCCCCCACTACTTTGGGGATCAACGTAACGACACCATAATTAAGCTAAAAGCATCTATCACCCCCAAAGAGAAGTACCGGAAAATATCCATCACCACCCTTTCGATGACTTTCCAGAATTTCATAAAGAATCGGACGGGAAGCCAATCCGGTCCCGAGGCCGAATCCGGCTTCATTGAATTGATCGTCACTTCAACCTCATATTCGTAGAAGGGATCCGGTAGAACATTCTTCTCCTCCTCAGACACCAGCAACTAAGTTGGCCAAACATCCTCATGGAGGTTGACCCTTGTTCGCTCCTGGCCTCTGAAGATACTTTTGAAAAAGCCATCAACATGAGTGCGGATTTCCAGCTTGTTCTAAATCATCCGAGGTCCATCCCAAATGAAAACAATCGAGGACCTTCGACGACGACCATTAGCAATGTCTGGAAGTACGCTGTGTTGGAATCACCTCTAAGTGTTCAATTTAAGAGGCCACGAAGATGCCAATAGATTTCCTTGTTCTGGAACAACGTCATTAGGTTGTCTTCAAGAGCATATCGCATTATCCGCTCGCCCATCCATGGACTGGATGGCTCCCAAGAGCTCTGCCTTCCGTATCCTAGATCCTGCCCCAGATTGGCACCCCAATCCCTCATAAATTGCATGACCAACTTGGTATAGTGATGCCAAGTGTCTAAGACTGACGTAGATCGATGAGGTGAGTCTAAGAGCCTCAAATCATTTGTTTTTAACCGCATTGGCAAACCATCCCGACGCAGCCAAAACATCTCAAAGCAGAATCTAGATGGCCCTACGCGAGTAACACGAGACATGGTCCGAACCCACCCTAGCGATAGCCCGGAGTGATGACAGATGGAATTGTCTCTCCCAGTCCATGGAGACCAAAACCCTATCTTAGCACACTCATGCACCAAATTTGTGTCACACCTGCATCATCGGTGATGGATGCGGTGGACGAGTGAGTTGGGGCCCCGTGGCCAGTTGGCACGGGCCCACTTGTAAGGGTTGGCATGGGGTGCGTGTGGCGTGGGTTATAAGCCAGTGTGGGGCTTTCGGTGGAGGCATGTGAATTGAACCTGAATCTGAATCCTCACCCTCTCTGTATCTCGTCTCCCTTGGAAAGCAAGCTAGTTTCCCAAGCCTAAATCTCATCCCCTTTTCCCCTCCGATCCGATCTGAGAGAGCGAGTTCGTGACAATTTGGTACTCAGAGCCACTTTTTCCCCCGGATTTTGCTCCGCCGTGCCCCCTTTTCCCCGTTCCTTTCACCGGCCGTAACATCCACCGCGTGGGGTGTGGTCCGCTCCGGCGAGATCCACACGAAATCCCCCATGGGGTTGGCTGGAGTTAGAGCGAGGCGACGGCTCCTTCGTCCAAGCCCTCTGCTCAGACGCGCCACGTTCTCAACACCATGGCAGATTCATCCAACGAGCTCAAGTCCTTGATCCAGGCCCTCATGACGCGGTTCGACGACAGCACGCGTGCGGGCGAGAAGCACCTCGAGGCGCAGCTTGCGTTCAACACGCAAGTCTCGTCCGATCTGGCGCATCTTCGCAAGCAGCTGGATCTCACGCAGGCGGATGTCGACGACGTGCGGCATCTCCGCGATCCACCAGCATCTCCGACTGCAGGGACGCGTCTGCGACAGCCGGCGCCTGGCGCACAAGACGGCGAGCCGCAGGGGTCCTCGGTCACGTCGCTGGAGTAGCAGCACGGGCCCCTTCCGCACGCACCTCCGCCGCGTCTCAGCAACGGGGGACCGCCGCTGTTGCCCACACGGGGCGTTCCGATGTTTCCGGGCACGAACCAGACCGCGGCGCACGGGCCAGCGCGCGGCATCCACTATGACCAAGGGCAGGAATACACCGTCAAGCCACCCAAGCACGACTTTCCGCGCTTCGATGGCGACGCGCCCAGCCTCTGGATCGACCGGTGCCTCGCCTACTTCGACTTGTACCGCATTCCGCCACACACATGGGTCACCACGGCGTCGCTCTACATCGAGGGCCATGCCGCACACTGGCTGCAAGCGTTTCGCCATGGCCATCGGTCCTCTACTTGGGAGGAGTTCACAACGGCGTTGATCAGTGAATTTGGTCCAAACGAATTCGAGGTGGAAATGCATAAACTGCTGCAGCTTCGTCAGAGCGGCAGCGTGGCAGAATATCGGACAGAATTTGAAGCTCTCATGTATCATTTGCTCGCCCTCGATGCGACTCTCAACCCGAAGATCTTCGTCACGCAGTTCCTACTCGGATTGCGTGATGATTTGCGGGCTGCAGTTCGCCTTCAGGAACCTTCGAGCATCACACGTGCGGCTGTCCTGGCCAGGATAGTGGAGGAAGAAGCCGGAGTGCAACGACCGCGCCCGCGCATTGCTCCAGCGGGTCGCCCACCGCCTCCCCCTCTACCACCACAACGACTTGGGGGCGCACCACGGGCAGGCGGCGCCGGGCAACCCAACGACGAGCTGGCCCGAGAGCGCCAGTTACGCGACCACCGGCGTGCAAACGGCCTCTGCTTCAAGTGTGGCGACAGGTACTCGCGCGAGCACAAATGCAAGGCCGCAACGCAGTTGCTCACCATCCATATTGGGGATTTTGGGGAAGTGCTCAGCGACGATACCGTCCACACACTGGATTTGCTGGACGCGCCCGAGCAGCAGGAACCAGGGCCAGAATGCTGCGTGCTCTCCACGCACGTTGTGGCTGGAACAGAGTCGCCACGCACCATTCGCCTCAGAGCGCTCGTCGGCAATCAAGTTATGTTGCTGCTCGTGGATTCGGGGAGCACACATAGCTTCATCTCCACCGCGTTCGTGGAGCGCGTCAAGGCTGTTGGAAATATGCCCTAGAGGCAATAATGAAAGTGTTATTATTATATTTCCTTGTTCATGATAATTGTCTTTTATTCATGCTATAACTATATTATCCGGAAATCGTAATACACGTGTGAATACATAGACCACAATATGTCCCTAGTGAGCCTCTAGTTGACTAGCTCGTTGTGATCAACAGATAGTCATGGTTTCCTGGCTATGGACATTGGATGTCGTTGATAACGGGATCACATCATTAGGAGAATGATGTGATGGACAAGACCCAATCCTAAGCCTAGCACAAAGATCGTGTAGTTCGTTTGCTAGAGCTTTGCCAATGTCAAGTATCTCTTCCTTTGACCATGAGAGCGTGTAACTCCTGGATACCATAGGAGTGCTTTGGGTGTATCAAACGTCACAACGTAACTGGGTGACTATAAAGGTGCACTACAGGTATCTCCGAAAGTATCTATTGTTTTATGCGGATCGAGACTGGGATTTGTCACTCCGTGTAAACGGAGAGGTATCTCTGGGCCCACTCGGTAGGACATCATCATATGCGCAATGTGACCAAGGAGTTGATCACGGGATGATGTGTTACGGAACGTGTAAAGTGACTTGCCGGTAACGAGATTGAACAAGGTATTGGATACCGACGATCGAATCTCGGGCAAGTAACATACCGATAGACAAAGGGAATTGAATACGGGATTGATTAAGTCCTTGACATCGTGGTTCATCCGATGAGATCATCGTGGAACATGTGGGAGCCATCATGGGTATCCAGATCCCGCTGTTGGTTATTGACCGGAGAACGTCTCGGTCATGTCTGCATGTCTCCCGAACCCGTAGGGGCTACACACTTAAGGTTCGATGACGCTAGGGTTATAAAGGAAGTTTGTATGTGGTTACCGAATGTTGTTCGGAGTCCCGGATGAGATCCCGGACGTCATGAGGAGTTCCGGAATGGTCCGGAGGTAAAGATTTATATATGGGAAGTCCTATTTTGGCCACCGGAAAATGTTCGGGATTTTTCGGTATTGTACCGGGAAGGTTCTAGAAGGTTCCGGAGTGGGGCCCACCTGCATGGGGGGACCCACATGAACGTGGGTAGTGGGGGAAAGGCCCCACACCCCTGGTCAAGGCGCACCAAGATCCCCCCTTAGAAGGAATAAGATCATATCCCGAAGGGATAAGATCAAGATCCCTAAAAAGGGGGGATAACAATCGGTGGGGAAGGAAATGATGGGATTTCTTTCCTCCCACCTTGGCCAACGCCCCAATGGACTTGGAGGGCAAGAAACCAGCCCCTCCACCCCTATATATAGTGGGGAGACGCATGGGAGCTTCAGACGAAGTTCTGGCGCAGCCCTCCCCCTCTCACAAGTACTCATCCTCTCCCGCGGTGCTTGGCGAAGCCCTGCAGGATTGCCACGCTCCTCCACCACCACCACGCCGTTGTGCTGCTGTTGGATGGAGTCTTCCTCAACCTCTCCCTCTCTCCTTGCTGGATCAAGGCGTGGGAGACGTCACCGGGCTGTACGTGTGTTGAGTGCGGAGGTGCCATGCGTTCGGCACTTGATCATCGGTGATTTGAATCACGACGAGTACGACTCCATCAACCCCCTTCACTTGAACGCTTCCGCTTAGCGATCTACAAGGGTATGTAGATGCACTCTCCTTCTACTCGTAGCTGGTTTCTCCATAGATAGATCTTGGTGACACGTAGGAAAATTTTTGAATTTCTGCTACGTTCCCCAACAGTGGCATCATGAGCTAGGTCTATTGCGTAGATTCTTTGCACGAGTAGAACACAAAGTAGTTGTGGGCGTTGATTTTGTTCAATATGCTTACCGTTACTAGTCCAATCTTGTTTCTACGGTATTGTGGGATGAAGCGGCCCGGACCGACCTTACACGTACTCTTACGTGAGACAGGTTCCACCGATTGACATGCACTTGGTGCATAAGGTGGCTAGCGGGTGCCAGTCTCTCCCACTTTAGTCGGAACGGATTCGATGAAAAGGGTCCTTATGAAGGGTAAATAGCAATTGGCATATCACGTTGTGGTTTTGCGTAGGTAAGAAACGTTCTTGCTAGAAACCCATAGCAGCCACGTAAAACATGCAACAACAATTAGAGGACGTCTAACTTGTTTTTGCAGGGTATGTCATGTGATGTGATATGGCCAAAAGGATGTGATGAATGATATATATGTGATGTATGAGATTGATCATGTTCTTGTAATAGGAATCACGACTTGCATGTCGATGAGTATGACAACCGGCAGGAGCCCTAGGAGTTGTCTTTATTTATTGTATGACCTGCGTGTCATTGAAGAACGTCATGTAAACTACTTTACTTTATTGCTAAACGCGTTAGTCATAGAAGTAGAAGTATTCGTTGGCGTGACAACTTCATGAAGACACGATGATGGAGATCATGATGATGGAGATCATGGTGTCATGCCGGTGACAAGATGATCATGGAGCCCCGAAGATGAAGATCAAAGGAGCTATATGATATTGGCCATATCATGTCACTACTCTATTTGATTGCATGTGATGTTTATCATGTTTATGCATCTTGTTTACTTAGGACGACGGTAGTAAATAAGATGATCCCTTACAAAATTTCAAGAAGTGTTCTCCCCTAACTGTGCACAGTTGCTACAGTTCGTCGCTTCTAAGCACCACGTGATGATCGGGTGTGATGGATTCTTACGTTCACATACAACGGGTGTAAGACAGTTTTACACAGCGAAAACACATAGGGTTAACTTGACGAGCCTAGCATGTGCAGACATGGCCTCGGAACACGGAGACCGAAAGGTCGAGCATGAGTCGTATAGTAGATACGATCAACATGAAGATGTTCACCGATGATGACTAGTCCGTCTCACGTGATGATCGGACACGGCCTAGTTGACTCGGATCATGTGATCACTTAGATGACCAGAGGGATGTCTATCTAAGTGGGAGTTCATAAGATGAACTTAATTATCTTGAACATAGTCAAAAGACCTTTTTGCAAATTATGTCGTAGCTTGCGCTTTAGTTCTACTGTTTTAGATATGTTCCTAGAGAAAATATAGTTGAAAGTTGACAGTAGCGATTATGCGGACACTAGAAAGCTCATGTCCTTAATGCACCGCTCAGTGTGCTGAACCCCAAACGTCGTTTGTGGATGTTGTGAACATCGAACATACACGTTTTGATAACTACGTGATAGTTCAGTTAAACGGTTTGGAATTAAGGCACCAAAGACGTTTTTCGAAACATCGCGGAACATATGAGATGTTTCGGGGGCTGAAATTGGGATTTCAGGCTCGTGCCCACGTCAAGAGGTATAAGACCTCCGACGATTTTCTTAACCTGCAAACTAAGGGAGAAAAGCTCAGTCGTTGAGCTTGTGCTCAGATTGTCTGAGTGCAACAATCACTTGAATCGAGTGGGAGTTGATCTTCCAAATGAGATAGTGATGTTTCTCCAAAGTCATTGCCACCAAGCTGCTAGAGCTTCGTGATGAACTATAACATATCAGGGATAAACATGATGATCCTTGAGGTATTCACGATGTTTGACACCGCGAAAGTAGAAATCAAGAAGGAGCATCAATTGTTGATGGTTGGTGAAACCACTAGTTTCAAGAAGGGCAAGGGCAAGAAGGGATACTTCATGAAACGGCAAATCAGCTGCTGCACCAGTGAAGAAACCCGAGGTTGAACCCAAACCCGAGACTAAGTGCTTCTGTGATAAGGGGAATAGCCGCTAGAGCAGAATTACCCTAGATACTTGGTAGATAAGATGGCTGGCAAGGTCGGTAGAAGTATATTGGATATACATTATGTTAATGTGTACTTTACTAGTACTCCTAGTAGCACCAGGGTATAAGATACCGGTTCGGTTGCTAAGTGTTAGTAACTCGAAATAAAGAGCTACGGAATAAACGGAGACTAGCTAAAGGTGAGCCGACGATATGTGTTGGAAGCATTTCCAAGTTTGATGTGATCAAACATCGCACGCTCCCTCTACCATCAAGATTAGTATTAAACCTGAATAATTGTCATTTGGTGCTTGCGTTGAGCATAGACATGATTGGATTATGTCTATCGCAATACGGTTATTCATTTAAGGAGAATAATGGTTACTCTATTTATTTGAATAAAATCTTCAATGGTCTTGCACCTAAAGGAATGGTTTATTGAATCTCGATCGTAGTGATACATATTTTCATGCCAAAAGATATAAGATAGTAATGATAGTACCACTTACTTGTGGCACTGCCATGTAAGTCATAATGGTATAAAACGCATGAAGAAGCTCCATGTTGATGGATCTTTGGACTCACTCGTTTAGAAAAGTTTGAGACATGCGAACCATGTCTATTGGTGTATATGCATGAAGAAACTCCATGCAAATGGACCGTTTGAACTCACTTGATTTTGAATCACTTGAGACATGCAAATCATACCACATGGGCGAGATGACTGAAAGCCTCGTTTCAGTAAAATGGAACAAGATAGCAATTTGTTGGAAGTAACACATTTTGATGTGTGCAATCCAATGAGTGCTGAGGCATACAGTGAATATCGTTATGATCTTACTTCACAGATGATTCGAGTAGATGTTGAGAATATTTACTTGATGAAACACAAGTCTGAATTATTGAATGGTTCAAGTAATTTCAGAGTGAAGTTTAAGATCTTCGTGACAAGATGATAGAATGTCTATGATATGATCATAGAGATGAATATCTGAGTTACGAGTTTTGGCACACAATTAAGACATTGTGGAAATTGTTTCGCAATTAATACCGCCTGGAACACCATAGTGTGATGGTGTGTCCGAACATCATAGTTGCACCCTATTGGATATGGTGCGTACCATGATGTCTCTTATCGAATTACCACTATTGTTCATGGGTTAGGCATTAGAGACAACCACATTTACTTTAATAGGGTACCACGTAATTCCGTTGAGATGACACCGTATGAATTATGGTTTAGAGAAACCTAAGTTGTCGTTTCTTAAAAGTTTGGGGCTACGACGCTTATGTGAAAAAGTTTCAGGCTGATAAGCTAGAACCCAAAGCGGATAAATGCATCTTCATAGGACACCCAAAAAAGTTGGGTATACCTCCTAATTCAGATCCGAAAGCAATATGAATTGTTTTCTAGAATCGGGTCCTTTCTCGAGGAAAGGTTTCTCTCGAAAGAATTGAGTGGGAGGATGGTGGAGACTTGATGAGGTTATTGAACCGTCACTTCAACTAGTGTGTGGCAGGGCACAGGAAGTTGTTCCTGTGGCACCTACACCAATTGAAGTGGAAGCTTATGATATTGATCATGAAACTTCGGATCAAGTCACTACCAAACCTCGTGGGATGACAAGGATGCGTACTACTTCAGAGTGGTACGTAATCATGTCTTGGAAGTCATGTTGCTGGACAACAATGAACCTACGAGCTATGGAGAAGCGATGGTGGGCCCGGATTCCGATAAATGGCTTGAGGCCATAAAATCCGAGAGAGGATCCATGTATGAAAACAAAGTGAAGACTTTGGCAGAACGGCTCGATGGTCGTAAGGCAAATGAGTACGGATGGATTTTAAAAGGAAGACAGACAATGATGGTAAGAATTACCATTAAGAAAGCTTGACTTGTCGTTAAGATGTTTTCCGACAAGTTCAAGGAGTTGACTACGATGAGATTTTCTCACTCGTAGCGATGCTAAGAGTCTGTTGGAATTATATTAGCGATTACTGCATTATTTATGAAATCTTGCAGATAGGATGTCAAAACATTGTTTCCTCGACGATTTTCTTGAGGAAAGGTTGTATGTGATACAACCGGAAGGTTTTGTCAATCCCGAAAGATGCTAATAAGTATGCAAAGCTCCAGCAATCCTTCTAAGGACTGGAGTGAGCATCTCGGAGTTGGAATGTATGCTTTGATGATGATCAAAGATTTTGGGTTTGTACAAAGTTTATGAGAAACTTGTATTTCCAAAGAAGTGAGTGGGAGCACTATAGAATTTCTGATGAGTATATGTTGTTGACATATTGTTGATCAGAAATGACGTAGAATTTCTGGAAAGCATATAGGGTTATTTTGAAAGTGTTTTTCAATGAAAGCCTGGATTAAGCTACTTGAACATTGAGCATCAAGATCTATAAGGATAGATCAAAATGCTTAATAATACTTTCAAATGAGCACATACCTTGACACGATCTTGAAGGTGTTCAAGATGGACCAGTCAAAGAAGGAGTTCTTGCGTGAGTTGTAAGGTACGAAGTTAAGACTTAAAGCTCGACCTCGGCAGAATAGAGAGAAAGGACGAAGGTCGTCCCCTATGCTTAAGACATAGGCTCTACAGTATGCCATGCTGAGTACCGCACCTGAAATGTGCCTTGCCATGAGTCAGTCAAGGGGTACAAGAGTGATCCATGAATGGATCACAGACAGCAGTCAAAGTTATCCTTGGTAACTAGTGGACTAAGGAATTTTCTCGATTATGGAGGTGGTAAAAGAGTTCGTCGTAAAGGTTACGTCGATGCAAGCTTAACACCTATCCGGATAGCTCTAAGAAGAGATACCGGATACGTATTATGGGGCAACAATTTAGAATAGCTCCAAGTAGAACAGTTATTTGGAATAGCTCCAAATAGAGCGTGGTAGCTACATCTAGGAGATGACATAGAGATTTGTAAAGCACACACGGATCTGAAAGGTTCGGACCCGTTGACTAAAACCTCTCTCACAAGCAACATGATCAAACCTAAAACTCTTGGGTATTAGTCACATGGCGATGTGACCTGTGAGTGTTAATCACATGGCGATGTGAACTAGATTATTGACTCTAGTGCAAGTGGGAGACTGTTGGAAATATGCCCTAGAGGCAATAATGAAAGTGTTATTATTATATTTCCTTGTTCATGATAATTGTCTTTTATTCATGCTATAACTGTATTATCCGGAAATCGTAATACACGTGTGAATACATAGACCACAATATGTCCCTAGTGAGCCTCTAGTTGACTAGCTCATTGTGATCAACAGATAGTCATGGTTTCCTGGCTATGGACATTGGATGTCGTTGATAACGGGATCACATCATTAGGAGAATGATGTGATGGACAAGACCCAATCCTAAGCCTAGCACAAAGATCGTGTAGTTCGTTTGCTAGAGCTTTGCCAATGTCAAGTATCTCTTCCTTTGACCATGAGAGCGTGTAACTCCTGGATACCGTAGGAGTGCTTTGGGTGTATCAAACGTCACAACGTAACTGGGTGACTATAAAGGTGCACTACAGGTATCTCCGAAAGTATCTATTGTTTTATGCGGATCGAGACTGGGATTTGTCACTCCGTGTAAACGGAGAGGTATCTCTGGGCCCACTCGGTAGGACATCATCATATGCGCAATGTGACCAAGGAGTTGATCACAGGATGATGTGTTACGGAACGAGTAAAGTGACTTGCCGGTAACGAGATTGAACAAGGTATTGGATACCGACGATCGAATCTCGAGCAAGTAACATACCGATAGACAAAGGGAATTGAATACGGGATTGATTAAGTCCTTGACATCGTGGTTCATCCGATGAGATCATCGTGGAACATGTGGGAGCCATCATGGGTATACAGATCCCGCTGTTGGTTATTGACCGGAGAACGTCTCGGTCATGTCTGCATGTCTCCCGAACCCGTAGGGGCTACACACTTAAGGTTCGATGATGCTAGGGTTATAAAGGAAGTTTGTATGTGGTTACCGAATGTTGTTCGGAGTCCCGGATGAGATCCCGGACGTCACGAGGAGTTCCGGAATGGTCCGGAGGTAAAGATTTATATATGGGAAGTCCTATTTTGGCCACCGGAAAATGTTCGGGATTTTTCGGTATTGTACCGGGAAGGTTCTAGAAGGTTCCGGAGTGGGGCCCACCTGCATGGGGGGACCCACATGAACGTGGGTAGTGGGGGAAAGGCCCCACACCCCTGGTCAAGGCGCACCAAGATCCCCCCTTAGAAGGAATAAGATCATATCCCGAAGGGATAACAATCGGTGGGGAAGGAAATGATGGGATTTCTTTCCTCCCACCTTGGCCAATGCCCCAATGGACTTGGAGGGCAAGAAACCAGCCCCTCCACCCCTATATATAGTGGGGAGACGCATGGGAGCTTCAGACGAAGTTCTGGCGCAGCCCTCCCCCTCTCACAAGTACTCCTCCTCTCCCGCGGTGCTTGGCGAAGCCCTACAGGATTGCCACGCTCCTTCACCACCACCACGCCGTTGTGCTGCTGTTGGATGGAGTCTTCCTCAACCTCTCCCTCTCTCCTTGCTGGATCAAGGCGTGGGAGACGTCACCGGGCTGTACGTGTGTTGAACGCGGAGGTGCCGTGCGTTCGGCACTTGATCATCGGTAATTTGAATCACGACGAGTACGACTCCATCAACCCCGTTCACTTGAACGCTTCCGCTTAGCGATCTACAAGGGTATGTAGATGCACTCTCCTTCTACTCGTAGCTGGTTTCTCCATAGATAGATCTTGGTGACACGTAGGAATTTTTTTGAATTTCTGCTACGTTCCCCAACAAAGGCTACCACAGTCGCTGTGCCGGCAGTTGATGTGCGCGTCGCAAACGGCGAGAGGATGGTTTGCAATAGGATGGTAAACGGTCTGCAATGGTGGATCCAGGGCCACACGTTTCACACTGACATGCGGCAGCTGGACCTCGGGGCGTATGATGGAGTGCTAGGCATGGACTGGCTGGAGCAGTTCAGTCCGATGAGCTGCCACTGGCTCGAGAAATCCCTGACATTCGTGCACCAGGGCGCCACGATCACCCTACAAGGTGTTCGACCAAAAGACCAGCAGGCGTTGGAGGAGATTGAGCCTGATCAGCTGCGCAAATGGCAAGCCGGCAATGACATTTGGTACATGGCTGTTTTGGACTTGCCTCGCGCCAACGAGTCACAGCCAACCAAGGTGCCACCGAGC
>NC_041381.1:165156494-165184830 GCF_002162155.2 Triticum dicoccoides
TGAATCACGACGAGTACGACTCCATCAACCCCGTTCACTTGAACGCTTCCGCTTAGCGATCTACAAGGGTATGTAGATGCACTCTCCTTCTACTCGTAGCTGGTTTCTCCATAGATAGATCTTGGTGACACGTAGGAATTTTTTTGAATTTCTGCTACGTTCCCCAACAAAGGCTACCACAGTCGCTGTGCTGGCAGTTGATGTGCGCGTCGCAAACGGCGAGAGGATGGTTTGCAATAGGATGGTAAACGGTCTGCAATGGTGGATCCAGGGCCACACGTTTCACACTGACATGCGGCAGCTGGACCTCGGGGCGTATGATGGAGTGCTAGGCATGGACTGGCTGGAGCAGTTCAGTCCGATGAGCTGCCACTGGCTCGAGAAATCCCTGACATTCGTGCACCAGGGCGCCACGATCACCCTACAAGGTGTTCGACCAAAAGACCAGCAGGCGTTGGAGGAGATTGAGCCTGATCAGCTGCGCAAATGGCAAGCCGGCAATGACATTTGGTACATGGCTGTTTTGGACTTGCCTCGCGCCAACGAGTCACAGCCAACCAAGGTGCCACCGAGCATGCAAGGCGTTCTGGACAGCTTCACCGACGTGATCGCTGAGCCCAAGGGCTTGCCACCCCATCGCCGCTACGACCATGCTATCACTCTGGTGGAGAACGCGCAACCAGCAAATTCCAGGACGTACCGTTACTCACCATTGCAGAAAGACGAGATCGAACGCCAAGTCCAAGAGATGCTCGAATCAGGCGTCATCGAGCACAGCATGAGCCCCTATGCCGCGCCGGTGCTTTTGGTCAAGAAAAAAGACGGCACCTGGCGTTTCTGCGTCGACTACAGACGGCTCAATGATGCTACGGTCAAGAACAAATTCCCGCTTCCGATCGTGGACGAGCTCCTCGACGAGCTGGCCGGAGCGGCATTCTTCTCCAAGCTGGACCTGCGCGCCGGCTATCATCAGATCCGCATGCGTGCAGGAGACGAGGAAAAGACTGCGTTCAAGACCCATCATGGTCACTTCCACTTCAAAGTGATGCCGTTCGGATTGACGAATGCCCCGGCCACCTTCCAGTGCTTGATGAACGCCATCTTCGCCAAGTATGTGCGTAAATTTGTAATCATTTTCCTTGACGATATCTTAATCTTCAGTGAGACGTTGGAGGAGCACCTGGAGCATCTTCGCATCGTCCTCGACCTGCTGCGGGCTCATCAGTTATACGCAAAGGAGTCCAAATGCTCCTTTGCACAAGACAGCATCTCCTACCTCGGCCACATAATTTCCAAGGACGGCGTGGCCACGGATCCGGAGAAGACACAGGCCATGCTGGCTTGGCCTACCCCAACCTCGGCCACCGAGCTCCGTGGCTTCCTCGGCCTCACGGGCTACTACCGCAAGTTTGTCGCGCATTATGGCATCATTGCCAAGCCGCTGACTAACCTCCTGACCAAGAAAGGTTTTGATTGGACAGAGCAGGCGCAGGTGGCTTTCGACTTGCTCAAGCGCGCCATGGTGACCGCGCCCGTGCTGACACTCCCTGATTTTGCTCGCCCGTTCGCCATCGAGACGGATGCGTGCGACACGGGCGTGGGCGCGGTGCTGGCACAGGAGGGCCACCCAGTGGCGTTTCTCAGCAAGGCGTTGGGCGTGAGAAATCAAAAGTTGTCCGCCTACGAGAAGGAGTTCATAGCGGTCATGATGGCTGTGGATAAATGGCGCGCATACCTTCAGCGGGGGCCGTTCACAATCATTACCGACCACAAGAGCTTGTGCAATCTGCAGGATCAGCAACTCGCCACCGACCTTCAACGCAAAGCAATGGCCAAATTGGTCGGCCTTCAGTTCAAGTTCTGTTATCGCCGCGGCTGTGACAACGGCGCGGCCGATGCTCTGTCTCGCGTGGGGGCAGCTTTGAACCTGGACGCGCTCTCCATTTGTCAGCCGGCTTGGGTTCAGGAGGTGGCCAACTCCTACGCCACAGACGCCGACGCACAAGAGCGCTTGGCGCGCCTGGCCATCCGCAGCCCGGACGACGAGGGGTTTGAGCTCTACAAGGGGCTGATACGCAAGCAGGAACGACTCTGGATCGGCAAGAACACAGCTCTCCGCACTAAAGTTATCAGCGCATTACATGACAGTGCGGTCGGTGGGCACTCCGGCGCGACGGCCACTTATCAGCGCGTTAAGAAACTGTTCGTCTGGGAGGGGTTGAAGTCTGATGTTGCAGACTATGTTCGTCAATACCCGGTCTGTCAGCACGCCAAGCACGAGCAGTTCAAGCCTGCGGGCAAGCTGGCGCCTCTGCCCGTGCCCACCGCGCCATGGCGCGACCTCACAATGGACTTTGTGGAGGGTCTGCCAGCATCGGAAGGCTTTGATTCAATCATGGTGGTGGTGGACCGGCTCACCAAGTTCGCGCATTTCATCCCACTCCGGCATCCCTTCAAGGCACCACAAGTGGCTAAGGTCTTTTGGGATCACGTCGTCAAGCTTCACGGAATCCCAAACTCCATCGTCTCCGACCGCGACCGCGTCTTCACCAGTGCACTGTGGCGCGAGCTCTTCGCCAGCGCGGGCACTAAATTGCTCTATTCCACGGCATACCATCCCCAGACGGACGGGCAAAGCGAGAGGGTCAATCAGTCCATGGAGATGTACCTGCGGTGCGCGGTGCATGATGCGCCCCGCCAATGGCGCCGCTGGCTTCCAACCGCCGAATTCTGGTACAATTCATCCTTTCATTCCTCCATCAAGTGTTCTCCCTTCAAGGCGCTTTACGGAGTGGAGCCGAACTTGGGCGCGCTGGCGCTCTGGGACGACAAGACGACGCCGATCATCGACGGCGAGCCCTGGGATTGGGGCGTGCACACGGCACGCCTGCGCGAGCACATCCTTCGGGCGCAGCACCGCTTCAAGAAGCAGGCCGACCAACACCGCACCGAGCGCTCCTTCGAAGTGGGTGACTCCGTGCTCTTGAAGCTCCAGCCCTATGCCCAGTCTTCGGTGGCCAACAGACCATGCGCCAAGTTGGCATACAAGTACTTTGGCCCGTTCACGGTGCTAGCCAAGATAGGCAACCTCGCTTACAAGTTGGAGCTTCCAATGGACAGCAAGATCCACCCAGTCTTCCATGTGTCGCAGCTCAAGCCCTTCACTCCCAAGTACACTCCAGTCTTCGCCGATCTGCCGCGGCCCCCGGACCTCGCCGGAACTGCTGATGAGCCAATGGAGATCGTCGAACGCCGCATGGTCAAGCACGGCAACAACGCTCTGGTGCAGGTCAGAATTCGTTGGAAGAACGACGCCACGGCCACGACTTGGGAAGATTACGACACTCTTCGCCATCGCTTTCCGCAAGCTTCCGTGTGGGATGCACCGGCAGCCAGCGACAGCGATCACCACCAAGCTACTGAAGACGGCGCCAGTTCTCAAGGGATGGGGAATGTCACACCTGCATCATCGGTGATGGATGCGGTGGACGAGTGAGTTGGGGCCCCGTGGCCAGTTGGCACGGGCCCACTTGTAAGGGTTGGCACGGGGTGCGTGTGGCGTGGGTTATAAGCCAGTGTGGGGCTTTCGGTGGAGGCATGTGAATTGAACCTGAATCTGAATCCTCACCCTCTCTGTATCTCGTCTCCCTTGGAAAGCAAGCTAGTTTCCCAAGCCTAAATCTCATCCCCTTTTCCCCTCCGATCCGATCTAAGAGAGCGAGTTCGTGACAATTTGTAGATGAATTTCGAGAGCAAATGGGGAAGGTGCGAGCGGCGGCGCCAGCACAGGAGGTCTCAGATTTGACGGTTAGTGAAGTCGCGCACGGGAACAGGGGCACAAAATAAGCAGCGCATGGGAACAGGGGCACAAAATAAGCAGCGCGCGATACCGTTTTCCTCCGCACGCTGAACCCATCATATCACACGGCGATTATTGCGCGGCTGCTGGAACGCCCGTTTCGGCTCCACGCGCACAAAAAGCAGTTTTTTCTGACGCGGCCGCGCGCCTGTTGGAGATGCTCTTAAACCATGACAGGAACGGAGGAAGTAGTTCTCGACACCAAATTGCCCGGAGGGGTGATGAAGCATTGACCGACAAGTTGGTGCACAACGAATCAAATAGAGAAGTAATCACAAGCTCACAGCACCAGTTACAGCAGCATCGATTTCTCTCCACACACTAGATGCTTATTTTCATATGACAAATGATATCATGCCGGAGTATCAGTGTATTACACAGGAATGTATCTAAAATCCCACTGGAGGACAGGAACCGGCTGCAACTATGCATATACAGATACAGGAAGACAGAACTCACTTCGAAGATCTAAGATATTCAGTCCACTCCGATGATCGATTTCAAGAACCGTAGTTCCGCACTGAGCGCCATCAGGCGGTCAGAGGTATCGCCTGAGCCGGCGGGGGGCTCCACCCCCACGAATATGTAAAGTCCTGCCAGTTCGCCCTCCAGTGTCGAAGAAGGCACATCACTGTACCCGGTTATTGTTCTTATCGTGTCGAGCTGTTCCCTCAACTGTTCTTCGGTGTAGCGAGCCTGGTCGAAACAATGAAGATCATGCTTAGACATGGGGAAGAAGAAGTGCACAAATATAAATCCTGCTATGCTAGACATTACAACAGTGCATTCAGTGTGGTAAACTGTCCATTTCGAAAAGAAAAAAGTCTGGTAAACTGTGTTATAGGCATCCAGATGAAATCCAGGAGCGACTGCATTTGTTCACTTTAGCCTTTCTGGGCATCACAACTTGATGTGATTCTTATAACGTCTATGATTACAATGCTTTAGTCTTTTTAATTTTCCATTAATATGCAATTTGAACTCTAGAACTGAAGGGGCAAGGCTACAGTAAAATCCCTACCTCTTCTCAAACATACAGATTAGTCCCAGAGTTGTGGGTACCAGTTAAAATCTGTTAGGATCCAGCTACTAGTTTCACTCAATCACCATGGTTTGGCTACAAATCTAGAATTACAGGAGGAGGAAGCAGAGGAAGGAAGGAGACAGAGGAGGAAGAACACGCTACAGAGAGGGAGTTCGCCAGCCAGGCCGAAGCCTTCCGTCCAAGCCGAGTCACTCGTTGCCATCTCCACCATATTTGTAGTCGCTGCTTTCCATGGCTTTTGTGCAGGCTCAAAGCCCAAGAGCAGCCCACCGTGCAGTCCAGGTAGTAGTGCAGGGAAGGTCGCTGACAAAATCCCATAAGAGTTGTGATTTGTGTTAGCTCAGCCCCAAATATTGTGTTTTTGGTGTTACCTCAGCCCCAAATATTTTGTACTCCTTCCGTATCTAAATGTAAGTCTTTTTAGAGATTTTAATATATTTTAGAGTTAAAATCCCATAAGACTTTATTTAGGAACTGAGGGAGTATTTGTGTAATCTCTTCTCAAACATACTAATTGTGTAATTAGGGGCAAGGCATAGGCGGAATCTCATAAAATCTGTCCAAACTTTAAATGGAAAGGGAAAATGGGCTGAAAAATTCCCAGATTAATAATTGAAGATGTATCAAATTTTGGAGTTTTTCAGATTTTTTTAAAATGCTGAGCCAAATTTGGCCGAATCTTTAGAAAGATTGTACAAGTTTTGGAACTTTGACCCCATTTTGATAATTGAGATTTTTTTTTTCATATTTTGAACATTTTCAGTTTTTCGGTTAGCTGAGCTCAGGTCGGCTTAAGCCAAGCTCTCAAGCCGAGCCGTCCCTCTAGTCACTTAAACATGGGACCCCTGACTGTTTTTCTGTCACTGATTAGTCTTAAGAATTGTGGGTTTCAATTAAAATCCCATAGAGTTGAGGTTTTGTGTTACCTCAGCCCCAAATTGTACGTATTTGTGCCATTTCCACTTTAAGAAATGATGTTATCATCATGCTGTATGAAGACACTTATTTTCCGTATCCCTATACAGCCAGATCGTGGATCTATGGTTTTATCAACTGGGAATGCCACACTTCACCTCGAACAATTCGGTTTTCATTTACTAGTAAAGCAACATAAAACTATTTGAATATAAGTAAATCATATTCCTATCATTTCATGCCGAGCTATCAAATTGCAGAAATAAATAATCAGGCAGGGTACGTTTACAATGTCAATTATTTGTAAAACCTACAGAATGGCAGTGGCTTTCAACATAAATGTTACTTTGAAGAAACAAAGGAATATTTACCATATCCCTGATTTCCTATGTCGTTGCTCTATATAATAACAATTTTTTATGTCCACTCTTGGCAAAATCCTACAGATAATCTGATTAACAGTAAGAATCACACACGTGTCATTGACTCACCTCGCTCTCAGCAACAACTCTGCTCCTAAATGCTTCATTCCTCACTGTGTAACCCACATCACTTGACTGATCGGACAGGTCAACGATTTCTTCACCAATGGTGGAGAAATACGGTGTGCTCCCACTGGATATTACATCTTCAGTATCATGCATAGACGCCACTGGGACAAAACAGCATTCCGTGCCTTGTTTGTCTAGACCACCGAAATCCCTTACATCGTCTCTCGTTGCAGCAATTCCTACAATGTCACCAACATGTGCAGTTTCCACAACCACCAGTGACTCACATTCTGTGAGGTTACCCA
This sequence comes from Triticum dicoccoides, assembly GCF_002162155.2. Taxonomy (NCBI): domain Eukaryota; kingdom Viridiplantae; phylum Streptophyta; class Magnoliopsida; order Poales; family Poaceae; genus Triticum; species Triticum dicoccoides. The sequence goes on from NC_041381.1 coordinate 165,163,110, forward strand.
GTGGCAGCACCTCATCTTCAGGCTTCGCAGCAGCAACAATGTTGACTTGCACATCAGAAATTTCCCCAATACCAAGATCTGCCGTTGAAGCACAAGCCGCAAGGTTACTCTCATGCAGCACCTCACTCTCAGGTTCCAGAGCAGCACCAATGCCAACATACACATCATTAACGTCCCCTGTAACAATATCCGGATGCAACTCAGGAGCCACAAGGTTACTCGGTGACAGGACCTCACTATCTGGTGCTGCAGTTGCACTAATCTCCACTTGCACATCAACCACTTCGGCCATTACAAGATCAGTACTCGGTGGCAGCACCTCGCTCTCAGGTGCGGCAATTACAATAATTTCCACTTGAGAATCAACCACTTCGGCCGTAACAAGATCGGTATTAGTATTAGCTTCTTCCAACACTCCCTCCACTGCAACTTCAAATCCTTCCTTGCTCTGAACCACATTGTCTTCACCATGGAACACTGGAGCTGGTGACTCAGAGCCAACAGTGTCTCGTGGTGGCATGTCCTCGGTAGACATCTTTTTCTCCATTGCTATGCCATGCTCTTTTTTATCTCCGATGCCTGATAAAAGCGAATGCTGGCCTAAATTGTGTACGGAGAATTCCTCTTCTCCCTTTTTGTCTTCATCAGCTGATGCTGGCACACTCGATTCGGGAAAATAGGAGCCTTCCGAATGCGTCACCTCGGTAGACTTGCTTTCCTCTGTAGTTCTGATATCCTCTTCTTTTTCATTGCAAATATTTGCTTGAAATGGTAGTTGGCCTGAATTATGTATAGAAAATTCACCTTCTCTCCTTTCCTGAACCACATTGTCTTCATCACCTGACGCCGGCACAGCCGATTCATAGAACAGCGTCTCCTTGGTAGACTTGTTCTCCTCTGTAGTTTTGCCATCCTCTTCTACTTTTTCATTCAAATTCTTTGGCTGGAATGATTGTTGGCCTGAATCCTGTGCAGCAACTTTACCTTCTCCCTTTTCGTGGACCACATTGTCATCGTCTTCGCCTGATGTTGGCACACGCGATTCTGGAAAACAGAGGCCTTGTGACACCGTCTCCTTCATAGACTTGTTTTCCTCCATGGTTTTGCCATCACCTTTTTCTTTAGAATACATGACATCCTCTGTTTCATTCCAATTCTTTGATTGAAATGATTGCTCGCCTGATACTTGTACAGCTTCTTCGTCGTTTCCCTTTTCCTGAACCACATTATCCTCTTCTGGAAACAGTGGCTTTGCTGATGCAGAAACACCAAAGCCCCTCGGTAGTGTCTCCTTTTGAGTAGACTCCCTTCCTTCCAATGGTGTGCGCTCCTCTGTATCGTTGCCACGGTTTGAAATGTATGAATCATGGCCAGATTCTTGGGCAGAAAATTCACCTTGCACCTCCTCCTCCACCTCGTCGTCCGCAAACACAGGCGCTGATGATTCGGAAACACCAGTATCCCGTGGCAGCAGCGGCGAAGTGTCGCTCTCCTTATCTTCTTTGATGATCGCCTGCTCTGTTTCATCAGTATCCAAATAGCCGAACGCCGGAGCCTCTTGTGACACTGTCTCCTTGGTAGGCTTATTTTCCTCCATAGTTTGCCTATCCTCTTCTTCAATTTCACCAAAATTCTTTGACTGAAATTGAAATGCTTGCTGGCCTGAATTCTGTACAGAAAACCCATCTTCTCCCTTTTCCCGGACCACATTGTCGTCCTCACCACCGGACGCTGGCACACCCAATTCAGGAAAATAGAAGCCCTGCGACATCGTCTCCTCTGCACACTTGTTTTCCTCCATAGTTTTGTCATCCTCTTCATTGTTTTCAGAATACACGCCATCCTCTTTTTCCTTCAAATTGTTTGATTGCAATGACTGTTGGTCTGAATTCAGCACAGAAAATTCATCTTCTCCTTTTTTCTGAACCAGAGTATCATCTTCCTGAAACAGTGGCTTTGATGGTGCAGAAAATTCACCTTCAACCTCGTCGTCGGCAAGCACGTCGGGATCCCGTGACAGGGGCAGCGAAGTGTCGCTCCCGTCCTCCTCTTTGACGATGTCCTGCTCTGTTTCGGTATCCAGATGGCCGAACGCGGGAGCCTCTTGGCCGTACTCTTCCGACGCGTCGAGGAATTCTTGCTCCAGGTTGTCGTATTCTTGGGGGCATGGCTGCGGCGGCGGTTGACAGGAACGGAGGAGCGCGCCCGTGAGGTGGTTAGCGGCGGCGAGGCTGGCGAGGTAGGCGGCGAAGGGGACGGACAGGGCGACGCCGGCGGCGGAAAGGACGATCAGCGGCGGGGCCACGACCGGCGCGGCCGTCGCCGCGGCGCCGGCCATGGCGGCCGTCCGTGTCAGGTCCCATCCGCGCCGGAGCAGCTCGCGGGCCCAGCTGTCGTTAGCGCCGCGGCGGCCGCCGCCGCCAGCTGCTGTAGACCGGCCGGGGCTGCCAGAGTGGGGGAGGTAGTCCTGGCTGTGGGTGCCGGCGGATTCGACCTCGTCGAGGACCATGCTCACGGGATGAGGCTGAAGTCGGACTCGGAGCAGTGCTGTGGGAGGCGGCGGGGTTTGGATGGGCGGTGAGGTGGCCCGGGCGGTGGCTGCTGGTGAGTGACGATGGGCGGGGCTTTGGGCTGAGGCCGCTGCGCGTGGAAAGGCGACCGCGACGCGTGTGCACCAACGTGTCGACGCGTGCTCAGCTCCTGTGTCATGCAACCGAGACGGAGTAGGGAGACGAGGCCCAGGCGCTTGCGGATTCATCTCCGAGCCCGTTTTCCTTTCGACCATGATTGATCTCGTCGACGGACCCTCCTCCTCAATCCTCATCTATATATTCGGGCCGGGCGCCGCGGCTTGTTCCACCCAACCCACCCATCGATCGAAAATTGCACACGCGCGTGGATTCCATCTCGGTCGCCGACACACCACCACTTGGACGTGGCCCTGGCGTGCAAGATGAGCGAGTCCTTCTCCCTTGCTCCACCCGGGGTGTCCATTGCGGAGGTGCACGCCGGCAACCGCGAGCGCCTCGTGGCCGCGCTCCGCAACCACCTCTCCGCCGCCGGCCGCCCTCTCCGCGGCGGCATCGTCCTTCTCCAGGGCGGCGAGGAGCAGACCCGTTACTGCACCGACCACGTCCCGCTCTTCAGGCAGGAGAGCTACTTCGCGTATCTGTTCGGGGTGCGAGAGCCGGGGTTCTACGGCGCGGTCGACATTGCTTCCGGACAGTCCATCTTGTTCGCTCCAAGGCAGCAACCTGACAACGCTATTTGGGTGGGTGAAGAAAAATTGCCTTACTTCAAGGACATGTACGAGGTCGATTCTGTCTTCTATGTTGACGAGCTTTCACACGTTCTCCGACGTCAGTTCAGCGAGCATGGCCATGGAGAGCCGCTTCTCTTCCTCTTGTACGGAATGAACACCGACAGCGGGAACTACTCAAGGCCTGCCAGTTTCGAGGGGATATACAAGTTCGACACCGATTTAAGCACGCTCCATCCCATCTTGACTGAATGCCGTGTCACAAAATCTGACATGGAGCTTGCGCTCATTCAGCATGCTAACGATGTCAGCTCAGAAGCACACATCAAGGTCATGAGGCGGATCAAGCCAGGCATGACGGAAAATCAGTTGGAGAGCATCTTCTGCTGCCATGCATCCATGTACGAAGGCTGCCGACATTGCGCCTACACATGCATATGCGCCACTGGACAGAACACTTCCATTCTCCATTATGGACAGAATGACGGGACGGTGAACGACGGCGACATGGCTCTGATGGACATGGGAGCCGAATACAACTTCTACGGCTCCGACATCACATGCTCATACCCTACAAACGGAAAATTCACAAGAAGCCAGGCAGTTGTGTACAATGCCGTCCTCAAGGCTCATGATGATGTGATATCGCATATGCGGCCTGGAGTGAAATGGATCGACATGCACAAGCTGGCAGAGCGGAGGATACTCGAGTCTCTAAAGGAAGAAGATGTCATCCATGGTGACATTGGTGACATGATGGAGAGAAGGTTGGGTGCTGTCTTCATGCCTCATGGCCTCGGGCACCTGCTTGGGATCGACGCCCATGATCCCGGAGGCTACCCTGAGGGTTTAGAGAGGCCGGATGAGCCGGGATTGAGATCCTTGCGGACCACAAGAGAACTTAAACAAGGCATGGTTATCACGGTCGAGCCGGGATGTTATTTCATTGACGCTTTGCTGAGGCGTGCCAGGGATGACCCAATTTGCTCAGAGTTCTTCAATAGTAATGTGTATGTGACGGCGCAAGGATGCAAGAACCTCACGAACTGCCCCCGAGAGATCTGCGAAATCGAAGCGGTAATGGCTGGCGCGCCATGGCATTCACGTGATTCCTGTTCCAGTGCGACAACAATAGAGAATGGCCTTCCCAAAGCCTAAGCACTTCAATTCGCGATGCCCTTGAGAAAAAAAAAGATAACGGTAATAATTTTATGAAACATAGGGTACTATTTTTGCAGAATAAATATAGGGTACTTTGATAAACAAAGAACCTCTCACAAGCTGTTTATAGGTTTTGAGTTTTTATTATAATATAAGATAGACTAAGATTTGTTCTAGCTTGTCTTGTACTAAAAGAATATTATGTATTTCTATATGTTATATATGCTCACGAGGCTCGAGCAATACAAGAAACAATTCCAAGCTATCATATACATCCTCTTCTGGCTCTATCATGTATGTGTCCTCTTCAAAGTTTTCAGGTAGAAAAGTTGTTCATCTGCCATATATCTGGGAATACCAGTTCACTATCGGCGTCTCATCATTGCGGGGTGGAAGCATGTTGAGGAGCGTCCAGAGAAACGACTGGGCAGTTGGAAAGGCAAGTTGCTCTCAGTTGGAGGACGGTTGGTTTTAATTAACTATGTCCTCACCAATATGGTTCTCTATATGATTTCTTTCTTCCAACTCTCAAAAGGGGTCTTCCAAAGACTGGACTATTTTAGATCCAGATTCTTTTGGCAGGGAGACGGTGAGAATAAAAAATATAGGTTGGCCAAATGGAGCGTGGTTTGTAGGCCGAAAGACCAAGGTGGCCTTGGAATTCATGACTTACAGGTCAAGAATGAGGCCCTACTTAGTAAATGGTTGTTCAAACTTCTTACTGAGGATGGTGTTTGGCAAACCATATTGCGCAACAAGTATCTAGGTCAAAAGACGGTGTCTCAGGCTTATTGGAAACCTGGTGACTCACACTTTTGGGCTGGCCTAATGGTGGCAAAGAAACATCTTTTTCGCTTTGGGTCTTTCGGATAATGGATGAGTCAGAGGTTCGTTTCTGGGAAGACATATGGCTAGGCAATGCCAGTCTCTGAGAGCAATACCCAGCCTTATATGCCATTGCTCGCAATAAGAGTAATACTATTGTGCAAGTGCTTAGTTCATCCCCGCCGAATATTTCGTTCAGGCGGGATTTGATTGGCCCTCGACTTTTGTCATGGCATAATCTTTTATCCCGTCTGGATTCGATTAATCTGACACAAGGCCGGGATGTGTTTCACTAGAAACTCACAACATCAGGGTCTTACACAGTAGACTCGATGTACCGTGCGCTTATGCATTCCGAGGTGCCAGTGAATAATAACAAAAAAAATGAAAGTCTAAGATTCCACTAAAAATTAAAATCTGCAGTCGTCATGATGGTTCGACTCCCCACCGGTATGACTCCGCGCGCAAAAAGATCATAGGAGCAGCCCACGTTCCCTGGAAGCGAGCCTTCCTTCGCGCAATTAAAAGAAAAAACCAACCACGACCCACTACCGTCCCACGTCCCACGTATCCTCTCCCAGTTTCCCCCACCTCTCGCTCCTGATCCATCCTCTCTCTCGATCTCGTGAGAAAAATCGCCGCCGCCGCCCCGTCACTCGTGTGCAACTGCCCATCTGCATCATCGTCCGATGCTCGTCTCGGTCTTCGTCACGCAGCCAATGCACGCCGCACTTGTACGACCTGCTTGCCTCTGCCACCGCAATAGGCGTCGGTTCCATGGACCACGCCTCCGACGACTTAGGAGGTTGACCCCTGTGGGGAAGCTGGCGGGAGGCCGACGCCGTCGAGGCGCTCGCCGCCGTGTCCGCCGCCGCGAGGCGCGGGAATGCGGCGGTCTGCTGGCAGGTGGCTGCCAAGGCCAGGGCTATCGGGTAGGAGAGCGACCGCAACCGCCGGTTCCTCAGCTGCTCCCCTCGGCTTTCCAGAGCCTCACTGGTGAGCCCGTGTATGGCACCAGCGCCGCAGTATTGGGCGCACTGGGAAGGTCTTTGTGGCCCTTAGAGCATCTCCAACGGCCGCACAAAAATTCCGCGCTCAATAGACATTATAGCGCGCCACTGTAGCACTTTTAAAGCGTCGGGACCAATTTTGCTTTAGCAGGTGTCCAAAAACGCGCGCCCAAAAAGCAGATAGTGCAAATTGTGAAGCGCGCGTAATCCGGCGCCCCAAATATGCTGCATGCGATAGCGTTTTTCAGCGCGCGCGCAAAAACTTTTAGCGCTACAGCTTCTTTTGGAGCTGTCCGGCGCCAAAAAAAAATAAACTTTTAGCGCGCGGAGCTCTTTTTGGGCGCCTGTTGGAGATGCTCTTACCGTGTTCTTCCCGCTCGACGAGGAGGCCCGGTGCTACATTGCCTCCCTGACATCTCTCAAGACACCCTCGTCTTGGTGCTCTCCCACGGTGACCTTGCCGCGTGGGCCAGCGCCGCCATCATCCTCCGTGAGCTCCCCTCATCCCCCGACCGGCACACCGTCGACGTCATCTCGAGGACGCCCGGCGTGTGCAGCGCGCTCGTCGGCCTCATCAGGAAACCCATGTCCCCGCAGGCCACCAAGGCCGCGCTCGTCATGGCCTACATCTCGTCTTCGGCAGCAACCGCGCGGGCGCCCGCTTCGCCGAGCTAGGGGCAGTGCTCGTCGTTGTGGAGCTCGTCCTGGACGCTGACAAGAGGACTAGCGACAAGGCACTGGCTGTGCTGAACGGCGTCCTGTGCCAACACCGGCCTCAAGTCCGTGTGTGCGCACGCGCTAGTCGTGGCGGTGCTGGTCAAGAAGATGTTGCGCATGTCCAACATGGCCACGTGGTTCGTCGTCTCTGTGCTCTGGCGCCTCTGCCGTGCCGCGGACACTGGCGCCGGCGCGTGCTGCAACATACTCCAGGATAAAACATACTCCAGGATGACTAGAATTTTTTACCCCATAACTGAATACTCGTACACAAAATGATCAACACAAAAGAGAATTGAACATTGTCACGTTTATTTATCTTCATAATTTGAAAATTATTTCATGTTATTTACGATTTTGAAGTGATCCACACATTACAGAATTCCATGAAGAGTTGAGAAACATATGTCTATTTTTGTGGTCATCATGATGTTGATAAACTCCTATATGCCTCTTTTTCTGAGTAGTATGCTCCAGTTTTGGGGTCATCATGTGTATTGCGGCTTCAATCATGTTCAGTTCCTCTCTCTACACGTTTGGAAATCGATCATGCATAGCAAGATAGGAAATCTATTTTTAATTAAGATGTCCATAAAAAACATTTAGTTGTGAATATTTGAATAACGGAGCAAGATGTGTACCCTTGCCTTCTCCCTGAAGAAATGATGCGCGTTGTGAATTTAGGTCAATCTCGAACACCATATTTACTATTCAGTAGACCAACAACGTGCTCTTATTATATTTGTGTATCCTTACTATTTTTTTATTAAAGAAAGGATACAAGTATGATGGTGGAGAGCTTAGAATATATTATGTGTGCACGTATTCATCCAGTGTTACGCTCACTCTTTTTCCATAGAAGCTCAACCAGGAGAAGCACCTGGGCCTGTCACTTGTGGACATACCTGTTCATGCATATCAGAAGCAACACTCACCCTGCTTCAACAAAGTGATCATACACGAGCCTTTTCTAGATGCAAGGAAGGTAGTGAAAAGAGACGATGGCATAGAAAATTAAGGACACTTCTAATTTGTAAAATATATATTAGGGGTCTCTCTTACTATTTCACGTTAAAAAAAGAGTCATGATAGAGAAAGCAACGGGAGAAAGAATTGGTAGTTTTTTTTTTTGAGCATCAGTACAGACACAAGCGCTCATATACACGCACATACACTCATCCCTATGAACGCACACACACACATCCTACCCCTATGAGCACCTCCGAGAGACTGAGCCGGCATATTATCTTGAGATTTACGAAGCCACCATAGGCGCCTCGTCGTCGACGGGAACGTCTCCTCCCACTGAAAGCACATCGCCGAAAATCCTGAAATAAATCCAGGAATAATGCGAGCACCAGGATTTGAACCCTGGTGGGTTGGGGATACCACTGTCCACCTAACCAACTCAACCACAGGTTGATTCGCAGAATTGGTAGTTGTTGATATATCGATTCATATCCATCATGTTTGACATGCACTTCTGAATTATAAGAATGACCGATGTATACAATTTTTTTAAGTCTCGTGACAACGCACGGGCATTCAACTAGTATAGATAGTAGGATTACCATTCACCTCCATCTTTCTTTTGAAAATCAATTTACATTCAATAGATTTCACTCCCTCTGCAGGCTCTTACTAAGCTTCACACTTGGTTTTCGTACATGGAGTGTTTGTTAATCTAAAGCTCCTGACAAGAGGGGTTAGTGGCATGTTACCATCGTATACTCCACATGGAGCATTTTTTACAAGATGTAACCATCATATCTACATTATGGCATACCCGCAAAATAAACAATATCTTTATTTCTACAAGTTGTTGCCGTCCTAAAAAATTTTTATAAGATGTTACCATCATGTGATATAGGAGTACTGTATTTTACAAGATGCTACCATCATATATGGTCTGGTCTCGGGTGATAAATTAAGTTCGTTGCCATCGCGGTGTGAGCAGAGCACAGAGCACTAAGCACTGCTACCACGCTGATCATCCTTGGCCATGGACGCCGGGCTGTCAACTACCGTGCCTCTTCGTATCGTGATCTGCCCGTGGCTCGCGTTCGGCCACCTGCTCCCGTACCTGGAGCTCGCGGAGCGCCTGGCGTCGCGCGGCCACCGCGTGACTTTCGTCTCCACGCCGCGCAACCTCGCTCGGCTCCCGCCGCCCGCGTCGCCGTGCAACGTTGACCTCGTCGCGCTGCCGCTTCCGCGCGTCGACGGCCTCCCCGAAGGCGCCGAGTCCACCAACGACGTCCCCGACGAGAAGCGGGAGCTCCACTGGAAGGCCTTCGACGGCCTCGCCGCGCCCTTCGCGGACTTCCTTGCCGCCGCGTGCGCGGACGCCGGCAGGAGGCCTCACTGGATCATCGCCGACTGCTTCCACCACTGGGCCGCCGCCGCCGCCCTCGAGCACAAGGTGCCATGCGCGGTGCTTCTGCCGACGGCCGCTATGCTCGCTGCCGCGCCCCGCCAGCAACCGCTGGAATCGGAGCCCGTGGAGGCCGCCGCTGCCTCTGTGCTTGGACAGGCCGCCGCGGCCGTGCGCCTCGCCGTGCCCCGTTACGAGCGGGACGACGTGGCACCGGCTTACGCCGACGACTGCGCGTCGGGTATGTCCATCGCCCAGCGCTGGTTCTTGGCGAAAGAGAGGTGCACGGTCTTGGCCATCCGGAGCTGCGTGGAGTGGGAGCCGGAGACCTTCCCGCTGGTGGAGACACTCCTCGGCAAGCCGGTCGTGCCCCTGGGCCTCCTGCCGCCGTCGGTCGACGGAGGCAGGCGCCGCGCGGCCGGGTCATCGGAGGACCACGCCACCCTGCGCTGGCTAGAAGAGCAGCCGCCCGACTCCGTCGTGTACATCGCGCTGGGGAGCGAGGTGCCGCTGAGCGTTGAACAGGTGCACGAGCTGGCCCTGGGGCTGGAGCTCGCCGGGACACGCTTCCTCTGGGCTCTGCGCAAGCCCGCCGGCGCCGTCCTCGACAACGACCACACCCTTCCCCCCGGTTTCCAGGACCGCACCCGCGGCCAAGGGCTGGTGACCATGGGATGGGTGCCCCAGATCAGCATCCTGGCGCACGCCGCCGTGGGCGCGTTCCTGACGCACTGCGGCCGGAACTCGCTCATCGAAGGGCTTCTGTTCGGGCACCCTCTCGTCATGCTGCCCATCTTCGGGGACCAGGGCCCGAATGCCCGTCAAATGGACGCCAAGAAGGTAGGGTTGCAGGTGGCCAGGGATGACGATGACGGGTCGTTCGACCGCCATGGCGTTGCGGCTGCCGTCCGGACCGTCATGCTGGACGGAGAAGCCAGGAGGGGATTTGTGGCGAGTGCCCTCAAGATGCAGGCGATCGTAGCCGACAAGGAACGCCACGAGAGATATATCGACGAATTTGTTCAACAGCTCAGATCGTATCTGCCAACTGACGATCTCACTACTACCACCCCCAGCTCCTCCAGCTGAGATTGAGAGAGCCTTCACGAATAAGATGGGAGTACGCCAGGATCAGGTGCCTCCGAAATTGTGCCTTAATTTGACTTCCCAAAGGCTGTCCATAGCAGTACAGTCAGGGCACCCCTCAAACTTGCTTCGCTGTCTAAAGCGGTTATGCATCATTCCATTCGGCGGTCCGATTTCACTTTTTTTCCTTAATTTGACTTCCCAAAGGTTGTCCATATCAGTGCAGTCAGGCATCTTCAACACGGACCTTCAAACTTGTTTGGCTTTAGAAACTTGTTTTGTTCTCTAAAGCGGTTCTGCATCAGTCTGTTCGGCGGCCCGAATGCACTTTTTCCTCGGGTTGCGGGCATCCATATTGCTGGGGCACTCACGTAACACGGCTTACCAAAGCCCCTTTCGAGCGCCCGTGGACGTTCCTGCTCGAAAAGGACATCGCCACTGCAGAGCACCAGTGTTGCAGTCATGTTGGTTCAGAGCAACGCGACCTCTCACAGCGCTCCGGCATTGAAACGGTGGGCTACTCGAGGTGCCGCCCTCCCCATTCTCCCACTATGTAAACCGCAGGCCCGACATAACCGCATCTATCATCCTTCACTCCCTTCCTCCTCTCTACACCACGCCCACCATGGCCTTCTCAAGCTCCAAAGCCATCTAGGACAAGCTCTCGTCCGAGCAGAAACAGAAAATCACCGCCATTGCAGCCGGCTGGCAAGCCGACAAGCAGACGAAGGCCGACGCTGCGGACGTCTCAATGGAGGACGCGACCGAGGACGAGCCAGCGCCACCTCTCTCACCGGTCAATGCCGGCATCACCATGGGCGATGCCCATGTTCACTACATGGATATGGTGCTGGAGGAGCGGAGGCAGCATTTCGGGAGACACAGGCCGACCAGGCCTACAACCTCCGCCTCCTCGGCGAGGACTGGCTCACGGAGGAGCTACTCAATGCTAGCACGACCATCCGCGCTGGACGTGAACGTGCCCGAGTAGGAGGCGCTGCTTGAGTCCAACGCTCCGCCAACAAGATCCTCCGCAACCATTGGCTGTACCGCCAACGTCACGCGGAGTTAGAAGCCCGCGTACGTGGAGTTCGGCGAGGCGACGAGTGAGGTGTTCGGCAAGAGTGAGGACGAAGACGAGGTCGCCAGCTCGGTTGTGCCTCATCACCACGATCACAAAGCTGGCACGTCCGTGAGCACTGCCAGCAGCAAGCAAGAGTAGCGCATGGGCGGTCGCCGACGCTCGTATCCTATGAAGGCCACCGATAATCCCCTCCGATTGAAGTCAAGCTTGGTGGGTTCAACATCGTCGACCGATTAGTCGCTTGACAGTGACGTGAAGGCGGATAGCTTCAGTTCCTGGCGCTCATGGTTGCAGAAGAGGCGGAGCTTCATTTTTTGGGGCTCATGGCCAACCGGAGATGGGGAACGGGAGCCGACGGCCAAGCTAGGTTTAGAGTCCGGTCTGGTTGAAATATACCTAAATGTAATGAATTTGCTTCTATTTAGATGCAAAGAATCCTGTTTTATGTAAAAATTATTCAAAGTATCAATGGATATCACCCGGTATGTTGAAATATGCATCAAATTTATTCATTTACATTACAATTCTTCCAAACTGTAACCGGACATATGCGATTAGCTTTGTATGGCCGACTCCCGCATCCATGTCCGCGGACAAATGTGGTGTCCATTGTCCAATTTGGGGTCGGCGTTGGAGATGACCTTAGATGCATCAATGCACATAACCAACATCAATACATACATAAATTACAAGCCAACAAATACCGAAGTCCTATAAAACCAAAGCTATGCGTAGGCGAGAAAAAAAAGAAAGAAAAAAAACGATCAGATCCACGATCGACAATCTACCCGATATCAGATCTGCACAAACCATCCCATAACACTACATGGACGACAAGGTTTTTCCACAGCAACACCTTCAAGGAGGAAGCATCATCGAATCCAACCACCCAAGGCATCATCGAGCAACACCTTGAACAAGGTAATGCCATAAAAGTATCAACTTTGCAAGGTATAACCAACTCGAGTCAGACCTAAACTTTCACGCAGGAGCTCAGGACCACAATGTTTGATATCATTGAAGCTTCTCTCGTCACTTAATTTTCGTGTCAATAAAAAGAAGAAGCCGCAGAACAGAATGCACTTTGTATTATCCTGTGCCTTGTAACGGGAGAAAAATTAGTATGCATTTAAAGTTAGTGAGAATTATATGTGTAAGCAAAACCCTGCGCGCACGTGAAAAAGAAACATTTAGCTTCTCGGTTTCGCCAGGTGTGAAGTAACCAATCTGCTATTTTTCCATTCATTGATCGAGGACATTTAAGAGTTTTGTGATGTCATCGTACGCTAGAGAAGGCCCATGAATTATTCAATCTACTTATCCTTTCAATCGAGGAGATTTTAATAAGGTATGAAGTTTCTGAATATTGTAGGAAACATAAACTATTTTCTAAATCCTGAACATTTGTTTTGAAAATTATGTACACTTTCAGAAAAACGTGAACACAATTTAAAACAAGAACATCTTTTAGAATTCACAAAGATTATTTGAAAACACAATTTTTTTTATAAAAACATGAACATTATTTGAATTTGTGAACATTTTTTTAGAACAGGAACATGTGTTGAAAATTCATATTTAAAAAAAATGTGTATCTTTTAACGTTATTTTGAATTATGAAAATTTCAGTAAAAATAATATTTTTGAATATGGAGAATTTTTTAAATAGCCATTTTCTTTTTAGAAATCTCGAACAATTTAGAAAAAATAAAGTTTCTTAAAAAATGGGAAACTTTTTTCAACTTTTGAATATTTTTCAAAATACGAACACAATTTTGCAAATCTGAACATTTTCTATAGTTTTATTTTTAAAAAATTCAGAACATTTTTTGAGAATTTTGAGAAAAATTAACTTGGAAGTTAAAAAAGAGATAGGGGAAGGAGAATAAAATTAGAAATAAAACACAGAAACAAAGAAAAATGGGCCAGCCAATTATCGGTTGTCCTCTACGAAGCTCCAACTATTTGTCACCTTGTGAGGAAAATAGAATTTTAGCAGGTACGCGGGCAAAAATAAAAACGGGCTGGCTTTGCTGGGCCAGAGCGCGGCCCTCGTACTAAATTCTGGAAAAACCTTTTTTCTAGCACACGAACCCATAAAAATTTAATACCATCTCAGATAGAAATTTTTTCTTTTCGACCGTAAACGGATGAAAAAATTGGCGAAACACACTTAGTAAGTATAGAGGTATAGATATAGATATAGATATAGATTAATTTCACTTAATTTATAGATAAAAAAAGCTTAAATATACACATTGTAAGATCTCTTATACAATTCCCCGCAAAAGATAAAATAAAAATCTCTGATACAACTAAAGAGTCCTGATAAAGCTCGACTTCATCAGTTCGCCCAACATTTTTGTAAACGATATCACTCGCAGCATCACTGCAAAACTCTGGCTATGTACCTCGAACGAGATCGCCGGGATGGGCCGATGGCAATGAACTAGTTTATTTGTTGCAAAACCCCTAGAAGGAGAGTGGCGACTGCGTCCAAGGCGTGGATCATTTTCACGTAGCCACAACTCACAAGCAGTTTCTCTGAGGAGCAAAAGAAAATCGCAACGCACCTCCATACGCGCGCGCGCACACGAGTTGGCCTCTGATGCTTCGAAGTGATCGATCAGCACTGTGATTGGCCAACGTACTACGTGTTCTAAGTGAGCCGTGCGTGTATGCATGCATGCATGCATGCAAGACGCGTCGGACGCGGATCAGAAGCAGCCGTCCAGGCTCATCTCCGAGTCGGCGATGATCTCGCCCACGCCCTCGCCGAGGCCCATCATCATCCCGCCGACCGCCGCGCCGAGGAGCCCCATCCCGAACCCGGAGCCCATCCCGACGCCTCCGTCTTGCCTGGCCGCCGCGGCGGACGACGCGCCGTACCCGTAGGGAGCGGGGCCGTAGCCGTACGACGCCCCCGCGTACCCGTACGGGGGGTTGTAGCCGTACGGAGGCACGGCGTGCTGCTGGTGGTGGTACGGCGGGTACGCGGTCACCGCGTCGGCGCCGGCCTTGGCCGCCGCGTTCGTCTGCATGTACTGCGCGTCGCCCGGCGCCGCCGCCGTCGGCGCAGGCGCGTCGGAGAGGCTGTAGGAGATGTGGAGCACGCCGCGCTTCCGCCCGCTCATGGGGCTGCGCACCTGGTAGCTGAGGTGCCGGTGCTCGCCGGCGGGTGGCGCGACGGCGACGAGGTCCTGCACCGGCACCACCACCTCGCCGACGTCGCGGTCGCCGAAGGAGCGCTCGGCGCGGAGGAGCACGTGCAGCGCCAGCCCCCGCGGGTCGGCGGCGGCCGGGATGGGGAACCGCAGCGGCGCGTGCCACATGGGGTTCCGGCCGCCGTGCCGGTCCGAGTGCGTCCTGTGCGTCGGCGTCCTCGGGTCGCCGCCGGAGATGGACACCACCGCGTACACGCGCATCTTGGAGAACACCGTCACCTTCTTCAGGTCCTTGGCCGAGATCAGCGTCACCTCCAGCACCCGGTACGCCATGATCGCGCCGCGCGCTCGCAGGAGCCCGTTGTGATCACTCTGTCGATATTTCGGTTGTGTGATCGGGAGACGATGATTTGTGGAAGACGATGGACGTATGGAGGAGCAAGCTAAGAATGATTCTCAACGGTAAGTAGATCTTGGAGGCTACGAATGATCCAAGGGAGATGGCTAGTGACGGTTCGGGTCGTAGGGTTGCAATGTTTGGCCTGGTGGTTAGTTTAGTGGGTAATTTTGATCAAAAGTTTTAGGGTCTTTTTGCTGGAAGACCTAATAATAGCATGGGTTATGTTAATTTAAGCTTTTGCTAATTGTGTGGTGACCCGTTCATGTCGGTACCTTAACAACATAGGTGTTTTTGGTCCAAGTTTTTTTATGGAACGCCATCATGGCTACCTTATTGATCTCAAATTAACACTTAGAGAGTTAAAATTAAAAATAAAATCAGGATGCCCATCCATCCAATTACAAGAAAGCTTACTCTCAAAACAACATCTAGCAATCTCATGAGTGGTACGATTTTTGCTTCACATAAACAATGTTTAAATGTTTCCAATCTCCACAAGTAGATCCATACAATCCGCATATATTGCAGCAGCTTCTGTCCACCAATAGTTTGTTCATGTCCATGCATTAACAACTTTCAAGGAGTTTGATTCTGCCAACTAAAACCGAGTGAATGCTGCCAACTAAAACCATGTTTCATAGCTCGCCAGGTTGTGATGGGAGGAAAACTATCACCATGAGTTGCATGTCTGCAAACCCACCAAGAGCATCTCCAGCCGTTCGGCCCCTCAGGGCGCCGAAAAACTGCGGCCTGGGGCGAGCCGGCGCTAGTTCGGCCCCTGGGGTCGGCCTAGCTCCTAGTCACGCCCCCAGCCGCCGCCCCCCAGCCACGGAAAATTCAAACATAGTGTTCCCGCGCCAAAAATAAATGCCACAATCCGGCGATCAAGCATCCAGTAGATCGGCGGTCGGATGAATAGTTCGGCATACAAAAAGCAGAAAAGGGAGGAAGCGCGCATCAGGCGTCGAGGTCGGCCTCCGGCATCGGTGGAGTCGGCATGCGCGTGCTTGACGGGGCCTCTGTGCTTGGCGGCGTGGCTTCTGTGCTGCGGGCAGTCTCGGCGGCATCAGCGGTCGGGCTTGGAGGCGGCGGCGGCGTGCGCGGCGTGGGTGTCGTGGGCGTAGGCATCGTCGTCGAGGGAAGCTGGTTCAGGATGAGGCTACGCTCCGCCATGTACCACGCCTTGACCGCCTCGTCGGTGCTCTGGAGCATGTCCGCCCCGCCCAGCAGGAAAGCCAGGTCGGTGTTCCTCTTCTTTGCGGCGACATTGGTCCGGAGTAGGTCGAGCTTGACGGCGCTGGTCGACATCAATGCCGACCACCGCGCCTCGGTCTTCTCTTCACGAAGGGTGGCCCGGACCTGTGCGTCGGCGAGGCAGTGCTCGATGGACTCCTGCACGCGAGTTGTGGCCACGTCAGAGTGTTTCCCCTTCTTGGCACCTTTGTTGTCGTCCGGCCGCCCATCTGACGCACCCGGAGTCGGCAAGTCAGGCTTGTAGGTCTCCTTGGCCTTCTCGAGAGTGCGCCGGACTTCTGCCCACTTGTCGCACTTGTCAATGCGCTTGTAGACGTGGAGGTACTTGAACTCGGCGTCCTTGTTGCCCTGCCGAACATACGCAGCAACTACGCGGGGACGAACAAACAGTTGGCGGGTGCACGGCGAAAAGAGGCGGGAGACCGGCGTGGCATACCTGAACCTCAATGCTGGCGCCGCTCTCCGGGCGACCGGCGACTCTTGATAACCCACAAGTATAGGGGATCGCAATAGTTTTCGAGGGTAGAGTATTCAACCCAAATTTGTTGATTCGACACAAGGGGAGCCAAAGAATATTCTCAAGTATTAGCAGCTGAGTTGTCAATTCAACCACACCTGGAAACTTAATATCTGCAGCAAAGTGTTTAGTAGCAAAGTAATATGATAGTGGTGGTAACGGTAACAAAGTAAAGACAGCAAAAGTAATATTTTTGGTATTTTTGTAGTAATGATAACAGTAGCAACGAAAAAGTAAATAAGCGTAAACCAGTATATGGAAAACTCGTAGGCACCGGATCAGTGATGGATAATTATGCCGGATGCGGTTCGTCATGTAACAGTTACAACATAGGATGACACAGAACTAGCTCCAGTTCATTAATGTAATGTAGGCATGTGTTCCGTATATAGTCATACGTGCTTATGGAAAAGAACTTGCATGACATCTTTTGTCCTACCCTCCCGTGGCAGTGGGGTCCTATTGGAAACTAAGGGATATTAAGGCCTCCTTTTAATAGAGAACCGGAACAAAGCATTAGCACATAGTGAATACATGAACTCCTCAAACTATGGTCATCACCAGGAGTGGTCCCGATTATTGTCACTTCGGGGTTGCCGGATCATAACACATAGTAGGTGACTATAGACTTGCAAGATAGGATCAATAACACACATATATTCATGAAAACATAATAGGTTCAGATCTGAAATCATGGCACTCGGGCCCTAGTGACAAGCATTAAGCATAGCAAAGTCATAGCAACATCAATCTCAGAACATAATGGATACTAGGGATCAAACCCTAACAAAACTAACTCGATTACATGATAAATCTCATCCAACCCATCACCATCCAGCAAACCTACGATGCAATTACTCACGCACGACGGTGAGCATCATGAAATTGGTGATGGAGGATGGTTGATGATGACGACAGCGACGAATCCCCCTCTCCGGAGTCCCGAACGGACTCCAGATCAGCCCTCCCGAGAGAGATTAGGGCTTGGCGGCAAACGCGATGATTTCTTCTCTCTGATTTTTTTCTTCCTGAAAGCCAATATATGGAGTTGGAGTTGGCGTCGGAGGGCCACCAGGGGCCCACGAGGTAGGGCGGCGCGCCCAGGGGGGAGGGGCGCGCCCCCCACCCTCGTGGACAGGGTGTGGGCCCCCTGGCCTTCATCTTTGGCGAGGATTTTTTATTATTTATTCTAAGATATTCCCTGGAGTTTCAGGTCATTCCGAGAACTTTTGTTTTCTGCACATAAAACAACACCATGGCAATTCTGCTGAAAACAGCGTCAGTCCGGGTTAGTTCCATTCAAATCATACAAGTTAGAGTCCAAAACAAGGGCAAAAGTGTTTGGAAAAGTAGATACGACAGAGACGTATCAGCGACCTCCTCGACGACCCCATGCCCTTTGTTGCACGCCCCCTTGGATACGCCCCCAATGGATCGACATCGCCTTCGACCCGCGCTACATGCAGACGCCTTTGAAGTAGGGGTCAACGAGCTTGCGCTCGTCGAACTCGGCCTTGATGCGCTCCCAGTACATCTCGATGCTCTGGTTCGCGCCGGTCGTCCGGTCGAGGCAGACGACTTTCCATGCTTCGGCGAGGCATTCCTCCTCTTTGGACGCCCACTTGACGCGCGGCTCTGGCCTGGCCGCCGCCTTCTTCTTCTTGCGCCCCCTCGCTGGCTCCTCCTCCTCCTCGTCCTCCTCGTCCTCCTCGTCCTGCTCCTCCTGCTCCTCGTCACCGTAGACGTAGCCAAGCTCTCCGTCCATGCCGCCACTGAGATCCACCGTCTCGTCCGTGGTGAACCCGGGAGATGCGGCGGTCGCGGCCAAACCTTCCGCGATGATGTCGTCCATGTCGGCCTCGGTCTCGTCAGCATCACCGAGGTGAGAGAAGGGCAGCGCGCAGCAGCGGAGAGGGGGCTTCGGGAAGGATGCGTACGTGGGCGGCGAGTAGTTGTATGGAGGGTACTGCACGCCGGTGAAGGCGGGCGAGGGCGTGCGCTGGGCGGGGTGGCCATGGGGGAAAGTGACGTTTGGGTTGAACCCACCATGCGCGTCCCCGTTGGCGGCGTCCCGGCGACCCCCATGGCTGCGGCGTCGGAGACCCGACGCCTTGTTGGCCCCAGGGCGCGTACTGCGCGTGGTTGCCGGGGGGATTCATCATCCCCGCGCGGGTCGCCTCGGCCTGGTCAGCGGCAGCGGCACCGCAGCCGCGCGCGCCGCGTTGTCACGGGCCTTCTTGGCGAGGGCCCTGTTCCGCCGGTCGGCGGTGACGGCCTCCTGTTGCTGTACTTCCACCCTCCATTCGGCGTTTGACATGCCCGGCAGCTTGGACGGCGGCGCCCTCGGCTTCCTCTGCTTCGGTTGGGCGACAGAGGCGGTCGCGGTCGCCGTGGTGCGGGGGGCGGCGTACTTCTTCGGTGGCATGGCGGCCAGCTGGGAGGCGAGCGGGAGGGAGAATGGCGGGAGGAAAGGAGCAAATGGGAGGGAAGTGGGAAAAAGCAGGGACGAAACAGCGGGAATAGGTGCTCGACTCACCGACAGGGCGGACCCATGCGCCCTTTTTGCTTGAGCCGGCGCCCCTGGCGCCTCCCAGGGCGCCGGGTTCTGCCTGGGTCCGCCGGCACCAATTTCGGCCCGAGCCGGCGAAAACGGGCTTCTGGGGGGCGACTGGGCCATTTCTTCGACGCCGGCGCGAAAAAAACGCCTGGGGAGGGCCTGTTGGGGGCGCGACTGGAGATGCTCTAAATACCAACAAGAGGTGGCAATTACCTCGGCACCACCCACTTGCTGAAGAAGGGTGTGACTGGGAAAGTATCGTGTACTCCAACGGATTGTGTCCTCCGGCAGCACCGTACGCAGCTGAGCCATCAGATACAGAATACATGGAAAGGATGGAACCCGAACGGCCTGCTCTTAGAATTTTGCAAAAAAGCGCCCCATGTAAGCACATAATAGCAGTGATGGCCTCACCACTTAACTATGCCACAACAGAAAGAACAGACTAGGGCATCAGGGGCCCGGCGATGGAGCTCGCCGTGGGCTGTGCGGCCACACCGACCGAACAAGCTCGCCGCAGTATAGACGTATTGTACTCCGACGTCCAGCGGAGAACTCGCCCCACCTCTGCCCCGCCATTATCGACCTCGGCGCAACCCCCTCCACACCCACACACGCCTGCCTAGCTCCACCATCCGCCAATGCCAGACAAGAGAAGTCCCAGCTTTCATGTATGCTTTTAGATGTTACGAATTTGTGTTATTATTTTATGTTTTGAATCTAATCCTTTGTTCCCTTTACGCTCCTTTCTGAGTTGTAACTGATCCGTCCATTTTGCATCATGTTTACCTACTGTTATTTACTATGTTTTTATGCATAATAATGCTTTTTGGAGTAATTCTCCTTTTCTCTCATAATATGCAAGATTTGCACCAAGAGGGAGAATACGGGCAGCTGGAATTCTAGACCTGAAAAAGCTACGTCGGAGTTACCTATTCTGCACATCTCCAAATGAGATGAAAATCTACAGAGAATTGTTTTAGAATAAAATAAAAATACTGGAGCAAATAACTACCGGAGGAGGCCCACCAGGTGGGCACAACCCACCTGGGCACGCCAGGCACTCCAGGCGCGCCCTGGTGGGTTATGTTGGAAATATGCCCTAGAGACAATAATAAATTAGTTATTATTATATTTCCTTCTTCATGATAATCGTTTATTACCCATGCTATAATTGTATTGATAGGAAACTCAGATACATGTGTGGGCACATAGACAACACCATGTCCCTAGTAAGCCTCTAGTTGACTAGCTCGTTGATCAACAGATGGTTACGGTTTCCTGACCATGGACATTGGATGTCGTTGATAACGGGATCACATCATTAGAAGAATGATGTGATGGATAAGACCCAATCCTAAGCCTAGCACAAAGATCAGAGTTCGTATGCTAAAGCTTTTCTAATGTCAAGTATCTTTTCCTTAGACCATGAGATTGTGCAACTCCCGGATACCGTAGGAATGCTTTGGGTGTACCAAACATCACAACGTAACTGGGTGGCTATAAAGGTGCATTACAGGTATCTCCGAAAGTGTCTGTTGGGTTGGCACGAATCGAGACTGGGATTTGTCACTCCGTGTGACGGAGAGGTATCTCTGGGCCCACTCGGTACGACATCATCATAATGTGCACAATGTGACCAAGGGGTTGATCACGGGATGATGTGTTACGGAACGAGTAAAGAGACTTGCCGGTAACGAGATTGAACAAGGTATCGGTATACCAACGATCAAATCTTGGGCAAGTACAATACCGCTAGACAAAGGGAATTGTATACGGGATTGATTGAGTCCTTGACATCGTGGTTCATCCAATGAGATCATCGTGGAACATGTGGGAACCAACATGGGTATCCAGATCCCGCTGTTGGTTATTGACCGGAGAACGTCTCGGTCATGTCTTGTGACGCCCGGATAATTAAGCTACAGTGATTCCCCGCTAATGATGCCACGTCACCACGGTTACTGTGATAAACTCTCGATAGTTCAGAACCGAAACAAATTCAAAATTTAAATAAAAGAAAACAATAAAAGTTTTCAAAAATTAAAACAAAAATGTTCAGTGGTTGCCAAATATTACAAAGATAATTATGGTGTAAGGTTCACAATTTTATAAAATGCCTAAGTGTTTATAAATAAATAAAAACAGAAAAGAAAATAAATAAAAGGAAAACAGAAAACAATACAAAAACAAAAAAAAGGAAGGAAACCCCACTAGCCCAACTGGGCCAAGCCCACCTGGCCCAGTCGGCCAGCCCTCCTGGCCCGGCCCACACCTCACTCCCTTATCCCCCCCTCCCCCGGTCGGCAAACCCTA
>NC_041381.1:165185685-165193295 GCF_002162155.2 Triticum dicoccoides
CACCCCGCCGCCTCCGCCGCTCGCCGGCGCCGTTTCCGGCCGAGTCCGGCCGTGGCCTTGCCACCAATGGACGCGGCGTCCTCTCCCCATTCGAACGCACCCACCCGCGGCCCCTTTTGGCCGCCGGGCGACGATTCCGGCGAAGTCCGGCGCCCCCTCCGCCGCGGACGCCCACCGGAGCCCCCAATGCCGGCTGCCGACGTGGCCGACACGGGGCCACCCCCTGGGTCACTGAACCGTGGGCCCTAGGGGCCCGGCCGGTCTGTTGACTCGGTCAGCCAGGCTGACTCGACCGGCCCCTGCCTATGACATGGGGGCCACACACCCCAGAACGTTTAAAAAAAAGAAAAAAAAAGGGAAAAGGAATTTAGATAAATATAATTAATAAAAATAATAATGAATAAAATTAATTAAATAATTAATTAGTTAAGTAAATAATTAATTTAATTAATCCTGATTAATTAAACCTAATGACTAATTAACCTAATTAACTACTGTTAATTAAACTTAACTAAGATAATTAGTTAACAGTCACTAACGAACGGGACCCACCTGTCAAGTTGACCAAGTCAACCCTGTTGACTGCTGACGTCAGCATGACATCATGCTGACGTCATAAATTCATTTTTGGAATTAATTAAATTCCAGAAATTAATAAAATCTTTAGAAAATCATATCTTTTAATCCGTAACTCGGATTAAAATATTTTCAACATGAAAGTTGCTCAGAACGACAAGACGATTCCGGATACGCAGCCCGTTCGTCCGCCACATACCCCTAGTATACCGAACACGCAACTTTCCCCCTCCGGTTCACCGGTCCGAAAACGCGAAACACCGGGAATACTTTCCCGGATGTTTCCCCCCTTCACCGGTATCACCTACTACCGCGTAGGGCACACCGAACACCGCGTATTGCCTTGATATATTTTGTGGTGCTTTGTTTGCTCTGTATTCATTATTTCTTCCCCCTCTACTCTTCGGTAGACTACGAGACCGACGCTGCTGCTGACCAGTTCGACTACGGAGTTGACGACCCTCTCTCTTGCCAGAGCAACCAGGCAAGCCCCCCCCCTTGATCACCAGATATCGCCTATTCTCCTCTATACTGCTTGCATTAGAGTAGTGTAGCATGTTACTGCTTTCGTTAATCCTATTCTGATGCATAGCCTGACATTGTCGCTACATCTGTTGATACCTTACCTGCAATCCTAAATGCTTAGTATAGGATGCTAGTTTATCATCATTGGCCCTACATTCTTGTCAGTCTGCCTTGCTATACTATCGGGCCGTGATCACTTGGGAGGTGATCACGGGTATATACTATACATACATACATACTATACAGATGGTGACTAAAGTCGGGTCAGCTCATTGAGTACCCGCAAGTGATTCTGACGAGGGGGCTGAAAGGACAGGTGGCTCCATCCCGGTAGAGGTGGGCCTGGGTTCCCGACGGCCCTCGACTGTTACTTTGTGGCGGAGCGACAGGGCAGGTTGAGACCACCTAGGAGACAGGTGGGCCTGGCCCTGTTCGGCGTTCGCGGATACTTAACACGCTTAACGAGATCTTGGTATTTGATCTGAGTCGGCTACGAGCCTATACGCACTAACCATCTAAGTGGGAGTAGTTATGGGTATCCCGACGTCGTGGTATCAGCCGAAGCACTTCAGACGTCAGTGACGGAGCGGCGTGCGCCGGATTGGACTGGAACGCCTACTAGGCTAGGTCTGCTTCCGGCCGCCCACGCAACGTGCAGGTGTGCTCAGGGCGATGGGCCCAGACCCCTGCGCGCTTAGGTTTAGACCGGCGTGCTGGCCTCTCTGTTTTGCCTAGATGGGGCTGCGACGTGTTGATCTTCCGCGGCCGGGCATGACCCAGGAAAGTGTGTCCGGCCAAATGGGATCAAGCGTGTTGGGTTATGTGGTGCACCCCTGCAGGGAAGTTAATCTATTCGAATAGCCGTGATCTTCGGTAACAGGACGACTTGGAGTTGTACCTTGACCTTATGACAACTAGAACCGGATACTTAATAAAACACACCCTTCCAAGTTCCACAGACAACCCGGTGATCGCTTTTCCGCAGGGCGATGAGGAGAGGATCGCCGGGTAGGGTTATGCTATGCGATGCTGCTTGGAGATGCTACTTGAAGATGCTACTTGGAGGACTTCAATCTACTCTCTACTACATGCTGCAAGACGGAGGCTGCCAGAAGCGTAGTCTTCGACAGGATTAGCTATCCCCCTCTTATTCTGGCATTCTGCAGTTCAGTCCACTGATATGGCCTCCTTACACATATATCCATGCATATGTAGTGTAGTTCCTTGCTTGCGAGTACTTTGGATGAGTACTCACGGTTGCTTTTCTCCCTCTTTTCCCCCTTTCCCTTCTACCTGGTTGTCGCAACCAGATGCTGGAGTCCAGGAGTCAGACTCCACCGTCGACGACGACCCCTACTACACCGGAGGTGCCTACTACTACGTGCTGCCCGCTGACGACGACCTGGAGTAGTTTAGGAGGATCCCAGGCAGGAGGCCTGCGCCTCTTTCGATCTGTATCCCAGTTTGTGCTAGCCATCTTATGGCAACTTGTTTAACTTATGTCTGTACTCAGATATTGTTGCTTCCGCTGACTCGTCTATGATCGAGCACTTGTATTCGAGCCCTCGAGGCCCCTGGCTTGTATTATGATGCTTGTATGACTTATTTTATTTGTAGAGTTGTGTTGTGATATCTTCCCGTGAGTCCCTGATCTTGATCGTACACATTTGCGTGCATGATTAGTGTACGATTAAATCGGGGGCGCCACAAGTTGGTATCAGAGCCGACTGCCTGTAGGAATCCCCCTTCCACACTCCTTGGCCAAAGTCGAGTCTAGACATTGCAAAACTTTTACTAACATGGCTGTGTGCCTTACGGGCCCACGTCGCCATTGGGTGGTAGTAGGATCTTTTATTCCTCGACCTATACTCTGGGACTCTTATTTCTCTTCTATTCGGGTTAAATGATTTCTGCTAAATCTAACATTAGGATCTCGTCATCACTTTCACCCGGAGAGCCCCTTATTAATGATGATCGTCTACGGCACGTGAAGACCCTGAAGATACTCGCCGTTGTTAACCCGAGAACTTATGTTCATCGCATTTGCAATTCCCCTTCCACCGTCAACCCTTATGGATAACTACTTGCAGTTGTTATTCTTACATTCATCCCCAGTTGGTCTTGTTATTACCAGATACCTCGAAACACTCGTCGTTGTCTCGATAATCCTTTGAGCTTATCGCCTTGCTGTTCCTTGTCACCTGAATACCCCTATGGATAATTCTCGCACTTATCGAGTATCCGCTCATCCCCCAGTTGTTCATGTGTTTCACAATGGTCTTCGAAATACTATTTGATCCTCCAAAAATCCTTAATAGCTTATTGCTCTGCAATACTTGTCTGCTTGCATTATGGATGCTTTCCATATGTCTGGCAATATTCGTTAGTATCCTTAGGCATCGTCATTTTGATCCTATTGATTCAGCATGTGTGCGAATGCACACAATCATCTATCAACCCTTCTAAATTATCCTTCCGGCTCAGACATCATTTTTGAACATGAGCTGGTTCTCGACCAAACTATTTGTCGTCAATTGTGCCTCTGGTATATCCAACTTATCCATCCTTGATCAGAGCGACTGCTTCTGATCCTTTGTTTTGGAAATCGAAATTCCTTTATTATCTAAGCATCGAATCATTCCGATGTTCTATAATATGATGCCCGTGCATTCTTCTTCCTCTGGTTGAGTACCGGTGCTCACCCCAGATCCCTTGAGGACCATCGGTTCCTTTGTTGGATCTTATCCGACAGTGTCCTTCATATTGAATAACCTTGAGAGCCTTTCCATGGGTATATAATGCCTTGGTAAATTATATCATCTGCTTTGAACAATGCTCTACTTTCGAGCTTGTATTATTTACCCCGAAGTTTGTGGTATATGTTCGTAAGACGCCCTGATGGGTTGAAGCTATGCCTTCCTTACTATGTGTGAACTCGGAAGTTTTCACGGGTCATACTCATCTGGTATTTCACCAGGTATAACTTTCAACACTAATGCCATTATCGAAACGAGAAGTGAATGTAAGGTTATGCTTTGGAGAAGTGGGAGTCGACCTCGAACCTTGTGTTCATGCCCATGGACGCGATGTATATCCTATCATGGAAGCTTCTTGTAATAATAACTATTTCCTTGATAACTAACATATGGTATCTGTGAATTGATCCCTTGCAACCGTGGTTCCGACCATGATTGTTCTTCCTTGATTCCATTTCTCGGACAAGTTAAAACAATTGTCTTCTATGGATAGATACACCCGTCCAATCTTTACTTTGATCTTGTGTCGAGTATTACCCCCTGGTATCTCAAGATTATCTTGGAACTGCATAACTTCTTATGAGTTCTTCATCAAGTGCTACCTTTCCACTGATTCCAATTTTTCACGGGCTCTGAGTTATTATACACTCAAAGACACCGATAACTGAATCGAGTTCGCATTGCGATTCAACAAGTATTTGAACCCATCACTGCTTACAAATTTATTAATCCTTCAAGTCATTCCTAGCCTGATCGGCTATATCATTATCGAGCAAATTTTAACTGTGCTACCCGGTCCTTCTTCCCGGAGCACAATTTTCAACGATGAACTAACCTTACGTCGATCATCATCGTCATATCATTTTGCCTTGAACAACAAGCTTGGTTTCGAGTTTGTGTCGTACCCTTGGTTCCAATAACCTTTCACTTTATCATTACTTTGACTTGATGTCATCACCGATCGATTACATCTTCATGAACTCTCGCGACAAATGTGTCGTGAATATCATCAACATTCTGAGCTCTTCCAAGAGATCTATTGAAATCATGATGAGAAATACCATCCTTGCCCTCGATGATTGGTGTTATCAGCGACAACATTATTGCATTCCCTCCAACACAAAACTTGTTCCTGTATTGTGTTGTACCTTGAGTTCCTTGCTATCCAACTTATGTTATATTCTACCACGGAGTATTACCATCTTTGATGTTAAGAATGTTGTGAGGATTGCTCCACCTCTTAAGAATTCTTGCTATAATGATACTTCTCACCATCACCATTCTTTCTTGGTCCTCGTGTTGATTCCAACCGGGGTACCCACAAGTGAACGGTGTTGTTTGGATTATGCACTTCTAGCAACCCTATTGCTTTGAAGTTAATGATGGATAGTTCATTCTAAGTCCTTCGCTAATTGAATCACCATTCTAACATTGGTCGTGCAACCCAACCCATACTTCGGGCGCACCCTTCAACCAATGTTTAATTGTGTATGTTTTCCTCGAGCATACTTCCTTATATCATTTGATCTGACAAATGTTATCTCCTTGTTCACTTAATGGTGGAAATCCATCTTTTGGGAATCTCGGTGAATTGCCGTTGAGTTCACCAGACACCTCCTTGTCCTCTTCTTGGTTTAATGGTGAACTATTGCTTCAGAAACCCGCTCCCATAGTTCATTTCTCGAGAATCTTGCAATGTCATTTCGTCAATTTGTGTTGCACCTTTTCCTCTCGGACCCCCTGAGTCTGAGGTATCATGACACCAGTTGGATATGAATCTCGGTCAGTTATGATGGTTGGGACAACTCTCCAAGGGTCATGATGTTGATCCTTTGATGACCCGGTAACATGATGTCATGCCTAGCACCCCCCCCTGGCTGGAGGACCTATCATTATAATTTCTTTTGCAAGATAACCATTCTTCCTGGAGGAAATTGTAAGACTTATCCTACAAGTTGTTCCTAATGGATCTTTCCTATATCCAAAGTCTGGCCCTTGATTGAAACAAACACCATGTCAATGCTATCTCGAAGCATGTCTGTGGTACTCCGATTTTCAACAAGAACATTTGAAGCCCAATGCTAAATGTTTCTTGCTCAATTATCCAAACACCGATGTATGGGTAATGTCATGAAAATTCTCTCCCCTACCTAAAGAGTTTTCTACATTATATCCTGTCATGGATATCATGCTCTGCTTATCCTTGGGAAGGATATACCCCTGAAATATGTGTTTAAACACATTTTCCTTTCCATTGTTCTGTTTAACCTGATGATCACATTTTCCTTTCCATTGGTTTGTTTGACCTTTCTTGTGATCTATATAACCTAAGCAGTAATAATTTACTTCTTATGTAAACACCTCGGTGTACAACTCTGCCAGTGAGACCCTGTTACTTTTGTTGATGACATTTTGGTAACCACCGATGGACGAGAACTTTGCCTAATGGTCCGCCTCGTTCAACGAGCAGGAAAATGGTTCTCTTCGTCCCTCGCCCTTGGTACCGATGTTGTTGCCGACATAACCGACAGACTATCCTCTGGCATGCCTTGCTTACATGATCGTGCAAGATGTCACTGTCCTTCCTACTTTTAATCCACATGGTGGGCCCATAACCCACAGTTCCACAGGATCGAAACCTGACTCTCCTATACAACACCTATTCCCAAGGTTGTTCCTCACGCTCGACTTCGTATGTAATTCACGGACCACCTGTCTAGTGATCTATTCTGGTATGAGGCGCAATACCTATTCTCGTTGCCCTGAAACCCTTTCACCTTCTGATTAGGCATCGGACGATTGCCTATCCGTTTGAAACTTCTCATGGTACCTTCTTACTTTGCTCTCGATATCTTCTTAAGTTTCAAATCGGGAGAAACTTATGCTTCTTCCCTGAGTTAACCGTCTGATGCTCGATCTTGTTAGAATCCATCCATATACAGTTTTCCCTTCTCACCCTTTCGTAAGTTCGGTGATGGTCCTGAAGGAAGGACGGTGACTTCATCATGACGACCTGAAGCAGAGGACCGAAGACATCAAAGTAATGGACCGACCTCTTCGAGAAGAGCTACTATGATCGAGAAGAATCGTTAGAATTTCGTAACCAGACCCCTTCCCCCTTATAACCGATCCTAAATCTCGGGACGAGATTTCTTGTAGTGGAGGAGAATTGTGACGCCCGGATAATTAAGCTACAGTGATTCCCCGCTAATGATGCCACGTCACCACGGTTACTGTGATAAACTCTCGATAGTTCAGAACCGAAACAAATTCAAAATTTAAATAAAAGAAAACAATAAAAGTTTTCAAAAATTAAAACAAAAATGTTCAGTGGTTGCCAAATATTACAAAGATAATTATGGTGTAAGGTTCACAATTTTATAAAATGCCTAAGTGTTTATAAATAAATAAAAACAGAAAAGAAAATAAATAAAAGGAAAACAGAAAACAATACAAAAAAAGGAAGGAAACCCCACTAGCCCAACTGGGCCAAGCCCACCTGGCCCAGTCGGCCAGCCCCCCTGGCCCGGCCCACACCTCACTCCCTTATCCCCCTCCCCCGGTCGGCAAACCCTAGCCGCACCCATTCGCCCCCCCGATCCCCTCCTCCTCCCTCCCCGCGCCGATCTGGATCGGCTCCGCCCGATCCCGTCGCCCCCCGACGCCGGCGACCGATCCGCCGCCCCGACCTCACCTCGTCCCCTCCTTCCCGACCGGCCGCGCAGGGCGCAAGGCCCCTCGTCGCCTCGGGCC
>NC_041381.1:165194920-165208309 GCF_002162155.2 Triticum dicoccoides
AAAAAAAAGAAAAAAGAAAAAGGAAAAAGGAATTTAGATAAATATAATTAATAAAAATAATAATGAATAAAATTAATTAAATAATTAATTAGTTAAGTAAATAATTAATTTAATTAATCCTGATTAATTAAACCTAATGACTAATTAACCTAATTAACTACTGTTAATTAAACTTAACTAAGATAATTAGTTAACAGTCACTAACGAACGGGACCCACCTGTCAAGTTGACCAAGTCAACCCTGTTGACTGCTGACGTCAGCATGACATCATGCTGACGTCATAAATTCATTTTTGGAATTAATTAAATTCCAGAAATTAATAAAATCTTTAGAAAATCATATCTTTTAATCCGTAACTCGGATTAAAATATTTTCAACATGAAAGTTGCTCAGAACGACAAGACGATTCCGGATACGCAGCCCGTTCGTCCGCCACATACCCCTAGTATACCGAACATGCAACTTTCCCCCTCCGGTTCACCGGTCCGAAAACGCGAAACACCGGGAATACTTTCCCGGATGTTTCCCCCCTTCACCAGTATCACCTACTACCGCGTAGGGCACACCGAACACCGCGTATTGCCTTGATATATTTTGTGGTGCTTTGTTTGCTCTGTATTCATTATTTCTTCCCCCTCTTCTCTCCGGTAGACTACGAGACCGACGCTGCTGCTGACCAGTTCGACTACGGAGTTGACGACCCTCTCTCTTGCCAGAGCAACCAGGCAAGCCCCCCCCCCCTTGATCACCAGATATCGCCTATTCTCCTCTATACTGCTTGCATTAGAGTAGTGTAGCATGTTACTGCTTTCGTTAATCCTATTCTGATGCATAGCCTGACATTATCGCTACATCTGTTGATACCTTACCTGCAATCCTAAATGTTTAGTATAGGATGCTAGTTTATCATCATTGGCCCTACATTCTTGTCAGTCTGCCTTGCTATACTATCGGGCCGTGATCACTTGGGAGGTGATCACGGGTATATACTATACATACATACATACTATACAGATGGTGACTAAAGTCGGGTCAGCTCATTGAGTACCCGCAAGTGATTCTGACGAGGGGGCTGAAAGGACAGGTGGCTCCATCCCGGTAGAGGTGGGCCTGGGTTCCCGACGGCCCTCGACCGTTACTTTGTGGCGGAGCGACAGGGCAGGTTGAGACCACCTAGGAGACAGGTGGGCCTGGCCCTGTTCGGTGTTCGCGGATACTTAACACGCTTAACGAGATCTTGGTATTTGATCTGAGTCGGCTACGAGCCTATACGCACTAACCATCTACGTGGGAGTAGTTATGGGTATCCCGACGTCGTGGTATCAGCCGAAGCACTTCAGACGTCAGCGACGGAGCGGCGCGCGCCGGATTGGACTGGAACGCCTACTAGGCTAGGTCTGCTTCCGGCCGCCCACGCAACGTGCAGGTGTGCTCAGGGCGATGGGCCCAGACCCCTGCGCGCTTAGGTTTAGACCGGCGTGCTGGCCTCTCTGTTTTGCCTAGGTGGGGCTGCGACGTGTTGATCTTCCGCGGCCGGGCATGACCCAGGAAAGTGTGTCCGGCCAAATGGGATCAAGCGTGTTGGGTTATGTGGTGCACCCCTGCAGGGAAGTTAATCTATTCGAATAGCCGTGATCTTCGGTAACAGGACGACTTGGAGTTGTACCTTGACCTTATGACAACTAGAACCGGATACTTAATAAAACACACCCTTCCAAGTTCCACAGACAACCCGGTGATCGCTTTTCCGCAGGGCGACGAGGAGAGGATCGCCGGGTAGGGTTATGCTATGCGATGCTGCTTGGAGATGCTACTTGAAGATGCTACTTGGAGGACTTCAATCTACTCTCTACTACATGCTGCAAGACGGAGGCTGCCAGAAGCGTAGTCTTCGACAGGATTAGCTATCCCCCTCTTATTCTGGCATTCTGCAGTTCAGTCCACTGATATGGCCTCCTTACACATATATCCATGCATATGTAGTGTAGTTCCTTGCTTGCGAGTACTTTGGATGAGTACTCACGGTTGCTTTTCTCCCTCTTTTCCCCCTTTCCCTTCTACCTGGTTGTCGCAACCAGATGCTGGAGTCCAGGACTCAGACTCCACCGTCGACGACGACCCCTACTACACCGGAGGTGCCTACTACTACGTGCTGCCCGCTGACGACGACTTGGAGTAGTTTAGGAGGATCCCAGGCAGGAGGCCTGCGCCTCTTTCGATCTGTATCCCAGTTTGTGCTAGCCATCTTATGGCAACTTGTTTAACTTATGTCTGTACTCAGATATTGTTGCTTCCGCTGACTCGTCTATGATCAAGCACTTGTATTCGAGCCCTCGAGGCCCCTGGCTTGTATTATGATGCTTGTATGACTTATTTTATTTGTAGAGTTGTGTTGTGATATCTTCCCGTGAGTCCCTGATCTTGATCGTACACATTTGCGTGCATGATTAGTGTACGATTAAATCGGGGGCGCCACAAGTTGGTATCAGAGCCGACTGCCTGTAGGAATCCCCCTTCCACACTCCTTGGCCTAAGTATTGTGGGATGAAGCGGCCCGGACCGACCTTACACGTACTCTTACGTGAGACAGGTTCCACCGACTGACATGCACTTGGTGCATAAGGTGGCTAGCGGGTGCCAGTCTCTCCCACTTTAGTCGGAACGGATTCGATGAAAAGGGTCCTTATGAAGGGTAAATAGCAATTGGCATATCACGTTGTGGCTTTTGCGTAGGTAAGAAACATTCTTGCTAGAAACCCATAGCAGCCACGTAAAACATGCAAACAACAATTAGAGGACGTCTAACTTGTTTTTGCAAGGTATGCTATGTGATGTGATATGGCCAAGAAGAATGTGATGAATGATATGTGATGTATGAGATTGATCATGTTCTTGTAATAGGAATCACGACTTGCATGTCGATGAGTATGACAACCGGCAGGAGCCATAGGAGTTGTCTTAATTTATTGTATGACTTGCGTGTCATTAAACAACGCCATGTAATTACTTTACTTTATTGCTAACCGGTAGCCATATTAGAAGTAATAGTTGGCGAGACAACTTCATGAAGACACGATGATGGAGATCATGGTGTCATGCCGGTGACGATGATGATCATGGAGCCCCGAAGATGGAGATCAAAAGGTGCAAAATGATATTGGCCATATCATGTCACTATTTGATTGCATGTGATGCTTATCATGTTTATGCATCTTATTTGCTTAGAACGACGGTAGTAAATAAGATGATCCCTCATTAAAATTTCAAGAAAGTGTTCCCCTAACTGTGCACCGTTGTGAAAGTTCGTCGTTTCGAAGCACCACGTGATGATCGGGTGTGATAGATTCTTACGTTCACATACAACGGGTGTAAGACAGATTTACACACGCGAAACACTTAGGTTGACTTGACGAGCCTAGCATGTACAGACATGGCCTCGGAACACAAGAGACCGAAAGGTCGAGCATGAGTCGTATAGTAGATACGATCAACATGAAGATGTTCACCGATGATGACTAGTCCGTCTCACGTGATGATCGGACACGGCCTAGTTGACTCGGATCATGTAATCACTTAGATGACTAGAGGGATGTCTACCTGAGTGGGAGTTCATAAGATGAACTTAATTATCCTGAACATAGTCAAAAGATCTTTGCAAATTATGTCGTAAGCTCGCGCTTTAGTTCCATTGTTTAGATATGTTCCTAGAGAAAATATAGTTGAAAGTTGACAGTAGCGATTATGCGGACAATAGAAAGCTTATGTCCTTAATGCACCGCTCAATGTGCTGAACCCCAAAGGTCGTTTGTGGATGTTGCGAACATCGGACATACATGTTTTGATAACTATGTGATAGTTCAGTTAAACGGTTTAGAGTTGAGGCACCAAAGACGTTTTCGAACGTCGCGGAACATATGAGATGTTTCGAGGGCTGAAATTGGGATTTCAGGCTCGTGCCCACGTCAAGAGGTACAAGACCTCCGACGATTTTCTTAGCCTGCAAACTAAGGGAGAAAAGCTCAATCGTTGAGCTTATGCTCAGATTGTCTGAGTGCAACAATCACTTGAATCGAGTGGGAGTTGATCTTCCAGATGAGATAGTGATGTTTCTCCAAAGTTATTGACACCGAGCTGCTAGAGGTTCGTGATGAACTATAACATATCAGGGATAGATATGATGATCCTTGAGGTATTCACGATGTTTGACACCGCGAAAGTAGAAATCAAGAAGGAGCATCAATTGTTGATGGTTGATGAAACCACTAGTTTCAAGAAGGGCAAGGGCAAGAAGGGATACTTCATGAAACAGCAAATCAGCTGCTGCTTTAATGAAGAAACCCAAGGTTGAACCTATACCCGAGACTAAGTGCTTCTGTAATAAGGGGAACAACCACTGGAGCAGAATTACCCTAGATACTTGGTAGATGAGAAGGCTGGCAAGGTCGATAGAAGTATATTGGATATACATTATGTTAATGTGTACTTTACTAGTCTCCTAGTAGCACCAGGGTATTAAGATAGCGGTTCAGTTGCTAAGTGTTAGTAACTCGAAATATAAGAGCTACGGAATAAACGGAGACTAGCTAAAGGTGAGCTGATGATATGTGTTGGAAGTGTTTCCAAGTTTGATGTGATCAAACATCGCACGCTCCCTCTACCATCAAGATTAGTATTAAACTTGAATAATTGTCTTTTGGTGTTTGCATTGAGCATAGACATGATTGGATTATGTCTATCGCAATACGGTTATTCATTTAAGGAGAATAATGGTTACTCTATTTATTTGAATAATACCTTCAATGGTCTTGCACCTAAAAGAATGGTTTATTGAATCTCGATCGTAATGATACACATTTTCATGCCAAAAATATAAGATAGTAATGATAGTACCACTTACTTGTGGCACTACCATGTAAGTCATATTGGTATAAAATGCATGAAGAAGCTCCATGTTGATGGATCTTTGGACTCACTCATTTTTGAAAAGTTTGAGACATGCGAACCATGTCTATTGGTGTATACGCATGAAGAAACTCCATGCAGATGGATCGTTTGGACTCACTTGTTTTTGAATCACTTGATATATGCAAATCATACCACATGGGCAAGATGACTGAAAGCCTCGTTTTCAGTAAAATGGAACAAGAAAGCAACTTGTTGGAAGTAATACATTTTGATGTGTGCAGTCCAATGAGTGCTGAGGCACGCAGTGGATATCGTTATGTTCTTACTTCACGGATGATTTGAGTAGATACTGAGTATATTTACTTGATGAAACACAAGTCTGAATTATTGAATGGTTCAAGTAATTTCAGAGTGAAGTTGAAGATCATCGTGACAGGAGGATAAAATGTCTATGATATGATCATAGAGATGAGTATCTAAGTTACGAGCTTTGGCACGCAATTAAGACATTGTGGAAATTGTTTCACAATTAATACCGCCTGGAACCCCATAGTGTGATGGTGTGTCCGAACATCATAGTTGCACCCTATTGGATATGGTGCGTACCATGATGTCTCTTATCGAATTACCACTATCGTTCATGGGTTAGGCATTAGAGACAACCGCACTCACTTTAGTAGGGCACCACGTAATTCCGTTGAGACGACACCGTTTGAACTATGGTTTGGAGAAACCTAAGTTGTCGTTTCGTAAAGGTTTGGGGTTGCGACGCTTATGTGAAAAAGTTTCAGGTTGATAAGCTCAAACCCAAAGCGGATAAAATGCATCTTCATAGGACACCCAAAAACAGTTGGGTATACCTCCTATCTCGGATCCGGAAGCAAAGTAATTGTTTCTAGAAACGGGTCCTTTCTCGAGGAAAAGTTTCTCTCGAAAGAATTGAGTGGGAGGATGGTGTATACTTGATGAGGTTATTGAACCGTCACTTCAACAAGTGTGTAGCAGGGCACAGGAAGTTGTTCCTGTGGCGCCTACACCAATTGAAGTGGAAGCTTATGATAGTGATCATGAAGCTTCGGACCAAGTCGCTACCGAACCTCATAGGACGACAAGGACGCGTACTGCTTCGGAGTGGTACGGTGATCCTATCTTGAAGGTCATGTTGCTAGGCAACAATGAACCTACGAGCTATGGAGAAGCGATGGTGGGCCCATATTCCGACAAATGGTTGGAAACCATGAAATCCGAGATAGGATCCATGTATCAGAACAAAGCATGGACTTTGGTGGACTTGCACGATGATCGGCAAGCCATTGAGATAAATGGATCTTTAAGAAGAAGATGGACGTGGACGATAATGTCACCGTCTATGAAGCTCGACTTGTGGTGAAGAGTTTTTCACAAGTTCAAGGAGTTGACTACGATGAGATTTTCTCATCCGTAGCGATGCTTAAGTCCGTCGGAATCATGTTAGCATTAGCTGCATTTATGAAATCTGGCAGATGGATGTCAAAACGAGTTTCCTTACCAGTCTTCGTAAGGAAAGGTTGTATGCGATATAATCAGAAAGGTTTTGTCGATCCTAAGGATGCTAAAAGGTATGCTGGCTCCTGCTATCCTTCTAAGAATTGGAGTAAGCATCTCGGAGTTGGAATGTACACTTTGATGAGATGATCAAAGATTTTGGGTTTGTACAAAGTTTATGAGAAACTTGTATTTCCAAAGAAGTGAGTGGGAGCACTGCAGAATTTCTGATGAGTATATGTTGTTGACATATTGTTGATCAGAAATGATGTAGAATTTCTGGAAAGCATATAGGGTTATTTGAAAGGTGTTTTTCAATAGAAAACCTGGATTAAGCTACTTGAACAATAAGCGTCAAGTTCTATAAGATAGATCAAAATGCTTAATAATACTTTCAAATGAGCACATACCTTGACATGATCTTGAAGGTGTTCAAGATGGATCAGTCAAAGAAGGAGTTCTTGCCTGAGTTGTAAGGTACGAAGTTAAAGACTTAAAGCTCGACCACGGCAGAAAAGAGAGAAAGGACGAAGGTCGTCCCCTATGCTTTAGACGTAGGCTCTATAGTATGCTATGCTAAGTACCGCACCTGATGAGTGCCTTGCCACATGTCTGGCAAGAGGGTACAAAGGTGATCAAGGAGTGGATCACCAGATAGCGGTCAAAATTATCCTTAGAGTAATAAGGATTTGTTTCTCGATTATGAGGTGATAAAGAGTTCGGTGTAAAGGGTTACGACGATGCAAGCTTTAACACCTATCCGAATTACTCTGAGTAGCAAACCGGATGCGTATAGTGGAGCGACCATTTGGAAAAGCTCCAAGTGGAGCGTGGAAGCAGCATTTAAAATATGACCTAGAGATTTATGAAGTACATACGGATCTGAATGTTGCAGACCCGTTGACTAAAACTTCTCTCACAAGCAAAACATGATCAAACCCTAGAACTCATTGAGTCTTAATCACATGGTGATGTGAACTAGTTTAGTGACACTAGTAAACTCTTTGGATGTTTGTCACATGGCGATGTGACCTGTGAGTGTTAATCACATGGCGATGTGAACTAGATTATTGACTCTAGTGCAAGTGGGAGACTGTTGGAAATATGCCCTAGAGACAATAATAAATTAGTTATTATTATATTTCCTTGTTCATGATAATCGTTTATTACCCATGCTATAATTGTATTGATAAGAAACTCAGATACATGTGTGGGCACATAGACAACACCATGTCCCTAGTAAGCCTCTAGTTGACTAGCTCGTTGATCAACAGATGGTTACGGTTTCCTGACCATGGACATTGGATGTCGTTGATAACGGGATCACATCATTATAAGAATGATGTGATGGACAAGACCCAATCCTAAGCCTAGCACAAAGATCGTAGTTCGTATGCTAAAGCTTTTCTAATGTCAAGTATCTTTTCCTTAGACCATGAGATTGTGCAACTCCCGGATACCGTAGGAATGCTTTGGGTGTACCAAACGTCACAACGTAACTGGGTAGCTATAAAGGTGTATTACAGGTATCTCCGAAAGTGTCTGTTGGGTTGGCACGAATCGAGACTGGGATTTGTCACTCCGTGTGACGGAGAGGTATCTCTGGGCCCACTCGATAGGACATCATCATAATGTGCACAATGTGACCAAGGGGTTGATCACGGGATGATGTGTTACGGAACGAGTAAAGAGACTTGCCGGTGACGAGATTGAACAAGGTATCGGTATACCGACGATCGAATCTCGGGCAAGTACAATACCGCTAGACAAAGGGAATTGTATACGGGATTGATTGAGTCCTTGACATCGTGGTTCATCCGATGAGATCATCATGGAACATGTGGGAGCCAACATGGGTATCCGGATCACGCTCTTGGTTATTGACCGGAGAACGTCTCGGTCATGTCTGCATGGTTCCCGAACCCGTAGGGTCTACACACTTAAGGTTCGATGACGCTAGGGTTATAAAGGAAGTTTGTATGTGGTTACCGAATGTTGTTCGGAGTCCTGGATGAGATCCCGGACGTCACGAGGAGTTACGGAATGGTCCGGAGGTAAAGATTTATATATGGAAAGTTGTTGTTCGGGTTCTGGGAAAAGTTCGGGTTTTTCCGGTATTGTACCGGGAAGCTTCCAGAAGGTTCCGAAGGATTCCAGAGGGGTCCTGAGGTCCGGAAATTGTTCCACCACGTCCAATACAGTAGCATGGGCTGTAGAGGGGCCCCCTAGCCTTAATGGGCCAGGGGAACCAGCCCCCCCAAGGCCCATGCGCATGGGAGAGGGGAAACCCTAAGGGGGAGGGCCTCCACTTGACTTGGGAGGCACTCCTGCCCCCTTGGCCGCCGCCCCCTCCTCAGATTGGATCTGAGGGGACCACCCCCCCTCTCCCTTGCCCCTATAAATAGTGGAGGGGAGGGAGGGCAGCCGCACCCCAAGTTCTGGCGCAGCCCTCCCCCTCTCCCAAGTACTCCTCCTCTCCCGCGGTGCTTGGCGAAGCCCTGCAGGATTGCCACGCTCCTCCATCACCACCACGCCGTTGTGCTGCTGCTGGATGGATTCTTCCTCAACCTCTCCCTCTCTCCTTGCTGGATCAAGACATGGGACACGTCACCGGGCTGTACGTGTGTTGAACGCGGAGGTGTCGTCCGTTCGGCACTAGGATCTCCGGTGATTTGGATCACGACGAGTACGACTCCTTCAACCCCGTTCTCTTGAACGCTTCCGCTTAGCGATCTACAAGGGTATGTAGATGCACTCTCCTTCCCCTCGTTGCTGGTTTCTCCATAGATAGATCTTGGTGACTCGTAGGAAAATTTTGAATTTCTGCTATGTTCCCCAACAGGTTGTGCCCTCCTCGGCCCACCTCCGGCACCCCTCTTCTGGTATATAAGTTATTTTGACCTAGAAAAAATAAGGGGAGGACTTTCGGGATGGAGCGCCGCCGTCTCAAGGCGGAACTTGGGCAGGAGCACTTTTGCCCTCCGACGGAGCGATTCCGCCGGTGTAACTTCCCTCCCGGTGGGGGAAATCATCATCAACGTCATCACCAACAACCCTCTCATCT
This sequence comes from Triticum dicoccoides, assembly GCF_002162155.2. Lineage (NCBI taxonomy): Eukaryota > Viridiplantae > Streptophyta > Magnoliopsida > Poales > Poaceae > Triticum > Triticum dicoccoides. The sequence goes on from NC_041381.1 coordinate 165,204,415, forward strand.
TTGGGAGGGCAATATCCATCAACATCTTCAACAACACGATCTCCTCTCAAAACCCAGTTTGTCTCTTGTGTTCAATCTTTGTACCGGAACTTCAGATTGGTACCTGTGGGTGACTAGTAGTGTTGATTGCATCTTGTAGTTGATTACTATATGGTTTATTTGGTGGAAGATTATATGTTAAGATCCATTATGCTATTTAATACCCCTCCGATCTTGAGCATGATTATCATTTGTGAGTAGTTTGTTTTGTTCTTGAGGTCACGTGAGAAATCTTGTTGCAAGAAATCATGTGAACTTGATATGTGTTCGATATTTTGATGATATGTATGTTGTGAATTTCCTTAGTGTTGTCACGTGAACGTCGACTACATAGCACTTCACCATATTTGGGCCTAAGGGAATGCATTGTGGAATATTTATTAGATGATGGGTTGCCAGAGTGATATAAGCTTAAACCCTAGTTTATGCGCTACTTTGTAAGGGATCGATTTGGATCCAAAAGTTTAATGCTATGGTTAGATTTTATCTTAATACTTTTCTCGTAGTTGCGGATGCTTGCAAGGGGGTTAATCATAAGTAGGAAGTTTGCTCAAGTTAGAACAACACCTAAGCACCGGTCCACCCACATAATTATCAAATTAGCAAACACGAATCGAACCAACATGATGAAAATGACTAGATGAAATTCCCATGTCCCCTCAAGAATGCTTTGCCTATTATAATAAACTATTTTGGCTTGTCCTTTGCCACAAAAGGATTGGGCTACCTTGCTGCACTTTACTTACCGTTACCGTTACTTGCTCATTACAAATTACCTTGCTATCAAACTATCTGTTACCGATAATTTTAGTGCTTGCAGAAATTACCTTGCTGAAAGCCACTTGTCATTTCCTTCTGCTCCTTGTTGGGTTCGACACTCTTAGTTATCTAAAGGACTACGATCGATCCCCTATACTTGTGGGTCATCAAGACTATTTTTTGGCGCGGTTGCCGGGGAGTGAAGCGCTCTTGGTAAGTGGAAATTGGTAAGGAAAAATTATTACTATGTGCTGAAATTTATTGTCACTTGTTACTATGGAGAACCATCCTTTGAGGGGTTTTCTCAGGGTATCTTCACCTCGACCGGAACCACAATTAGTTGCCCCTCAACCTACTACACCTATCGAAAATATTGGTTATGAAAATTCCTTCAGGTATGATAGAACAACTGCTAGCTAATCCTTATGCAGGAGATGGAACTGAACATCCTGATATGCACTTGATCTACGCGGATGAAATTTGTGGATTATTTAAGCTTGCAGGTTTACCCAGAGATGAAGCTAAGAAGAAGGTTTCCCTTTATCTTTGAAGAGAAAAGCATTGTGATTGGAATTATATATATAATTTTTGGCCTCGTGAAGGAGAAAGTATCGCTATAACTTGGGGGAGGCTTAAGCCAATGTTATATTCATGCCCCAATCATGAGCTCTCAAGAGAAATTATTATCCAGAATTTTTATGCTCGGCTTTCTCATGATGATCGATCCATGCTCGATACTTCTTGTGTTGGTTCTTTTATGGAGAAGACTATTGAATTAAGGTGGGATCTTTTAGAAAGAATTAAACGCAAATATGAAGATTGGGAATTTTACGAAGGTAAAGAGTCAGGTATTAAGCTTAAGTTTGATTGTGTTAAGTCTTTTATGAATACCGGTGCTTTTCACAAGTTTAGCACTAAATATGGACTTGACTCTCAGATAATAGCCTCTTTCTTTGAATCGTTTGCTACTCATGTTGATCTCCCTAAGGAGAAGTAGTTTAAATATCATCCACCTATTAAATAAAAAATTAAAGAACCCGTAATAGCTAAAGAAGAAACTATTTACAATGTTGATCTAGTTGTGCCTACTTCTTATATTGAAAAACCACCTTTCCCTGTTAGGATAAAGGAACATGCTAAGGTTTCAACTATGGTTCACAAAAGTAATATTAGAGCACCTAGACCACCAAAACAAATCAAAGTAGAACCTAGTGGTGCTATGGTTAAAGATCTCCTGGTACAAAATATTGATGGGCATATTATTTATTCCGTGATGAAGCTGCTAGAATTGCCAAACCGCGGAAAAAGATAAACATAGACATGTTGTTGGCATGCATGTTGTCTCAATTAAAATAGGAGATCACTGCTATCATGGTTTATGTGACTCGGGTGCTAGCGTGAGTGCTATTCTTTTTACCTTATATCAAGAAATTATGGATGATATAGCTCCCGCGGAAATAGATGACATAGATGTCACTCTTAAACTTGCTAATAGGGACACCATCACACCACTTGGGATTATTAGAGATGTTGAAGTCTTGTGTGGGAAAGTAAAATACCCTATTGATTTTCTAGTTCTTGGTTCCCCTCAAGATGATTTCTGTCCCATTATTTTTGGTTGACCTTTCTTGAACATCGTTAATGCTAAAATAGATTGTGAGAAACAAACTATCGGTGTTAGTTTTGGTGAAGAGCCTCATGAGTTTAATTTCTCTAAGTTTACTAGAAAACATCATAAGAAAGAATTACCTAGTAAGGATGAAATAATTGGTCTTGCTTCTATTGTCGTTACGTTGGAAATATGCCCTAGATGCAATAATAAATTAGTTATTATTATATTTCCTTGTTCATGATAATCATTTATTATCCATGCTATAATTGTATTGATAGGAAACTCAGATACATGTGTGGATACATAGACAACACCATGTCCCTAGTAAGCCTCTAGTTGACTAGCTCGTTGATCAATAGATGGTTACGGTTTCCTGACCATGGACATTGGATGTCGTTGATAACGGGATCACATCATTAGGAGAATGATGTGATGGACAAGACCCAATCCTAAGCCTAGCACAAAGATCGTGTAGTTCGTATGCTAAAGCTTTTCTAATGTCAAGTATCTTTTCCTTAGACCATGAGATTGTGCAACTCCCGGATACCGTAGGAATGCTTTGGGTGTACCAAATGTCACAACGTAACTGGGTGGCTATAAAGGTGCACTACAGGTATCTCCAAAAGTGTCTGTTGGGTTGGCACAAATCGAGACTGGGATTTGTCACTCCGTGTGACGGAGAGGTATCTCTGGGCCCACTCGGTAGGACATCATCATAATGTGCACAATGTGATCAAAGAGTTGATCGCTGGATGATGTGTTACAGAACGAGTAAAGAGACTTGCCGGTAACGAGATTGAACAAGGTATCGGTATACCGACGATCGAATCTCAGGCAAGTACAATACAGTTAGACAAAGGGAATTGTATACGGGATCGATTGAGTCCTTGACATCGTGGTTCATCCGATGAGATCATCGTGGAACATGTGGGAGCCAACATGGGTATCCAGATCCTGCTATTGGTTATTGACCGGAGAACGTCTCGGTCATGTCTGCATGGTTCCCGAACCCGTAGGGTCTACACACTTAAGGTTCGATGACACAAGGGTTATAAAGGAAGTTTGTATGTGGTTGCTGAATGTTTTCGGAGTCCGGATGAGATCCCGGACGTCACGAGGAGTTCCTGAATGGTCCGGAGGTAAAGATTTATATATGGAAAGTTGTTGTTCGGGTTCCGGGAAAAGTTCGGGTTTTTCCGGTATTGTACCGGGAAGCTTCCAGAAGGTTCCGGAGGATTCCGGAGGGGTCCGGAGTTCCGGAAATTATTCCACCATGTCCAATACAGCATCATGGGCTGTAGGAGGGTGCCCTAGCCTTAATGGGCCAGGGGAACCAGCCCCCCCAAGGCCCATGCGCATGGGAGAGGGGAAACCCTAAGGGGGAGGGCCTCCACTGGACTTGGGAGGCACTCCTCCCCCCTTGGCCGCCGCCCCCTCCTTAGATTGGATCTGAGGGGGCCGGCCCCCCTCTACCTTGCCCCTATA
>NC_041381.1:165208601-165217617 GCF_002162155.2 Triticum dicoccoides
GGGAGGGCAGCCGCACCCCAAGTTCTGGCGGAGCCCTCCCCCTCTCCCAAGTACTCCTCCTCTCCCGCGGTGCTTGGCGAAGCCCTGCAGGATTGCCACGCTCCTCCATCACCACCACGCCGTTGTGCTGCTGCTGGATGGAGTCTTCCTCAACCTCTCCCTCTCTCCTTGTTGGATCAAAGCATGGGAGACGTCACCGGGCTGTACGTGTGTTGAACGTGGAGGTGTCGTCCGTTCGACACTAGGATCTCCGGTGATTTGGATCACGACGAGTACGACTCCTTCAACCCCGTTCTCTTGAACGCTTCCGCTTAGCGATCTACAAGGGTATGTAGATGCACTCTCCTTCCCCTCATTGCTAGTCTCTCCATGGATAGATCTTGGTGACTCATAGGAAAATTTTGAATTTCTGCTACGTTTCCCAACAGTGGTATCAGAGCTAGGTCTATTGCGTAGATTCTTTGCACGAGTAGAACACAAAGTAGTTGTGGGCATTGATTTTGTTCAATATGCTTACCGTTACTAGTCCAATCTTGATTCGGCGGTATTGTGGGATGAAGCGGCCCGGACCGACCTTACACGTACACTTACGTGAGACATGTTCCGCCGACTGACATGCACTTGGTGCATAAGGTGGCTAGCGGGTGCCAGTCTCTCCCACTTTAGTCGGAGCGGATTCGATGAAAAGGGTCCTTATGAAGGGTAAATAGCAATTGGCATATCACGTTGTGGTTTTGCGTAGGTAAGAAACGTTCTTGCTAGAAACCCATAGCAGCCATGTAAAACATGCAAACAACAATTAGAGGACGTCTAACTTGTTTTTGCAGGGTATGCTATGTGATGTGATATGGCCAAGAAGAATGTGATGAATGATATGTGATGCATGAGATTGATCATGTTCTTGTAATAGGAATCACGACTTGCGTGTCGATGAGTATGACAACCGGCAGGAGCCATAGGAGTTGTCTTTATTTATTGTATGACCTGCGTGTCATTGAACAACGCCATGTAATTACTTTACTTTATTGCTAACCGGTAGCCATAGTAGTAGAAGTAATAAGTTGGCGAGACAACTTCATGGAGACACGACGATGGAGTTCATGGTGTCATGCCGATGACGATGATGATCATGGAGCCCCGAAGATGGAGATCAACAGGAGCAAAATGATATTGGCCATATCATGTCACTATTTGATTGCATGCAATGTTTATCATGTTTATGCATCTTATTTGCTTAGAACGACGGTAGTAAATAAGATGATCCCTCATTAAAATTTCAAGAAAGTGTTCCCCCTAACTGTGCACCGTTGCGAAAGTTCGTCGTTTCGAAGCACCACGTGATGATCGGGTGTGATAGATTCTTACGTTCACATACAACGGGTGTAAGCCAGATTTACACACGCGAAACACTTAGGTTGACTTGATGAGCCTAGCATGTACAGACATGGCCTCGGAACACAAGAGACCGAAAGGTCGAGCATGAGTCGTATGGTGGATACGATCAACATGAAGATGTTCACCGATGATGACTAGTCCGTCTCACGTGATGATCAGACACGGCCTAGTTGACTCGGATCATGTAATCACTTAGATGACTAGAGGGATGTCTATCTAAGTGGGAGCTCATAAGATGAACTTAATTATCCTGAACATATTCAAAAGATTTTTGCAAATTATGCCATAAGCTCGCGCTTTAGTTCTACTGTTTAGATATGTTCCTAGAGAAAATTTAGTTAAAAGATGATAGTAGCAATTATGCGGACTAGGTCCGTGAACTGAGGATTGTCCTCGTTGCTTCGTAGAAGGCTTATGTCCTTAATGCACCGCTCGGTGTGCTGGACCCCAAACGTTGTCTGTGGATGTTGCGAACATCGGACATACACGTTTTGATAACTACGTGATAGTTCAGTTAAACGGTTTAGAGTTGAGGCACCAAAGACGTTTTCGAAACGTCGCGGAACATATGAGATGTTTCGAGGGCTGAAATTGGGATTTCAGGCTCGTGCCCACGTCAAGAGGTATAAGACCTCCGACGATTTTCTTAGCCTACAAGCTAAGGGAGAAAAGCTCAATCGTTGAGCTTGTGCTCGGATTGTCTGAGTGCAACAATCACTTGAATCGAGTGGGAGCTGATCTTCGAGATGAGATAGTGATGTTTCTCCAAAGTCATTGCCACCAAGCTGCTAGAGCTTTGTGATGAACTATAACATATCAGGGATAGATAAGATGATCCTTGAAGTATTCGCGATGTTTGACACCGTGAAAGTAGAAATCAAGAAGGAGCATCAATTGTTGATGGTTAGTCAAACCACTAGTTTCAAGAAGGGCAAGGGCAAGAAGGGATACTTCATGAAACGGCAAATCAGCTGCTGCTCTAGTGAAGAAACCCAAGGTTGAACCCAAACCCGAGACTCAGTGCTTCTGTAATAAAGGGAACAACCACTAGAGCAGAATTACCCTAGATACTTGGTAGATGAGAAGGCTGGCAAGGTCGATAGAAGTATATTGGATATACATTATGTTAATGTGTACTTTAGTAGTACTCCTAGTAGCACCAGGGTATTAGATACCGGTTCGGTTGCTAAGTGTTAGTAACTCGAAATAAAAGCTACGGAATAAACGAAGACTAGCTAAAGGTGAGCTGATGATATGTGTTGGAAGTGTTTCCAAGGTTGATGTGATCAAGCATCGCACGCTTTCTCTACCATCGAGATTGGCGTTAAACCTAAATAATTGTTATTTGGTGTTTGCGTTGAGCATAGACATGATTGGATTATGTCTATCGCAATACGGTTATTCATTTAAGGAGAATAATGGTTACTCTGGTTATTTGAATAATACCTTCAATGGTCTTGCACCTAAAATGAATAGTTTATTGAATCTCGATCGTAGTGATACACATGTTCATGCCAAAAGATATAAGATAGTAATGATAGTACCACCTACTCATGGCACTGCCATGTAAGTCATATTGGTATTAAACGCATGAAGAAGCTCCATATTGATGGATCTTTGGACTCACTTGTTTTGAAAAGTTTGAGACATGTGAACCATGTCTATTGGTGTATAAGCATGAAGAAACTCCATGCATATGGATCGTTTGGACTCACTTGATTTTGAATCACTTGAGATATGCAAATCATACCACATGGGCAAGATGACTGAAAAGCCTCGTTTTCAGTAAGATGGAACAAGATAGCAACTTGTTGGAAGTAACACATTTTGATGTGTGCAGTCCAATGAGTGCTGAGGCATGCAGTGAATATCGTTATGTTCTCACTTCACAGATGATTCGAGTAGATGTTGAGTATATTTACTTGATGAAACACAAGTCTGAATTATTGAATGGTTCAAGTAATTTTATAGTGAAGTTGAAGATCATTGTGACAAGAGGATAAAATGTCTATGATATGATCATAGAGATGAGTATTTGAGTTACGAGCTTTGGCACGCAATTAAGACATTGTGGAAATTGTTTCACAATTAATACTGCCTAGAACACCATAGTGTGACGGTGTGTCCAAACATCATAGTTGCACCCTATTGGATATGGTGCGTACCATGATGTCTCTTATCGAATTACCACTATCGTTCATGGGTTAGGCATTAGAGACAACCACACTCACTTTAATAGGGCACCACGTAATTCCATTGAGACGACACCGTTTGAACCATGGTTTGGAGAAACCTAAGTTGTCGTTTCTTAAAAGTTTGGGGCTGCGATGCTTATGTGAAAAAGTTTCAGGTTGATAAGCTCGAACCCAAATCGGATAAAATGCATCTTCATAGGACACCCAAAACAGTTGGCTATACCTCCTAATTCAGATCCGAAAGCAATAGGGATTGTTTCTTTAATCGGGTCCTTTCTCGAGGAAAAGTTTGTCTCGAAGAATTGAGTGGGAGGATGGTGGAGACTTGATGAGGTTATTGAACCGTCACTTCAACTAGTGCTGTTCCTGTGGCGCCTACACCAATTGAAGTAGAAGCTTATGATAGTGATCATGAAGTTTCGGATCAAGTCACTACCGAACCTCATAGGACTACAAGGGCGTACTGCTTTCGAATGGTACGGTGATCCTGTCTTGAAGGTCAAGTTGCTAGACAACAATGAACCTACGAGCTATGGGGAAGCGATGGTGGGCCCATATTCCGACAAATGGTTAGAAGCCATGAAATCCGAGATAGGATCCATGTGTCAGAACAAAGCATGGACTTTGGTGGACTTGCCCGATGATCGGCAAGCCATTGAGATAAATGGATCTTTAAGAAGAAGATGGACGTGGACGGTAATGTCACCATCTATGAAGCTCGACTTGTGGCAAAGAGTTTTTCACAAGTTCAAGGAGTTGACTACGATGAGATTTTCTCATCCGTAGCTATGCTTAAGTCCGTCAGAATCATGTTAGCGTTAGCTGCATTTATGAAATCTGGCAGATGGATGTCAAAATGAGTTTCCTTACTAGTTTTCGTAAGGAAAGGTTGTATGTGATACAATCAGAAAGTTTTTGTCGATCCTAAGGATGCTAAAAGGTATGCTAGCTCCAGCGATCCTTCCATGGACTGGAGTAAGCATCTCGGAGTTGGAGTATGCACTTTGATAAGATGATCAAAGATTTTGGGTTTATACAAAGTTTATGAGAAACTTGTATTTCCAAAGAAGTGAGTGGGAGCACTATAGAATTTCTGATGAGTATATGTTGTTGACATATTGTTGATCAGAAATGATGTAGAATTTTTGGAAAGCATATAGGGTTATTTGAAAAGTGTTTTTCAAGTGAAAACCTGTATTAAGCTACTTGAACATTGAGCATCAAGATCTATGAGGATAGATCAAAAACCGCTTAATGGTACTTTCAAATGAGCATATACCTTGACATGATCTTGAAGGTGTTCAAGATGGATCAGTCAAAGAAGGAGTTCTTGCCTGAGATGTAGGGTATGAAGTTAAGACTTAAAGCTCGACCACGGGAGAAAAGAGAGAAAGGACGAAGGTCGCCCCCTATGCTTTAGACGTAGGCTCTACAGTATGCTATGCTAAGTACCGCGCCTAATGTGTGCCTTGCCACATGTCTGGCAAGAGGGTACAAATGTGATCAAGGAGTGGATCACCAGATAGCGGTCAAAATTATCCTTAGAGGAATAAGGATATGTTTCTCGGTTATGGAGGTGATAAACAGTTCGACGTAAAGAGTTGCGTCGATGCAAGCTTAACACCTATCCGGATAGCTCTGAGTAGAGAAGTCGGATACGTATAGTGGAACAACCATTTGGAATAGCTCCAAGTGGAGCGTGGAAGCAACATTTACAATATGACCTAGAGATTTGCGAAGTACATACGGATCTGAATGTTGCAGACCCGTTGACTAAAATCTCTCTCACAAGCAAAACATGATCAAACCCAAGAACTCATTGAGTCTTAATCACATGATGATGTGAACTAGTTTAGCGACACTAGTAAACTCTTTAGATGTTCGTCACATGGCGATGTGACCTGTCAGTGTTAATCACATGGCGATGTGAACTAGATTATTGACTCTAGTGCAAGTGGGAGACTGTTGGAAATATGCCCTAGAGGCAATAATAAATTAGTTATTATTATATTTCCTTGTTCATGATAATCGTTTATTATCCATGCTATAATTGTATTGATAGGAAACTCAGATACATGTGTGGATACATAGACAACACCATGTCCCTAGTAAGCCTCTAGTTGACTAGCTTGTTGATCAATAGATGGTTACGGTTTCCTGACCATGGACATTAGATGTCGTTGATAACGGGATCACATCATTAGGAGAATGATGTGATGGACAAGACCCAATCCTAAGCCTAGCACAGAGATCGTGTAGTTCGTATGCTAAAGCTTTTCTAATGTCAAGTATCTTTTCCTTAGACCATGAGATTGTGCAACTCCTAGATACCGTAGGAATGCTTTGGGTGTACCAAACGTCACAGCGTAACTGGGTGGCTATAAAGGTGCACTACAGGTATCTCCGAAAGTGTCTATTGGGTTGGCACGAATCGAGACTGGGATTTGTCACTCCGTGTGACGGAGAGGTATCTCTGGGCCCACTCGGTAGGACATCATCATAATGTGCACAATGTGATCAAAGAGTTGATCGCGGGATGATGTGTTACAGAACGAGTAAAGAGACTTGCCGGTAACGAGATTGAACAAGGTATCGGTATACCGACGATCAAATCTCAGGCAAGTACAATACCGTTAGACAAAGGGAATTGTATACGGGATCGATTGAGTCCTTGACATCGTGGTTCATCCGATGAGATCATCGTGGAACATGCGGGAGCCAACATGGGTATCCAGATCCCTCTATTGGTTATTGACCGGAGAACATCTCGGTCATGTCTGCATGGTTCCCGAACCCGTAGGGTCTACACACTTATGGTTCGATGACGCAAGGGTTATAAAGGAAGTTTGTATGTGGTTGCCGAATGTTGTTCGGAGTCCCGGATGAGATCCCGGACGTCACGAGGAGTTCCGAAATGGTCCGGAGGTAAAGATTTATATATGGAAAGTTGTTATTCGGGTTCCGAGAAAAGTTCGGGTTTTTCCGGTATTGTACCTGGAAGCTTCCAGAAGGTTCCGGAGGATTCCGGAGGGGTCCGGAGGTCCGGAAATTGTTCCACCACGTCCAATACAGCAGCATGGGCTGTAGGAGGGCGCCCTAGCCTTAATGGGCCAGGGGAACCAGCCCCCCCAAGGCCCATGCGCATGGGAGAGGGGAAACCCTAAGGGGGAGGGCCTCCACTTGACTTGGGAGGCACTCCTCCCCCCCTTGGCCGCCGCCCCCTCCTCAGATTGGATCTGAGGGGGCCGGCCCCCCTCTCCCTTGCCCCTATATATATGTGGGGGGTGGGAGGGCAGCCGCACCCCAAGTTCTGGCGCAGCCCTCCCCCTCTCCCAAGTACTCCTACTCTCCCGCGGTGCTTGGCGAAGCCCTGCAGGATTGCCACGCTCCTCCATCACCACCACGCTATTGTGCTACCGCTGGATGGAGTCTTCCTCAACCTCTCCCTCTCTCCTTTCTGGATCAAGGCATGGGAGACATCACCGGGTTGTACATATGTTGAATGCGAAGGTGTCGTCCGTTCAGCACTAGGATCTCCGGTGATTTGGATCACGACGAGTACAACTCCTTCAACCCCGTTCTCTTGAACGCTTCCGCTTAGCAATCTACAAGGGTATGTAGATGCACTCTCCTTCCCCTCGTTGCTAGTCTCTCCATGGATAGATCTTGGTGAGTCGTAGGAAAATTTTGAATTTCTGCTACGTTCCCCAACATGTTCCTCCTACTCATCCACTAGAACAATATTTGCTAGACCATGAAAATGATATGCATATGCATGAAAGAAATGAAATAGATAAAAAATTCTTTGAACAACGACCCCTGCTCAAACACAATTTGCCTATTGAAACTCTAGGAGGTCCTCCTCCACCTAAGGGTGATCCTGTGTTTGAATTAAAACAATTGCCAGACACTTTGAAATATACTTATCTTGATGAGAAAAAGATATATCATGTTATTATTAGTGCTAACCTTTCAAAACATGAAGAAGAAAGATTATTGAAAATTCTGAAGAAGCACCGAGCTGCTATTGGGTATACTCTTGATGATCTTAAGGGCATTAGTCCCACTCTATGTTAGCACAAGATTATTATGGAACATGATGCTAAGCCCGTTGTTGATCACCAACGACGCTTGAATCCTAAGATGAAAGAAGTGGTAAGAACTAAAATATTAAAGCTTCTTCAAGTAGGTATAATCTATCCCATAGCTAATAGTAGATGGTAAGTCCCGTTCATTGTGTCCCTAAGAAAGGAGGTATTATTGTTATTCCTAATGATAAAAATGAACTTGTTCCACAAAGAATTGTTGCTGGCTATAGAATGGTAATTGATTTTAGAAAACTGAATAAAGCAACTAGAAAAATCATTACCCTCTGTCTTTTATAGATCAAATGCTAGAAAGACTATCTAAGCACACAAACTTTTGCTTCCTTGATGGATATTCTGGTTTTTCTCAAATACCTATTTCACAACCTGGTCAAGAGAAAACCAGCTTTACTTGCCCTTTTGGAACTTATTCTTATAAACTGTCAGGACCCCGACTCGATGTCACATCGATCTAGCCTGTAGCACCTCATATCACTTTGCGGCCTCACGCACGGTATCCCCACGGGTGTCGCCTTACCTTTGCCCGGGACCGTTTGCGCCTTTTGGCTCACGTATATGATAGTGTCGCTAGCATCCATAAGATAAGGAGCCCGGGCTGACATGACTAGTCGTAAACCCAAAGTGGCACAGACTTACAGGGACAGGCATCCATGACCCAGCATCGAACGTGTCGGTCATCAGCGAGTGAATCCAGGCTGTAGCACTGGGCTAGCAGGACTCCGGTGAACCGGGCTGTAGCGGGCTAACAGGACTCCGGTATTCATCGCGTGACATTTCCCCGAAGGGACAGACACAGGAACGAAGAAGGACACATGCCGGCCAGCCTAAGTGTTCCGGAGCAGTAGCAAGCTACCATGGCTCAGTGGTAACACTAGGAGACATTTCCCGGTAAGAGAGGCTACTAAAGATAAACAACTAGATGGTCAGATCCCACACATACCAAGCATTTCAATAACATACACACAATATGCTCGATATGTGCAAATACAACATGGCATCACAACATGACTCTACAAATCAAGTATTTATTCATTAGGCTCCGAGGAGCGAGATATTACAAACATAGGTCTCATGACCCAACATTCAGAGTATACAAGTCAAAGCACAAGCGGAAACTATCATGTCTGAGTACAGACCACTATAAATGAAAAAGGCTGAGAAGCCTGACTATCTGCCAGATACTGCCGAGGGCACAAGATCGTAGCTGAGGTAACAAGCTAAACGTCGAAGTCCACGCGAAACTACTAGCGAGACCGAAGTCTCTCTGCAAAAACATAAATAGGCAAACGTGAGTACAAATGTACCCAGCAAGACTTACAT
>NC_041381.1:165220764-165228743 GCF_002162155.2 Triticum dicoccoides
CAGGTGGGCTGGGCCGCTGGGGGAGCTGGGCCGGCTCTGGTGGGCTGCACGGTGAGGCCAGGTAAGCTCTGTTCTTTTTATTTTTTTCTGTTCTGTTTCCCTTTTTATATTATTTTGCCACTGTTTTCAAATTCAAAATAATTTCATACAGTGCCAAAACATTCTGAAATATTTTATGTTACCTCTCTGGACTATTCCAAAAGTACATAAAACATTTCAAAGCATTTGAAAATATATTCATTATATATTATGAATATATCCCCAAATTCAAATAGATTATTGATTTAATTTCAGAGACCAAATAATTCCTTAAAAATATTCCAGAATTTTGGTTTGATATATAACTCTTGCCAAAATTCACAAAACTATTTTTAGGGCATTTTGGATTCACAGAATGCAATTTAAAGGGTACTTGCCCTTCTTTTAATTAGGGTTTTGAGGCTTCTGAATTCCTCAGTTCAAATTTCAGAAATTTAAATATGATGCACACATGAAGCTAGCCTAGAGCATTACCAGAAGCTAGGGATGTGACAACTCACCCCCACTAAACAAGAATCTCGTCTCGAGATTCAAGCGTAGGGTAAGGTGAAAGGGGAACGCAAACTAGTACAATCTTCACGATCCAGGGTGCACTTCAAATGAACGTTGATTCGATCACCATCTTTGTCTTGTCGTCTTGTTCTGAGAACTCCAACTAATCATGACAAGAAGAGGAAAGGGAAACTCTAGAAGGATCAAACTTCTCGAAGGTCGAACAACTCACGGAATGAGACATAGGACCATCTCTCGGGTTGAGACACGAGATACACATCAAGAGGGGTGGAAAGAAACGGATGACGAAGGTTCACTAGGTAGACAACGATTCCACACCTAAGAAGGTGGTAAACGATTGTCAAGGTAGCGAGGAGTTGGATTGCCATGATACCATAACGATGCACCTTAGGGAAGGTGACTCGTAGATATATCCCCTTAAGTGGCAAAAAGAATTACTTTTGATTCAGAGATCATTGAAACTCTTTAAACCAGCCTAAGGCAATCACAAGCGATCATTTGGAGGGGGTCGGTAGAATGGCATACTCGGACTTGGATGATGTGGATTACCTTGTTGAATACAACGTAATGAATGAATTTCCTTGCCACTGGAAATGGAAGAGACCCATGGTAGAATGGCACATTGGCGGTGCAAGCTAGGAACAAAATGCAAATGCTAGGAATGATTCTGGTAACTGGGGAAGAACCCAATAATAAAGAGTGAATTCACTGTTTGAATAGGTGATAGCATTGCCGAGGAAACTGAGAGCATCCCAGTTAGTGCCGATGATAACACCTAGCGCTTGTGCGTGCTCTCAAGAACTTGAGCATTTCCATAATCATCAAGGTTTTACCAACATCCGGGTCAAGGGTGCCGACAGCACAACATACTACCATGATGAGTAGCGATGGACGATGCACATGCTAAGGAAGATAACACTTCTCAGATTTCATCTTAGCGAGGCCAAGGAAATAAAATCTGAATGATCGACCGAGAGACATTTAGCACTCCGCTTCTAATGTTCTCCTTGATGTGCTAGTGTAACCCATTCATAGATATGGTTTGATATCTAGAACATCAAGTAAAAGGTCGGACTTCGGGAATACAAAAATCCATAGGGGCAACTAGGGAGTAAACCCTACGAAATCCCTATGGGGAGGTGGCCAACTTCTTCAATCAAGATATTATAATAACAGGTCTTCCGGCTGGGTGTGTTGGCCACGACATCCACTTTACCGGTTATCGCGCGACCAATATTATAATTCTTGGGAAATATTCCAACCATCATATCTGCCTGAGATTCAGATCTGGTTGGTGTCAGGATATTCCAGACTCATCGAGTCTAGGAAGAATAATAAAGTTTGCAACATAAATCGACGAGATGACGTTGCGAGATTCTCGGGAAATGAACTACGATAGCAAGCTCCAAAACATGAGCTGGTTCTGCTACACACGTGTGAACACGCTGTCACAGACAAACATGAACACATGGTAGTCTTATAATAAAACACTACCGAGTTCCGGGGGAAAACCATCATCGAGGATATCGAAGTCCTTGCATAAGGTATACTCTTAAGAAGGAACTTCTTCTCCTTGAACAAATCAATCAGTGGCTTGGTGTGCTCGGGACACATATAGAATGGAGGTAGCTAATCTCACAATCCAATGTATACTTCACACATGCATGACTGACTTGGGATGATTCCAAGGAAGCAAAAACAATCTTTCTCGGATACACGGCGGCAACTTACACCAAGTGCACGTGAATTAGAGAAAGTCACATCTTTCATCCAGACATATGCTTCATGAGCTAGCATGAACAAATGCTTCAAAAGTTTCCAACACTAACTTATTGTCCAACAAAATCATGGAGGAGATAAGGATGTTGTCAATGGGCTCAACAACTATTCATCTGGGTTTCCTTTTAAAAGGAATCCTATAGTTAAGTGAACAAGTGATAGCATTGGTCAGACCAAAGATGTAATGGTGTATGCTCGAGGGATCAACCACGAATAAGACAACATTACGAGCATCGTTGGTTCTGACTTGATTTGACGATAGCCCACACTCAAATCAAAGGATTGATAAGACAATAGGTCCAACAACTGACCACAGGGACCAATCGATGAAGATATCATCTTTCTTCAACACACACTACACAAGAATATCCCTTTGGAACGAACTAAGTCAGGCAAGCTTTTATCTTCCAACCCTCCAAGTTGTTGTCTAGCTTAACCAACTAGCTCAGGGTATCCAACACGGATTCTTGGAGAAGGGGTGGTTTACAGGAATAAACTAACTTGATCACGAACTCAACATAGCGGTCAGGTGACAACCTGGTAATACTTCTGAGAAGATAATTGAAACATCACGAACCACCGATATGTTACTAAGCTCGGGATCAATCTTGCTTTTCAGGGCAAGACGATATGATCAAATGGGTGAGGACTTGACAAAATCCTAACTCATCAATCGAAGGGTGCACCAAAATAAGGACTAGGTAGCACGATCAGTCTTAGAAGGATGATTCAAAAACCAACACGCTAAGAATGAAATTATTTTCCCTTAACTACCAAGCAACGAGGTTGCTGGGAGTATTGATTTCACACATCACAATTCATTTGTCGGTATTCCGGTTGCATCAACACGAAGACCGAGGAATGACTAATGATGGCAAGAAGTATCACTATGTCAAGAATTCACAAAAGGTGGTGCAATTCTCATGAAATTCCTGTCATAAAGAAGGTAATACTTCAGGGTAGAGCAGACCAGAAGCTGGATTGGCATTTGATCTGCGGAATACAACTACTTTGACCCAATCCTAGATATGGATGAGGTACTGGAGTTTGTTTCTCCAAGTCATTCAGGAATAGAATGGCTTGACGGACCACAAGGGTAATAGGCATCGACGAACGAATGCACGCATACTCTTGACTATCAATTGATAGGCGAGGGTGGAAACAACTAAGATGGGACAACTCAAAAGAACATATGATTTTCTGAGTTGTGGATGCATGGATTAGCATGTCGAACAAAGTTCAACATATTTCTTCCGGATAACCCATGCAGAAAGGTAGAACTGGCAGAGCCACAATATATAATGGAGAACTCATCAAGAATAATCCTGTTGTGATATTTCAGTTCAACGAGGAACTTCTGCCATAAGTAGTTCATGGTATTTGGAAGAAGAAGATACCACGGACTTCAAGGACTATCACAAAGGTTACTAATATCCTAAAGGCACTAGCAATTACTATCAACATGAAGTAGGTAGAGTGAATCTCGGTTCAAAACCCAGAAATAGAATGCCTACTAACTAATAACATCACGGGATGCTTTCAAAAATAATGGCCAGAATCATCACACTGGGATCACAAATCATTGCTAGGTTACTAGGTGACTCCCTAAAACACCTAGGGTCATAATAATAACTCCAACATAATTGTCAAGGCAACGGAGTACCTCGACTCACTGATTAGTGTGGTTAATCTGGCCCAAAGGAACATTGAAACGGAAGGAAGGAATCTGCAAGTGCATCAGACTGTTTAGAAACCTGGAATGACTCGGACAGCATAACGGATGTAAATGCTCAGAAAAGATTTGAGACATTCACAAAAATGGTGGCATAACCACTCAGAAGCACAATATCAAGGTTTCGAGATCAACAGTTAACATACGGAGGTAGAAACTGAACTGAGGCTTGAATCAACAATCTTATAAGTCTGCGGATTAGTAACACGTGATCCTGATAGAAAGAAGAGAAGGCCTAGTTCTTAATCCCCGTAGAGGAGAAGATGATGACTCAGATCAGAAGGCCATAAGGTATAAGGAGTAAAAAAAAGCCTTACGTTCCATCCCACAATCAATTCCCTTATATAACTAAAGAATTTCTAGACTCAACTTCGACCAGTTTGGCTTGGTAATCCTACAGGCAGTCAAGCTCTGATACCAACGCTGTCAGGACCCCGACTCGATGTCACATCGATCTAGCCTGTAGCACCTCATATCACTTTGCGGCCTCACGCACGGTATCCCCACGGGTGTCGCCTTACCTTTGCCCGGGACCGTTTGCGCCTTTTGGCTCACGTATATGATAGTGTCGCTAGCATCCATAAGATAAGGAGCCCGGGCTGACATGACTAGTCGTAAACCCAAAGTGGCACAGACTTACAGGGACAGGCATCCATGACCCAGCATCGAACGTGTCGGTCATCAGCGAGTGAATCCAGGCTGTAGCACTGGGCTAGCAGGACTCCGGTGAACCGGGCTGTAGCGGGCTAACAGGACTCCGGTATTCATCGCGTGACATTTCCCCGAAGGGACAGACACAGGAACGAAGAAGGACACATGCCGGCCAGCCTAAGTGTTCCGGAGCAGTAGCAAGCTACCATGGCTCAGTGGTAACACTAGGATACATTTCCCGGTAAGAGAGGCTACTAAAGATAAACAACTAGATGGTCAGATCCCACACATACCAAGCATTTCAATAACATACACACAATATGCTCGATATGTGCAAATACAACATGGCATCACAACATGACTCTACAAATCAAGTATTTATTCATTAGGCTCCGAGGAGCGAGATATTACAAACATAGGTCTCATGACCCAACATTCAGAGTATACAAGTCAAAGCACAAGCGGAAACTATCATGTCTGAGTACAGACCACTATAAATGAAAAAGGCTGAGAAGCCTGACTATCTGCCAGATACTGCCGAGGGCACAAGATCGTAGCTGAGGTAACAAGCTAAACGTCGAAGTCCACGCGAAACTACTAGCGAGACCGAAGTCTCTCTGCAAAAACATAAATAGGCAAACGTGAGTACAAATGTACCCAGCAAGACTTACATCAGAACTATCTACATATGCATCATTATCAACAAAGGGGATGGTGGGGTTTAACTGCAGCAAGCCAGCTTTGACTCGGTGGCTATCCTGAACTACGACTGCGAGTAACTCTTTTGAGGTGGCGCACACGAGTCCACATATTCACCATCTCAATACACCACTATGGATCCGCTCCCGTCTCCCTACGAGAACGCCATCCATAGCACTCACGCTTATCTTGCGTATTTTAGAGTATCCACTTTCACTTGTCTATGAACTGATATAAGCAACCCAGAAGTCCTTTTCCGCGGACACGGCTATTCGAATAGATTAGGTTAACCCTGCAGGGGTGTACTTCTTCACACACGCTCTCACCACTTACCGCCGTTTACACGACATGTACTCGGCAACCTTCAAGCGGAAGCCCAACGTGGGTGTCGGCCACGACCTACCTAATCACCTAAGTCTCTAGTCCAGGTTTATCGCCTATTCGGGTTCCATCCATGAGGAGATCCGGCCGGAGTTTCGCTCACAGCCCCAAACGATGTGAACAGGGTTCCCGAGACACCAAACGGGCGCCCGGTACACCGTGCCACGTGCCTACCGCATCACAGCCCACCCCTACGGTCAGCGCTGCCCACGACCTCCAGCATACTACAAACACCAGAAACTACTTGCAACTCCTGGACAGAGGACAAGGGTGATCAAGAAGCCGAGAGGGTCCATTGGTTTCGGGCCCAATGCGTGGTAGCAGCTGAATCATGGATCACAAACACAGAACTCAGTTCCTGAGGACGGCTGCAATGAGACAACCCACCATGTACTCCTACATGGCCTCTCACCGCTACCTTTATCAAATCGTATTCACACACTTAGCTCACACACAGTAGGACATGCTCACACACCTCTGATTCATCCCCGATGAATCAGACCTGACTCAACTCTAAGCAGTAGCAGGCATGACAAACAAACATGAATGAGTAAGCACAACAGGGCTCAAACAACTCCTACTCATGCTAGTGGGTTTCATCTATTTACTGTGGCAATGACAGGTCATGCAGAGGATAAAGGGGTTCAGCTACCGCAGCAAGTAACAGATGAATCGGTGTTGTCCTAATGCAGTAAAAGAGAGCAGGAGCGAGAGAGTAGGATTGTATCGGAATGAACAAGGGGGTTTTGCTTGCCTGGCACTTCTGAAGATAACATTGAGTCTTCATCAGTGTCAACGATCACATCATCGGTACACGTCTATAAAGAGGGGACAAATACCGGCAATACAGAAAAAGCACGATCAATGCAATGCACAATATGATGCATGCTATGACATGGCAAAATGAGTGTGTTTTGGGCTAATGCATCTAAAACCAGATTAAATGAAGTTGGTTTGAATACAAGATTCAAATTCAAACTCCATATGTGATTATTCAAATGCCATTTAATTCATTTGTCCTAAACAGTAGTGATAAGTTGTTCTAACATGCATGAAAATGGTACAGATGGATTCCTTGAATTTTTCTGATAATTTTTCATATATAAATTATTTAATTTGGAGTTACGGTTAATTTTCTATGATTTATTGAAGTTTTAGGCATTTTCTGGAATTTCCTGATTATTTTTTAAATCCAGAAAATACTTATTGCGTCAGCATTGCATCACTATGACGTCAGCAGGTCAACAGACGCTGCTGCTGGTCAAACCTGACGTGTGGGGGCCACACGTCAGTGACACAGGGCTAGTTAGTGTCAATGGCAGGTGGGGCCGGGTCAAAGGCCACGTCATCAAGGTCAACTCTGACGTGTGGGTCCACAGTGATTAGATAATACTAAACAAAAATTAAACTAGTGTTAGTTAGGGGCGTGGGCCCAGTAGTCAGTGAGAGGGGGGGGGTTAGTTAGTGGCATCATTAGCCACTAATTACGGTGCCACGTCGGCACGGCCGGAGTTAACCCGCCGGCGACCTAAACAACGACGGAGGCTCGCCAGACTTGAGCTACAGGCGGCGGCTGGACTCGCGGAGACCACCGGGGCGTAGCCCGTGCTCTCCCGTATCCAAAGGAGCAGGAGGGTGGTGGCGGGGGTGCCGGAGCTCGTCGGAACGGAGCTCGCGGCGGCGCCGGAGTTCGGGTGGTAACGGGCGCGAGGCCCTGGTGGGGTTTTGGACAAGCTGAGCTGCGCATGGGCTTCCTGTGAGCCCCACGAGCTCAAAGCCGTGCTCGGACGCGACCGAAACAAGCCATGGCCGCGACGGCAACATGGCCGGCGGCAGCGAGCTCCGGTCGTAGGCAAAGTGGCAGCTGCGGTGTGCAAACGAGAGAACGGAGAGGGGGAAACAGCACAGGAGCTCACAGCGGTGCAGTGGTGGCCTCGGCGAGCTCGGGGAGGCACCGGAGCCGGCGAATTTGACGAAGATGGCCGGCGGGTCCGAGGTAGAAGACGACGGCGATGGCGGCGATGCGGCACGTCCGGGGCCTCGTGGCTCGTTGAGGAGGTAGAGGGAGGACCCGCGGAGCTTCCTGGGGCGTCGGTGAGCCGTGGGGTGGCCGGTAGCCACGGTGACTCTCGTCGGTGGCGGCGGCTCCGTTCGGGGAGGGGAACAGAGGAGGGGGAGAGTGTTC
>NC_041381.1:165229013-165245176 GCF_002162155.2 Triticum dicoccoides
CAGGTGGGCTGGGCCGCTGGGGGAGCTGGGCCGGCTCTGGTGGGCTGCACGGTGAGGCCAGGTAAGCTCTGTTCTTTTTATTTTTTTCTGTTCTGTTTCCCTTTTTATATTATTTTGCCACTGTTTTCAAATTCAAAATAATTTCATACAGTGCCAAAACATTCTGAAATATTTTATGTTACCTCTCTGGACTATTCCAAAAGTACATAAAACATTTCAAAGCATTTGAAAATATATTCATTATATATTATGAATATATCCCCAAATTCAAATAGATTATTGATTTAATTTCAGAGACCAAATAATTCCTTAAAAATATTCCAGAATTTTGGTTTGATATATAACTCTTGCCAAAATTCACAAAACTATTTTTAGGGCATTTTGGATTCACAGAATGCAATTTAAAGGGTACTTGCCCTTCTTTTAATTAGGGTTTTGAGGCTTCTGAATTCCTCAGTTCAAATTTCAGAAATTTAAATATGATGCACACATGAAGCTAGCCTAGAGCATTACCAGAAGCTAGGGATGTGACATAAACGTACGCCTTTTGGTTTATGCAATGCACCTGCTACCTTTTAAAGATGTATGGCTGCTATATTCTCTGACTTTTGTGAAAAGATTGTTGAGGTTTTCATGGATGATTTTTCTGTTTACGAAACTTCTTTTGATGATTGCTTAAGCAACCTTGATCGAGTTTTGCAGACATATGAGCAAACTAATCTTGTATTGAACTGGTAAAAGTGTCACTTTATGGTTAATGAAGGCATTGTCTTAGGTCATAAAATTTCTGAACGAGGTATTGAGGTGGATAAAGCTAAAGTTGACGCAATTGAGAAAATGCCATGTCCTAAAGATATTAAAGGTATTCGTAGTTTCCTCGATCATGTTGGTTTCTATAGGAGGTTCATTAAAGACTTCTCTAAAATTTCTAGGCCTCTTACAAATCTTTTACAAAAGGATGTTCCATTTGTTTTTTATGATGACCGTGTAGAAGCCTTCAAAACACTCAAGAAAGCCTTAACTTCTGCACCTATAGTGCAACCACCTGATTGGAACTTGCCTTTTTAAATTATGTGTGATGCTAGTGATTATGTTGTTGGTGCTGTTCTAGGACAAAGAGTTGATAAAAAATTAAATGATATTCATTATGCTAGTAAAACTCTAGACAGTGCTCAACGAAATTATGCTACCACTGAAAATGAATTTTTAGCAGTTGTGTTTGCTTGTGATAAATTCAGATCTTATATTGTTGATTCTAAAGTAACTGTACACACCAATGATGCTACTATAAAATATCTTATGGAAAAGAAAGATGCTAAACCTAGACTCATTAGGTGGGTTCTCTTTCTAAAAGAATTTGATTTACATATTACTGATAGAAAAGGAGCTGATAACCCTGTAGCTGATAACTTGTCTAGGTTAGAAAATGTTCTTGATGACCCACTACCTATTGATGATAGCTTTCCTGATGAACAAGTAGCTTCAATAAAGGTCTCTCATAACACTCCTTGGTATGCTGACTATTCTAATTACATTATTGCTAAATATATACCACCTAGTTTCACTTAACAGCAAAAGAAAAAATTCTTCTGTGATTTAAGACATTACTTTTGGGATGACCCACACCTCTATAAAGAAAGGGTAGATGGTATTATTAGACGTTGTGTACCTGAGCATGAACAGGAACATATCCTACGAAAATGTCACTCTGAAGCTTATGGAGGACATCATGCGGGAGCTAGAACTGCTCACAAGATATTGTAATTTGGTTTTTACTGGCCTACTCTCTTCAAGGATTTCCATAAGTATGTTTTATGTTGTGATGAGTGCCAAAGAATTGGTAATATCAGTAAGCTTCAAGAAATGCCTATGAATTATTCACTTGCTGTTGCACCATTTGATGTTTGGAGTTTTGATTGCATGGGACCTTTTCCTTCCTCTAATGGGTACACTCATATTTTGGTTGTTGTTGATTATGTTACTATGTGGGCAGAAGCTACTCCAACTAGTAGTGCTGATCATAACACCTCTATTAAAATGCTTAAAGAAGTTATTTTCCCAAGGTTTGGAGTCCGTAGATATTTAATGGTTGATGGTGGTTCACACTTTATTCATGGCGCTTTCCATAAAATGCTTCCTAAGTATGATGTTAACCATAGAATTTCATCACCCTATCATCCCCAATCTAATGGTCAAGTTGAACTTAGCAATAGAGAAATAAAACTAATATTACAAAAGTCTGTCAACAAGTCCCGAAAGAATTGGTCTAATAAATTAGATGATGCACTTTGGGCTTACAGAACAACATATAAAAATCCTATGGGTATGTCTCCTTATAAAATGGTTTATGGAAAAAGCTTGTCATTTGCCTCTTGAGTTAGAACATAAAGCATATTGGGCAATCAAAGAACTCAACTATGATTTCAAACTTGCTGGTTAAAAGTGGTTATTAAATATTAGCTCACTAGATGAATGGAGAACCCAAGCTTATCAAAATGCCAAACTATTTAAAGAAAAAGTTAAAAGATGGAATGATAAAAGAATCCAAAAGCGGGAATTTAAAGTTGGAGAATATGTTCTTTTGTACAACTCTCGTTTTAGATTCTTTGCAGGAAAATTTCTCTCCAAAGGGAAGGACCATATATTATCGAAGAAGTTTACCGCTCTGGAGCTATCAAAATAAATAATGCTGAAGGTACTAACCCGAAGGTTGTCAATGGGCAAAGAATCAAACACTATATCTAAGGTATGCCTATTAATGTTCAAAGCAATATTATCCAAACTATGACACCGGAGGAACACATAAAAGAAACCTTCCGGAACACTCCATAATCATGAAAAATAGGAGGTACGTGATACATAAGTAAAAGGACTCCAAAAAATCTACAAAAATATTTTTTATCAGTTTTGGAATATTTAAAGAATTAGGAAAATAATAAACAACCCAGAAGGCAACTGAAGAGGGACAAGACACCAGGTGGGTTGTGCCCACCCCGGGTACCTTCCGGACTCAGTTTTTCTCTCGTTTTCTTGTTTCCCAAGATAAAAAAAATCTTTATATACCCCCCAAACCTATTGACCACCGTATCATAGACAAATCTTCTGTTCTTGTTTCTTGCTGAATTCTGTCAGAGTTTTTTTTTCAAGCCAGGCATCATGTCTTCTCCCTCCTCCAAAAACGTAGCAGAGGATATTTGGTTGATGAAGATGGAGCTGAAGATAGAAGAACTAAAAGAATCCTTCAAGGGGGACAAGAGCAAGGAATCTACTGGAGATCAATCTCCAGCAGCAGAGCAGGCTTTGCCCGCGGAAGAAGAGGAAGATATCCTTCAACCATACTATGAGTATCTTACCCCCACTAAAATTGAAGCTTTTAGGACTACTGAACGGTTCATGTTCAAAACAAATATCTCACTCGTGAAAAATATTCTATTGCAAGAGCACATCATTGCCCTCCGGAGCGTCATCCGTAGATTGGAGTATCTTCTAAGCCTGAAGGATAAGCAAGCTCCTATTTCATCATCACCACCACCATCACCTTCTTCACCACCAAAGGAGACTTGAGTATCGTATGGGTACTCCCCTTGGCTTGTGCCAAGCTTGGGGGATGTGCCCCGGTATCGTATCACACCACCCCTTTTGCCTTTATTTTCTTTGTTCGATCTTTAGTTATCTTTTGAATTAGTTGAATAAAAGTTTAGTTCGATCCTTTTCGAGTGTTTTGGTTAGTGATTTATCTAGCTTTGTAATCGTGTGCGAGATATATAATAAAGTTTAGTTCGAGTTTTTCTTTCTTTACTTTTTTGTTTCAATCAAAATAAAGGAAAAGAATAATGAAAAAGATCATATGCTAATCTTATTGTAAGTAATGATATCACATAAGGAAAATTATAAGTGGTAAAATTTATTGGAGATTGACAAACATAGCATTGGTCAATGATGCAATTCATGAAAGAATTAATAAGGGAAGAGAAGATTCACATGCAAATACACTATCATGGACATCTTTTATGATTGTGAGCCCCCATCAAAATATTTTATGCCAAAATTGTTGACGTTAGACAAGGAAGGCAACGTAATGATTTATGTTTGTTCATATTCACATAGAAGTTATATTGTCATAGATCCTTTAACATGTGGTGCTTGCCCCTATCTTTGCTAGCCAAAAAAAATCCGCACTAAGTAGAGATACTACTTGTGCATCCAAAATCCTTAAACCCGAATCTTGCTTTGAGAGTCCACCATACCTACCTATGGATTGAGTAAGACCCTTCAAGTAAGTTGTCATCGGTGCAATAAGGTAATAAAAATTGCTTGTAAATGTGTTGGATCATTAGTGTAAGAGAAAATTGAGCATTGTACGAACTTGTGATGGCAAAATAATAAAGTCGACAGACTGCATAATAAAGGTTGCCATCATAACGGGCAATATAACGTGATGTTCTTTTGCACTAAGAGATTGAGCATACAAACCAAAAAGCGCATGGCAACCTCTTCTTCCCTCTGCGAAGGGCCTATCTTTTACTTTTATGTATTTACTTTTATGCAAGAGTCAAAGTATTCTTCCTTGTTCATTTTTATTTTCTCTTTTGCAAGCATCATGTGGTGAGGAAAGATCTAGGCACATATACCTAGTTGGATATGAGTGAGCATGAGTTATTATTGTTGACATCACCCTTGAGGTGAATACGTCAGGAGGCGAAACTATAAGCCCCTATCTTCCTATGTGTGTGGTTGAAACTTTTTGCTCATGGGTATGCGATGGGTGTTAGCAATCATAGAAGATTATATGATGGTTGAGTATGTGGACTTGCCGAAAGGCTCTGATACATGACCCTTCCTGAAAACATGATGAATTGCTGTTGCAAAGTTGACTGAGAACATAGTTTGTTGGTTTTCTATAGAGTTTATGCTTTATACTTTGATGTTGTGATGAATTGTTGCTTGTTCATGAGAAGTTTACGATAAAAGTTATGTGGTAAAAGTTATATTATAAAATTTGTTGCTGTTTTAATAATGTGCATGATGCTTCTCTGTCTGTATTTTGTTTTCATCGACACCTCTCTCTCTCTCTCTCTCTCTCTCTCTCTCTGCATGTGGACATGTTTTTTGATTTCTGTATTTCGCTTGAGAACAAGCGAGGTCTAAGCTTCGGGGAGTTGATACGTCCATTTTGCATCATGTTTACCTATTGTTATTTACTATGTTTTCATGTGTAATAATGCTTTTGGAATAATTTAATGTCATTTCTCTCATAATATGCAAGGTTTACACAAAGAGGGAGAATATCGGCAGCTGGAATTATAGACCTGAAAAAGCTACGTCAGAGTTACCTATTCTGCACATCTCCAAATGAGCTAAAAATTTACAGAGAATTGTTTTGGAATAAAAGAAAAATAATGGAGCAAATAACTACCGGAGGAGGCCCGCCAGGTGGGCACAACCCACCTGGGCGCGCCAGGCACCCCAGGCGCGCCCTGGTGGGTTGTGCCCTCCTCGGCCCACCTCCAGTGCCCCTCTTCTTGTATATAAGTCATTTTGACTTAGAAAAATAAATAAGGGGAGGACTTTCAGGATGGAGCACCGCAGTCTCGAGGCGGAACTTGGACAGGAGCACTTTTGCCCTCCGGTGGAGCGATTTCGTCGGGAGAACTTCCCTTCTGGAGGGGGAAATCATCGTCAACATCATCACCAACAACCCTCTCATCTTTGGGATGGCAATCTCCATCAACATCTTCAATAGCACCATCTCCTCTCAAACCCTAGTTCATCTCTTGTGTTCAATCTTTGTACCGGAACCTCAGATTGGTACCCGAGGGTGACTAATAGTGTTGATTGCATCTTGTAGTTGACTACTATATGGTTTATTTGGTGGAAGATTATATGTTCAAATCCATTATTCTATTTAATACCCCTCCGATCTTGGGCATTATTATCATTTGTGAGTAGTTATTTTTGTTCTTGAGGTCATGGTAGAAATCTTGTTGCAAGTAATCATGTGAACTTGATATGTGTTTGATATTTTGATGATATGTATGTTATGATTCGCTTAGTGGTGTCATGTGAACGTCGACTACATGGCACTTCACCATATTTGGGCCTAAGAAAATGCATTGTGGAGTAGTTATTAGATGATGGGTTGCTAGAGTGATAGAAGGTTAAACCCTAGTTTATGCGCTATTTCGTAAGGGACCGATTTGGATCCAAAAGTTTAATGCTATGGTTATATTTTATATTAATACCTTTCTCGTAGTTGAGGATGCTTGCAGGGAGGGTTAATCATAGGTAGGAGGTTTGTTCAAGTAAGAACAACACCTAAGCACCGGTCCACCCACATATCAAATTACCAAAGTAGCAAACACGAATCAAACCAACATGTTGAAAGTGACTACATGAAATTCCCGTGTCCCCTCAAGAACGCTTTGCCTATTATAAGAAACCTTTTGGCATGTCCTTTGCCACAAAAGAATTGGGCTACCTTGCTGCACTTTACTTACCGTTACTGTCACTTGCTCATTACAAATTACCTTGCTATCAAACTATCTGTTACCGACAATTTCAGTGCCTGCAGAAATTACCTTGCTGAAAACCACTTGTCATTTCCTTTTGCTCCTCATTAGTAACCAATCCTATCTAGAGTAGATATCTTTCTATATCAGGGCGCGGCAAAATTAGTCAGGGAAATTGCTATGTTTTGCATAGATTGCATATTCTAGCAATTATGCTTAGATTTCATATTCTAGCAATTAGCTTGGAAGTGAACATGAGTGAAGTAATTTTATCTACCTGTTTAAGTCCTAAACATGAAGTGCTTGTTGGCACAAGCTGTAATACTCTGCTTGTAGGCACAACCGCACAAGACTAAGATTCATTAACACTTGCAATATGTTCCTACAGGTATGAAAAAATGGCATTACATTCCTACAGATCTAAATGTTAAATGCTACTTGTCCATGGCATAAAAGCCATGCTAAATTATGCTGCTGCACTCAAGACCATTTTCACAAAAACTCCTTTTCTTTTCCTTAGTTCATCTAAATGCGCATTCCATATACATTATCATTCTTCGCTACTTTAGCATGGGATTGTTGTTTTCTTAGACTTTGTTGTGCTACCGTTCTCATGACAATCTAACTCTTAGTTGTGGCTAAATGTAATATCTAAAACTAATTTATGCATGGAACAGGGAAGGATGGAGTCAATGGCAAGCATTGCTTCAAGTGTCGGGTCAACTATAACGATGAGACTTGAAGATGGTGCTAGCAACTTTTCCATGGTATTTATTTGTCATATTACGCCATAATTTAAATAGTATGTCTTTCATCAGCTTTTAGTAACACACTTTGTTTTCTTCTTAGCAGAGCAAGCAATATCCAAAAAGTTTCAAGATAGATTATTCTGTTTTCCAAGTTGGTTGAAGTAGCTCAAATGGTGTGTTTATATTTTGCTCCTGTTTGACTAAACATGTTCAGAATTTGGAAGTCTTTCACTAAAACTTGTTTGATATTTTGCAGCACATGCCATGAAAGCGGACATCTTGGTGCAATATATGTGTGCCTGATATACCTGGTTTATAAGTAACATCTAGATTTGATCGTTGAAGTATGTGCTTGACCATAGAATTATGTGTATTGTCATGAGTCCGATTTAGAAAGTATCCATGACATATTATTGCTATTTAATATTAACTTCGTAATGTCAAGATGAACTAAAAACGGAGGTGGAATGCCAGTGGATGATCGTTGATTGATCATTTTGTAATTTGACGGTGGTCTTTCATACACCCGACACTGTAGTTTTCGCATTTGTCGTGCAGATTTCACCAGTTAAAATCATGGTTAAACTCTTTCTTTACTTCAAATTAGCCACAAATCACCTTCCTGAACGTTTTGTTTTTGTAATGTGCACTTCCTATGGAACATGTCTCTTTTTGTATATCAGCTTGGAAATTTCCTATCACTATCTGTACCATATTTATATGTAATGGACGAAGGTGAAAACTTCTAGGAGCTCATGTTTCTCTTTCTGGAGTTTTAAGTTTTTTTGGACATCATTTTAAGTTTTTTGAATGTTTAGGACAGCCAAATAGTGCCTTCCCAGCGGCCAGTGACAATTTTTTCTTTGGTTTGTATGTTAAGGTCCTTATAAAACTTTTCTATCTCTCTACACTGGAACAGATCTTTTCATTTGTTTGGAAACAAACTGAGCGCACATGTTGGCCAGAAATTGTACATTTACTTTATATTGATATACTCCTAGCATAAATCAGTTGTGCAATTTTTCTCTCCAGAAAATGCTTGGAAACGAAACCTGTCCCAGAGATGCTCCGTCTTCTACTTACATTAAAACATGTCGACGGTCCAGGCACACCCCGAGCTGCCGGAACAACATAGTTGTGTTCTTTCCGTTCCAAAACAGGGAGCATCACATCCTGTGATCAAAATGTTCAGTTATTCTATACTTACATGGGGTCCTTTTTGCAAAAGGTCAAAAGTGGGGAGTTGGGGCTCCATCATGTCTCTATACTAGTGTGCTCTGGCGTGTACGGTGCAGCCGGAGCACCCAATCCTCTCGAGTACAAGATACTTTGAGTTCGACTCCTATGAAGAGCACTGCATTCCATATAATTTTTTTCGTTGCGAAGAAAAAAACGACTAGACGATCGTTGACTTGTGTTGATGTCACAACTTAGACGTGAGATAGTCACACCCGGGAAAGTATCCTGTATTCCAGTGGATTGGGTGCTCCGGCTGATGGTGGAGCTAGGTAGGCGTGTGTGGGTGTGGACGGGGTTGCGCTGGGGTGGATAATGGTGTGCATAGGTGGGGCCAGTTCTCCGCTGGACGTCGGAGTACAATACGTTTGTAGGCGGGGCATTACTGCTATTCTGTGCTTACATGGGGCGCTTTTTTGCAAAATTCTAAGAGCGGGGCCTTCGGGTTTCATCTTGTCCCTGTATTCTGTATTTGATGGGTGAGCTGCCTAGGATGCAGCCGGACCACACAATCTGTTGGAGCACAGGATACTTGCACTGAGGAACGCCAGCTCCTACCACTCCAGCCGATGACTGCTATTGTAATTTACCAAGCGAGGAATTTAAATAACGTAATACAACGCCGACATTAGAAGACATTTTTGAAACTTTTTTTTGCAAATGTGAACAAATTAAAAATGTTGAATATATTTGGAAACCCAAGTAATTTAAATTTTTTGAAAACATTCAAATAAGAACAAATTTTGGTATTCTAAACAATTTCTTCACAAACAAAATTTGAAAACGTGAACAATTTTTAAAAATCCCCAAACAGTTTCTAAAGTGCGGACACATTTGAAAATTCCGAACATTTTTTTGAAAAACATGAATACATTTAATAGTGCACGTCGCACAACGACCGTCCCGTGCGGCGGGCTCGTGCGCGCTGTGACTCGGCCGCGTTGCTATCAAACTACAGTAGGACGCAGTGACGACAAATACAAAACGCTGCAATATCTTTTCCATTCTGATGCTGCACTCTTTTGCTATAGTTGCCATGAGTGCTGGTGCTTCGCTGCGCTACAGTACTTTGCATGGGGTTGAGATTCTCTGCAGTATCGTATGGTGCTGTAGTGTCGATGACATGTGGGGCCAAGTCCCACATGGCAGTGACTGTACAACACCGTACAGTACTGCAGAGGATCCTAACCCCCTTGCATGATGGTGTAATGGGACTAGTGCATGCATCGAGTGATTAAAGTAGTGGGCTGTTAACTACTACATGGTGGGACATTGCTAAATCAGTTTAAAAAAATCATGGATTTAAAAAAATAAAGAAGGAAAAAAATGTAATCATGTATGTCAAACAATTAAACATGTATATATAATATGTTTTTAATGCATACAAAAAAATGCTGAATGTGTGTTACAACACCCGCAAAAAAAGAATGTGTATTACAAAATTTCACATGTGTTGAAAAAAAAGAAACCGATGAAAAACGACAAAAGAACAAAGAAAAATGAAGAAACCCAATAAAACCCAAAAAAGAAAAAACAAAGAAAACCAAACAAAGAAAATGAAAACTGAAGAAAACTTATGAAAAAGAATGAAAACAATGAAAATCAAGAAATAAATAAAGGAAAACAAAAAAGCCCGATAAAAATCAAGAAATAAACAATGAAACCTGAAAAGAAACAAAGGAACCAATGCAAAAAAGGTCGGGCCCCAGTTGCGAGTCGAGTGTGCACTAGCAACTGAAAAAAAGGTCGGGCCCAGTTGGGTGTCGAGGGTGGATTTGCAATAGTCACAAAAAATACCGGGCTCTAGTTGCGAGCCGAGGACGACCTTGCAACTGGGACAAAAATATGTTGGGCCACAGTTACGAGTCGTGGGTGGACCTGCAATTGGAACAAAAAAGTTACAAACCCCAATTGCGAGTTGAGGGTAGACTTGCAAATGACACAAAAAATGGCGAGGCCCAGTTGCGAGTCAAGTGTGTGATTTCAACTGGGACAAAAAAAGATTGGACCTTAATTACAAGTTGAGAGTGGACTTGCAACTGAAACAAGAAAAAAGACAACCCTAGTTTGGTGTTGGACAGTCAACTAAAGTGATGAGGAAAATTCATGGATTTTTAGAAAATAAAAAATGAAAAAGATAAAAAAATAAAAAAAAATAAAAGATTGAATTGAAAAAGTTTACGAATTTGAAACACACAAATGAAAAAAAAGTAAAAGGAAAAAAGAAAATAAGAAAAAAAAAACAGTCGTGAGCCAACTCCAAGACCTGCGCATGCACCATAGTCGCGAAAGAAAACAAACAATGGCCCAGCCCCTACTAGCATCGACCTGGACACGGCCGCGTGTGAGACAAAGCACCACAAGCAAGCGCAACAACCGAGACAAACACGTTTGCACGAATCTTTCAAAGGCTCTAGACTTAGATATGAGATAACAAAACTGGCTGGAGATTCAGATACTGATTAGTAGAAGTATCAAGTAGTTCTTCAAGTAAAGCTGATCCTGATCGGTCAAAAGCAAAGCATGCAAATATATGTTCATCCTCGAAACAGGCTTTCGCCCCGCTTTATAGATAAAGCAATCGTCCATACAACCATGTCTCAACCATAGTCATAAAAAAAACTGCTGGGGCCACAGCACAAGCACGCTCAAAAGAAAGAAGAAGAAACATAAAAAGGGCCAACAGGGGCAAGCTACAAAGCGGACGAACGGTCGAAGAGCCGATGCGCGGAAGACAGCAGAGCGTCCAGATAGAGCTGAAGCCGGTCACGATCTGTCAGCCTAGCGAGCGGATGCCAGTGCTGCAAGAAGGCAAGAAATTTGAAGAACGAGTCAGAAGCACGCCGCGGGAACAACCGCTCAATCACCATCTTATTGCGAGTAGTCCAAAGGGTCCACGTCATAGCCGCGAAGATGAGCAAGAACAGTCGACGCTTACGGCCAACCTGAGTGGCCCTTACCTGCAGAAACTTTGCAAGGTCATGGGCCTCCCACTCTGGTCCCAGGGCCTCACGAACAAAGCACCAAAGTGCCTGTGCTGCTACGCACAAGAACAAGATGTGTGTTCCCGTTTTCGGGACGAGGCAAAGGGGGAAAAGGCCATTGCCCGGACGATGGCATTTCAGCACCTCGGTCCCCGAAGGTAAGCGATCTCCGAGAAGCTGCCACACGAAAATCTTGATCTTCAGGGGCATCAGCGCCTTCCACAATGGGGATAACCACTGGAGAAACTGCAGCTGGCACAACGCCTGATAAGCCGAACTAACGGAGAATTCTCCCGAAGGAGAAAGACTCCATGAAACAGTGTCAGGATCCTAGGAAAGAGGAAGAGGGACTACTTCCCTCAAGTCTGCCCATTCCTGCACCTCGGCTGGTCCGAATGAGCGGCGGAACGCAATGTTCCATCCCTCATCCAAAGCAGCCTCAGATACAAGAACATCCGGGTCGACGCAAATCGCAAAGAGCCTCGGAAACCGAATGTGGAGAGGCTCCCCATCAAGCCAGGGGTCCAACCAAAACTGGGTCCTAGACCCATTACCAACCGAGAACCGTAAACCCAGCCTAATCTCATCCTTGATGGCCTGGACAGGCTTCCAGAACTGGGACCCAGCAGAGTGCGAGCAAGCCAATAGGTCTTGACCCTGCAAGTACTTGGACTCAATCAGCTGCAGCCACAAACCCCCATCTCCCCGCAAGATCCGCCAAACCCAACGAAGCATGAGCGCAACGGTCATACGACGAGACGCAGGGATACCCAACCCACCTCGATCCTTCGGCAAGCAGATGTCAGCCCATTTCACCATATGGTACTTAGGCCGACCGTCCCCTGCCTGCCAGAAGAACCTAGCCAGCTCCTTGTCAAAGGAGCTATGCACACCTTTGGCCAAGATGTACATCCCCATCATATACATGGGGAGGCCGGCAAGGTTAGAACTAATGAGGACAATTTTGCTTCCTTTAGAAGTGAACCTACCGCACCAGGGCTCCGCACGGGACGCTACTCGTCCCACAAGCGGATCATACCCACTCACCAAAATCCTGGACTCAACCAGGGGCATCCCCAAGTACAATATGGGGAATGAAGCCAACCTACAATTGAGGTTATCCGCTATCATGTGCTGCTCAGCCTCCGAGTAGCCAAGGACCACAATCTCGCTCTTATCAAAGTTAATCTTAAGTCCAGACTATTCCTCAAAGCAGAGCAAGAGGAACTTAAGATTAACAATGTCCGAGTCCGAACCTTCCACCATAATCATGGTGTCATCCGCATACTGCAAGTGGGTACCCCCCCCCATCCGGAATGAGATGACTAACCACCCCCTTAAGGTGGCTGGCTGATACGTCTCCAACGTATCTACTTTTCCAAATACTTTTGCCCTTGTTTTGGACTCTAACTTGCATGATTTGAATGAAACTAACCCGGACTGACGCTGTTTTCAGTAGAACTGCCATGATGTTGTTTTATGTGTAGAAAAGAAAAGTTCTCGGAATGTCCTAAAAATCCACGGAGGCACTTTTTGGAAAATATAAAAAATATTGGCGAAAGAATCAAGACCAGGGGCCCACACCCTGTCCACGAGACAGGGGGGCGCACCCTCTCCCCCTGGGCGCCCCCCTATCTCGTGGGCCCCCTAGACCTCCACCGACCTCAACTCAAACTCCATATATTCACGTTCGGGGAGAAAAAAATCAGAGAGAAAGTTTCATCGCGTTTTACGACACGGAGCCGCTGCCAAGCCCTAATCTCTCTCGGGAGGGCTAATCTAGAGTCCGTTCGGGGCTCCGGAGAGGGGGATTCATCGCCGTCGTCATCATCAACCATCCTCCATCACCAATTTCATGATGCTCACCGCCGTGCGTGAGTAATTTCATCGTAGGCTTGCTGGACGGTGATGGGTTGGATGAGATTTACCATGTAATCAAGTTAGTTTTGTTAGGGTTTGATCCCTAGTATCCACTATGTTCTAAGATTGATGTTGCTATGACTTTGCTATGCTTAATGCTTGTCACTAGGGCCCGAGTGCCATGATTTCAGATCTGAACCTATTATGTTTTCATGAATATATGTGTGTTCTTGATCCTATCTTGCAAGTCTATAGTCACCTATTATGTGTTATGATCCGACAACCCCGAAGTGACAATAATCGGGATACTTCTCGGTGATGACCGTAGTTTGAAGAGTTCATGTATCCACTATGTGCTAATGCTTTGTTCCGGTTCTCTATTAAAAGGAGGCCTTAATATCCCTTAGTTTCCGCTAGGACCCCGCTGCCATGGGAGGGTAGGACAAAAGATGTCATGCGAGTTCTTTTCCATAAGCACGTATGACTATTTACGGAATACATGCCTACATTACATTGATGAACTGGAGCTAGTTCTGTGTCACCCTATGTTATAGCTATTACATGAGGAATCGCATCCGGCATAATTATCCATCACTGATCCATTGCCTACGAACTTTTCACATATTGTTATTCGCTTATTTACTTTTCCGTTGCTATTGTTACAACTACTACAAAAACCCAAAAACTATTATCTTTACTTTTGCCACCGTTACCTTTATTATCATACTACTTTGCTACTAAATACTTTGCTGTAGATACTAAGTTATCCAGGTGTGGTTGAATTGACAACTCAACTGCTAATACTCAAGAATATTCTTTGGCTCCCCTTATGTCGAATCAATAAATTTGGGTTGAATACTTTACCCTCGAAAGCTGTTGCGATCTCCTACACTTATGGGTTATCACTGGCGAGCTTGGCCTTATCTAGGATGCCCACAAGGGCATCAACTGCAAGGTTGAAAAGCAAGGGGGAGACAAGATCCCCTTGCTTTACCCCCCTGGAGGCCTGGAAGAAGGGTCCCACCTTTCCATTGATGTTGATAGCCGTGTTTCCAGATCTAACCA
Organism: Triticum dicoccoides; assembly: GCF_002162155.2. NCBI lineage: Eukaryota > Viridiplantae > Streptophyta > Magnoliopsida > Poales > Poaceae > Triticum > Triticum dicoccoides. Next base: position 165,243,417 of record NC_041381.1, read on the forward strand.
ATTTCATGATCCAGGAAGTTCCTAAAGATTTTGCGCCGGAGTGCATCCAAACAGTAGATGTTTAATATCTTCTGGATGGATATGGCAGATCGGACATTCCCCTTCAATTTGTATATGGCGATTCACAAAAGGAGAATATCATACGGAAACCAATATTCAATGAAAACTTCGTGGAAACCACACTTTAAAGTTTCAGAAAAAACTGAAAAAATGTGGGATGTTAAGAAGGTAATGTTTTATAGCTACACAAAATTTCAAGTTGAAAAACATTATGATATGTGAGCTATGAAAAAAGACAAATTCAGCCCTGAATAGTGACATTACCGTTCTACACTATTTAACGCTGATTTTGTCTTTTTCATAGCTCACATCTCGTAATGTATTTCAACTTGAAATTTTGTGTGGCAATAAAAAATTATCCTCTTAACATCCCGCATTTTTTCTAAAAAAATTGAAACTTCAAAACATCTTTTTTTCTTGTGTTTTTCACCGGTTTCCACCGAATGTTGGTTTCCGTATGATAGTCTCCCTTCACAAAAATTGAGTTCAGTGGCACGAATGCATGTAGGGCTCTCCAAGAAAAACATTTTTACCTTCCCAGGTACAACCAGACTCCATATTTTCCTTCATGTAGGATTTGAACCCGATGAAGAAGAGGCCATTCAAAGTGACATGTTACCAAATTGATGATTCCACTCAACATGATAATTTGAACTCACTTAAAAGTACCAAAACGGTTGTAGTGCCAAGTGTTGGGAATCTTTGCATGGAAAACAAAAAAAATTCAACGCACACGCAATGATCTATCCATGGAGATGCATAGCAACGAGAGGGGAGAGTGTGTCTACGTACCCTCGTAGAATGTAAGCGGAAGCGTTTCACAACACAGTTGATGTAGTCGAACTTCTTCGCGCTTCAACCGATCAAGTACGAAACACACAACACCTCCGTGTTCTGCACACGTTCAGCTCGGTGATGTCCCTCGCCTTCTTGATCCAGGAAGAAGTCAAGGTAGTAGATAAGTTTTGTCAGCACGACGGTGTGGTGACGGTGATGGTGAAGTGATCTCCGCAGGGCTTCGCCTAAGCACTATGAAAATATGACCGGGGTGTAAACAGTGGAGGGGGACGCCGCACATGGCTAGGCAATTGTCTGGTGTGTGCTAGGGCGCCTCCCCCACATATATATATGTGGGAGGGAGAGGGGAGGATGCCAGGAGGCGCCCCAAGTAGGCCGAATCCTACTTGGGGTCCTCCCCAAGTGGCGCCCCTCCTGCCATATTTAACTGAGGGAGAAGGAAAGAGGGGGGAGAGGGAATGAAGGGGGAATCCTATTCCACTCTTTCCTTTCCCTTCCCCTCTTTCCTTCTCCTCCTAGGCCGGCCCATATGTGTTGGGAAACGTTGCATGGAAAACAAAAAAAAATTCTACGCATATGCAATGATCTATCCAAGGAGATGGATAGCAACGAGGGGGAGAGTGTGTCTACGTACCCTCATAGACCGTAAGCGGAAGCTTTTCACAACGCGGTTGATGTAGTCAAACTTTCTTCGCGCTCCATCGATCGAGTATGGAACGTACGGCACCTCCGAGTTCTACACACGTTCAGCTCGGTGACGTCCCTCGCCTTCTTGATCCAGCAAAGTGTCAAGGTAGTAGATGAGTTCTGTCAGCACGATGGCGTGGTGACGGTGATGATGTAGTGATCTTCGCAGGGCTTCGCCTAAGCACCGCAAGAATATGACCGGTGGTGTAAACTGT
>NC_041381.1:165245708-165293375 GCF_002162155.2 Triticum dicoccoides
ACTGTGGAGGGGGGGGGGGCGCCGCACACGGCTAACAATTGATGTTGTGGGTTCTAGGCGCCCCCCTCCCCCCCACACATATATATATATGTGGGAGGGGAGGAGAGGCAGCCAGGGGGCGCCCCAAGTAGGATCCAAATCCTACTTGGGGTTTCCCCGAGTGGCGCCCCCCTTTCCTTTTTCCACCGGAGAAGAAAGGAACGGGGAAGAGAGAAAGGAAGGCGGGCCAAACCCCCCTTTTTCCATCTCCAATTCGTCCACATGCCAAGGGGGGCACCCCTTGTGGGCTGGTGTGCTCCCCTCTTATGTCCCATATGGCCCATATACCTCCCCCGGGGTTTCCGATAACCCCTCTGGTACTCCGATAAATACCCGATACACTCCGGAACACTTCCGGTGTCCGAATACTATTGTCCTATATGTCAATCTTTACCTCTCGACCATTTCAAGGCTCCTCGTCATGTCTGTGATCTCATCAGAGACTCCGAACAACATTCGGTCATCAAATCACATAACTCATATAATACAATATCATCATCGAACGTTAAGCGTGCGGACCCTACGGGTTCGATAACTATGTAGACATGACCGAGACACATCTCCGATCAATAACCAATAGCAGAACCTTGATGCTCATATTAGCTCCTAAATATTCTATGAAGATCTTTATCTTCGAACTGTAATGACAACATATGTAATTCCCTTTGTCCATCGGTATGTTACTTTCCCGATATTTGATCGTCGGTATCTTCATGCCTAGTTCAATCTCGTTACCGACAAGTCTCTTTACTCGTTCCATAATACATCACCTCGTGACTAACTCCTTAGTTGTTTGCTTGCAAGCTTATGATGTGTATTACCGAGAGGGGCTAGAGATACCTCTCCAATACTCGGAGTGACAAATCCTAATCTTGATCTATGCCAACTCAACAAACACCTTCGGAGATACCTGTAGAGCATATGATCACCCAGTTACGTTGTGACATTTGATAGCACACAAGGCATTCCTTCGGTATCCAGGATTTGCATAATCTCATAGTCGAAGGAATATGTATTTGACATGAAGAAAGCAATAGCAGTAAAACTGAACGATCATTATGCTAAGCTAACGGATGGGTCTTGTCCATCACATCTTTCTCCTAATGATGTGATCCCGTTATCAAATGACAACACATGTCTATGGTTAGGAAACCTTAACCATCTTTGATCAACGAGCTAGTCTAGTAGAGGCTCACTAGGGACATGGTGTTTGTTTATGTATTCACATATGTATCAAGGTTTCCGATCAATAAAATTCTAGCATGAATAATAAAACTTTATCATGAATAAGGAAATATGATATAACAACTTTATTATTGCCTCTAGGGCATATTCCCTTCAGTCTGCCACTTGCACTAGAGTCAATAATCTACTCCCTCCATTCGTAATTAGTTGTCACAAACATGGATGTATCTACAACTAAAATACATCTAGATACATTTATTTCTTGGACGACTAATTCCGAACGGAGGGAGTAGTTCACATCGTCATGTGATTAACACCCATAGTTCACATCGGCATGTGACCAATACCTAAAGAGTTTACTAGAGTCAATAATCTAGTTCACATCGCTATGTGAATAACACCCAAAGAGTACTAAGGTGTAATCATGCTTTGCTTGTGAGAGAGGTTTAGTAACCGGGTCTGCCACATTCAGATCCGTATGTACTTTGCAAATTTCTATGTCTACAATGCTCTGCACGGAGCTACTCTAGCTAATTGCTCCCACTTTCAATATCTATCCAGATTGAGACTTAGAGTCATCTAGATTAGTGTCAAAGCTTGCATCGACATAACCCATTACGACGAACTCTTTGTCACCTCCATAACCGAGAAACATTTCCTTAGTCCTCTAAGGATAATTTTGACCTTTGTCCAGTGATCTACTCCTGGATCACTATTGTACCCCCTTGCCAAACTCATGACAAGGTGCACAATAGGTCTGGTACATAGCATGGCATACTTTATAGAACCTATGGCTAACGCATAGGGAATGACTTTCATTCTCTCTCTATCTTATGCCGTGGTCGGGCTTTGAGTCTTACTCAACTTCACACCTTACAATACAGGCAAGAACTCCTTCTTTGACTGATCCATTTTGAACTCCTTCAAAATATTGTCAAGGTATGTACTCATTGAAAAATCTTATCAAGCGTCTTGATCTATCTTTATAGATCTTGATGCCTAATATATAAGCAGCTTCATTGAGGTCTTTCATTGAAAAATTCTTATTAAAGTATCCTTTTATGCTTTCTAGAAATTCTATATCATTTCCAATCAACAACATGTCATCTACATATAATATTAGAAATGCTACAGAGCTCCCACTCACTTTCTTGTAAATAGAGGCTTCACCGTAAGTCTGTATAAAACCATTTGATCACTTCATCAAAGCGTATATTCCAACTCTGAGATGCTTGCACCAGTTCATAGATGGATCGCTGGAGCTTGCACACTTTGTTAGCACCTTTAGGATCGACAAAACCTTCTGGTTGCATAATATACAACTCTTCTTTAAGATATCCATTAAGGAATGCAGTTTTGACATCCATTTTCCAGATTTCATAATCATTAAGTGTGGCAATTGCTAACATGATTCAGACAGACTTAAGCATCGCTACGAGTGAGAAGGTCTCATCGTAGTCAACCACTTGACCTTGTCGAAAACCTTTCGTGACAAGTCAAGCTTTGTAGACAGTAACATTACCATCAGCGTCAGTCTTCTTCTTGAAGATCCATTTATTCTCTATGGCTCGCCGATCATCGGGCAAGTCCACGAAAGTCCACTCTTTGTTCTCATACATGGATCCTATCTCAGATTTCATGGCCTCAAGCCATTTATCAGAATCCGGTCTCATCATAGCTTCTTTATAGTTCGTAGGTTCGCCATGGTCTAGTAACATGACTTCCAGAATAGGATTACCGTACCACTCTGGTGCGTAACGCGCTTTGTTCGACCTACAAGGTCCAGTAGTAACTTTATCTGAAGTTTCATGATCATCATCATTAGCTTCCTCTCTAGTTGGTGTAGGCATCATGGGGACGGATTTCTATGATGAGCTACTTTCCAAATTGAGAGAAGGTACAATTACCTCATCAAGTTCTACTTTCCTCCCACTCACTTCTTTCGAGAAAACTCCTTCTCTAGAAAGGTTCCATTCTTGGCAACAAAGACCTTGCTTTTGGATCTGTGGTAGAAGGCATACCCAATTGTTTCCCTAGGGTATCCTATGAAGATGCACTTCTCCGCTTTGGGTTCGAGCTTATCAGGCTGAAGCCTTTCGACATAAGTGTCACAACCCCAAACTTTAAGAAACGACAACTTAGTTTTTTTGCCAAACCACAGTTCATACGTTGTCGTCTCAACGGATTTAGACGGTGCCCTATTTAACGTGAATGCAACTGTCTCTAATGCATAACCCCAAAACGATAGTGGTAAATCGGTAAAAACATGATAGATCACACCATATCTAATAAAGTACAGTTACGACATTTAGACACACCATTAAGCTATGGTGTTCTAGGTGGCGTGAGTTGTGAAACAATTCCACATTGTTTTAAATGAAGTCCAAACTCATAACTCAAATATTCGCCTTGGCGATCAGATCGTAGAAACTTTTATTTTCTTGTTATGATGATTCACCACATCACTCTAAAATTCTTTGAACTTTTCAAATATTTCTTTCATTAAGTAGACATACCCATATCTACTCAAATCATCTCTGAAGGTCAGAAAATAACAATATCCGCCGCGTGCTTCAATACTCGTTTGGCCACATACATCGCTATGTATTATTTCCAATAAGTCATTAGCTCGCTCCATTGTTCCGGAGAATGGAGTTTTAGTCATCTTGCCCATAAGACATGGTTCACAAGTATCAAATGATTCATAATCAAGTGATTCCAAAAGTCCATCTGCATGGAGTTCCTTCATGCGCTTTACACTAATATGACCTAAACGGCAGTGCCACAAATTGCACTATCATTATCTACTTTGCATATTTTGGCATGAATATTATGAATATGTGTATCACTATGATCGAGATTCAATAAACCATTCACATTGGGTGTATGACCATAGAAGGTTTTATTCATATAAATAGAACAACAATTATTCTCTGACTTAAATGAATAACTGTATTGCAATAAACATGATCTAGTCATATTCATGCTCAACGCAAACACCAAATAACATTTATTTAGGTTCAACACTAATCCCGAAGGTAGAGGTAATGTACGATGGTGATCGTATCAACCTTGGAATTACTTCCAACACACATTGTCACCTCGTCCTTAACTAGTGTCTGTTTATTTTGCAATTCCTGTTTGGAGTTACTACTCTTACCAACTGAATCAGTATCAAATACCGAGGGGTTGCTATAAACACTAGTAAAGTACACATCAATAACACATATAAATATACCTTTGTTCACTTTGCCATCCTTCTTATCCGCCAAGTATTCGGGGTAGTTCCGCTTCCAGTGACCATTCCCTTTGCAGTAGAATCACTCAGTTTCAGGCTTGGGTCCAGCTGGGCTTCTTCTCGGGAGTGGCAACTTGATTGCCATTCTTCTTGAAGTTCCCTTTCTTCCTCTTGCCCTTTTTCTTTAAACCAGTGGTCTTGTTAATCATCAACACTTGATGCTCTTTCTTTATTTCTACCTTCGTTGATTTTAGCATCACGAAGAGCTCGGGAATCGTTTTCATCATCCCTTGCATATTATAGTTCATCACAAAGTTCTAGTAGCTTGGTGATAGTGACTAGAGAATTCTATCAATCACTATCTTATCTGGAAGATTAACTCCCACTTGATTCAAGCGATTGTAGTACCTAGACATTCTGAGCACATGCTCACTAGCTGAGCCATTCTCTTCCATCTTGTACGCAAAGTACTTGTCAAAGGTCTCATACCTCTCGACATGGCACTACTACGCGTTGGTCCTAAACAAACAGTTTGAAATCCCTTTTCGCGACGGCATTTGGAACCGTCGCCAAGTGAGTGTGGGCGATAGGGGGGGTCCTTCCCACACGACCCAGAAATCGTCGGGGATAGGCCCTCTTGGGACCCAGGCTTGGGCCGTGTGTGATCGGGCGAGGCATCGAAACCCAATCATTTCTGTAGGTATGTAAATCCCACACGGTGAATCCCAAAAATCATTTCCGTAGGTATGTACATCCCACATGGTGAATCCCAGAAATCATTCCCGTAGGTATGTACATCCCACATGGTGAATCTCAGAAATCATTTCCGTAGGTATGTACATCCCACATGGTGAATGCTAGAAAAACATTTCCATTCATATGTATATCACACACAGTCAATCCAAGGAATATGTTTCCGTTCTTATGTACATCCCACATAGTCAATCCAGGGAAAACGTTTCCATTCGAATGTACATCCCACACAGTTTTATGTGTAGGCTCGTGTGTGAAAGGTGTAACTATCACACACGGTCTGCCTTGGTTAACTGTTTGCTTTTATCAACTATATCACACACGATTTGATGAAGAAAACTGTGTGGAATTGGGCTATCCATCGCAAGCGCTTTGACTGTTAGAACCATTTGCAAAGTTCGATGACACATTTAGCAGGTTTATTAGTTTAGAATTAATAATTCCAGTATTACGCAAATTCACATTTCATATCGAACAGCTGTTTGCCAATTTCATATCAGGCACATAAATAAATTATAACATCATAGTACGGTAGCTACATGAAAACAACATAGTACAACATATAGCTAGTTCGACTTCATAAGAACAATATATCCATTTCCCTAATCGAGATCACCCAGGCTCGTCTTATCCACCTCTGCTTTCAGTTCAGTAAGAACCCGTTTTGCACGGGCCAACTGGGAAAGTGCCTCCTCCTTCGCCAATACCATCTTAGCAAAGTCTGATTTAAAAAATCTGACCTCATTCTCCACCTTCAACTTTTATCCTGCGTCTTGAAATATGCTTCAGCGTTGACAACGGTTTCTCTAAGCCTACGTGTGTTCTCTTCCTCATACATGCTCCAGAGCTTCGCTAGGCACATCTTCAAAGACTGTAGCCACTCTTAATCAACCTACTCCAAGTAAGAACACTTCCATTCATCCTATAATATTTAAAACTAGATCAGTAACAATTGTAGGGGAAATGGGTTTATAGCAACATAGAAAATCACCAATGCTTATTTTGACAAACTGAAGAAACATGTTAATTATGACATATCTTCTCAAAAAGATCAATGTGCAAATGAAATAATTGGTACTGAGACAACAACCAAATTTTGGAACATCATAAGCTATAATTAACTACAACAACGCTACAAGTTCTTACTCATGTACAATAAATAAAAAATTGAACATTTTATGAGGAAGGTAAATATAACTGCAACAACACAACGACAGTGTTTGGATGACAACAAATTGATACTAACAGGTGCGTACATGCACAAATTTAGTAGCATAGAACTAATATCACTAAGGCCGTCCACTATGTATGCCAAAACTGGGGTAAAGACAACTGTTGCTACATCCCCCACTGGTGCCTGCTACATCTTGAGCTTGCGTTGGTTTTCCTTGAAGAGGAAAGGGTGATGCAGCAATAGTAGCGTAAGTATTTCCCTCAGTTTTTGGGAACCAAGGTATCAATCCAGTAGGAGGCTCCTCAAAAGTCCCACGCACCTACACAAACAAACAAAGAACTCGCAACCAACACAATAAAGGGGTTGTCAATCCCTTCACGTCCACTTGCGAAAGTGAGATCTGATAGAGATAGTATGATAAGATAAATATATTTTTGGTATTTTATAATATAGATGCGAAAAGTAAAGATGCAAATAAAAGTAGATTGAAAGCTTATATGATAAAATATAGACCCGGGGGCCATAGGTTTCACTAGTGGCTTCTCTCAAGATAGCATAAGTATTACGGTGGGTGAACAAATTACTGTCAAGCAATTGATAGAAAAGCGAATAATTATGAGATTATCTAGGCATGATCATGTATATAGGCATCACATCCGCAACAAGTAGACCGACTCCTGCCTGCATCTACTACTATTACTCCACACATCGACCGCTATCCAGCATGCATCTAGAGTATTAAGTTCATAAGAACAGAGTAACACATTAAGAAAGATGACATGATGTAGAGGGATAAACTCAAGCAATATGATATAAACCCCATTTTTTTATCCTCGATAACAACAATACAATACGTGCCTTGCAACCCCTGTTGTCACTGGGTAAGAACACCGCAAGATTGAACCCAAAGCTAAGCACTTCTCCCATGGCAAGAAAGATCAATCTAGTAGGCCAAACCAAACTGATAATTCGAAGAGACTTGCAAAGATAACTCAATCATACATAAAAGAATTCAGAGGAGATTCAAATATTTCTCATAGATAAACTTGATCATAAACCCACAATTCATCGGATCTCGACAAACACACCGCAAAAAGAGTTACATCGAATAGATCTCCACAAGAGAGGGGGAGAACATGGTATTGAGATCCAAAAAGAGAGAAGAAGCCATCTAGCTAATAACTATGGACCCGAAGGTCTGTGGTAAACTACTCACAACTCATCGGAGGGGCTATGGTGTTGATGTAGAAGCCCTCCATGGTCGATTCCCCCTCCGACGGAGCGCCAGCGAAGGCTCCAAGATGGGATCTCGCGGGTACAGAAGGTTACGGCGGTGGAAATTGTTTTTCGTTGGCTCCCTGGATGTTTTCGGGGTACGTAGGTATATATAGGAGGAAGAAGGACGTCGGTGGCCGCCTGAGGGGCCCAGGAGACAGGGGGTGCGCCCAGGAGGGGTGGGCGTGCCCTCCTATCTCTGGGCCACCTCGATTGCTTCTTGACTTGCACTATAAGACCTCTGGATCAAGTTCGTTCCAAAAATCACGCTCCTGAAGGTTTCATTCCGTTTGGACTCCGTTTGATATTCCTTTTTTTCGAAATACTGAAATAGGCAAAAAAACAGCAATACGGGCTGGGCCTCTGGTTAGTAGGTTAGTCCCAAAAATGATATAAATGTGTAAAATAAAGCCCATAAACATCCAAAAGGGTAATATAATAGCATGGAACAATAAAAAATTATAGATACGTTGGAGACGTATCAAGCATCCCCAAGCTTAATTCCTGCTCGTCCTCGAGTAGGTAAATGATAAAAACAGAATTTTTGATGTGGAATGCTACCTAGCATAATTCTCAATGTAATTTTCTTTATCATGGCATGAATGTTCAAATCCAAATGATTCAAAATAAAAGTTCATATTGACATAAGAAATAGTAACACTTCAAGCATACTAATCAAAGCAATCATGTCTTCTCAAAATAACATGGCTAAAGAAAGTTCATCCCTACAAAATCATATAGTTAGGCTATGCTTCATTTTCATCACACAAAAATGTTCCCAAATTCTACACCCCCGATGATAAGCCAAGCAATTGTTTCATACTTAAATAATCTCAAACTTTTTCAACTTTCACGCAATACATGAGCGTTAGCCATGGATATAGCACTATGGGTGGAATAGAATATGATGATGGGGATTGTGTTGAGAAGACAAAAAAGGTGAAAGTCTCACATTGACGAGGATAATCAATGGGCATTGACGAGGATAATCAACGGGCTATGGAGATGCCCATCAATTGATGTCAACATGAGGAGTAGGGATTGCCATGCAACGGATGCACTAGAGCTATAAATGAATGAAAGCTCAACAATAGAAACTAGTGGGTGTGCATCCAACTTGCTTGCTCACGAAGACCTAGGGCATTTGTGTTCGGGAACGTTGCAGAAAACAAAAATTTTCCTACTCGTTTCACCAAGATCATCTAGGAGTTCATCTAGCAACGAGTGATTAGATGCATCTACATACCTTTGTAGATCGCGAGCGGAAGCGTTCAAAAGAACGGTGATGATGTAGTCGTACTCGACGTGATCCAAATCACCGATGACCAGCGCCGAACGGATGGCACCTCCGCGTTCAACACACGTACGGAACAGCCACGTCTCCTCCTTCTTGATCCAGCAAGGGAGGGAGGAGAGGTTGAGGGAGATGGCACCAGCAGCAGCACGACGGCATGGTGTTGATGGAGCTGCAGTACTCCGGCAGAGCTTCGCTAAGCACTATGGAGGTGGAGGAGGTGTTGGAAAGGGAGAAGGAGGCAACCAAAGGCCAAGGCGTTCAGGTATGAAGTCCCTCCTCTCCCCCACTATATATAGGAGGGCCAAGGGGGGGTGGCCGGCCCTAGGAGATCCAATCTCCTAGGGGGTGCGGCGGCCAAGGGGGGTTTCCCTCCCCCCCAAGGCACCTAGGAGGTGCCTTCCCCTCCTAGGACTCTTCCCCCTTCAAACCCTAGGCGCATGGGCCTATGTGGGGCTGGTGCCCTTGGCCCATTAGGCCAAGGCGCACCCCCTACAGCCCATGTGCCCCCCCGGGACAGGTGGACCCACCCGGTGGACCCCCGGGACCCTTCCGGTGGTCCCGGTACAATACCGATAACCCCGAAACTTGTCCCGATGCCCGAAACAGGACTTCCCATATATAAATCTTTACCTCCGGACCATTCCGGAACTCCTCGTGATGTCCGGGATCTCATCCGGGACTCCGAACAACATTCGGGTTACTGCATATACATATCCCTACAACCCTAGCGTAACCGAACCTTAAGTGTGTAGACCCTACGGGTTCGGGAGACAAGCAGACATGACCGAGACGACTCTCCGGTCAATAACCAACAGCGGGATCTGGATACCCATGTTGGCTCCCACATGCTCCACGATGATCTCATCGGATGAACCACGATGTCGAGGATTCAATCAACCCCATACGCTATTCCCTTTGTCTATCGATATGTTACTTGCCCGAGATTCGATCGTCGGTATCCCAATACCTCGTTCAATCTCGTTACCGGCAAGTCACTTTACTCGTACCGTAATGCATGATCCCGTGACCAGACACTTGGTCACTCTGAGCTCATTATGATGATGCATTACCGAGTGGGCCCAGTGATACCTCTCCGTCATACGGAGTGACAAATCCCAGTCTTGATCCATGTCACCCAACAGACACTTTCGGAGATGCCCGTAGTCTACCTTTATAGTCACCCAGTTACGTTGTGACGTTTGGCATACCCAAAGCACTCCTACAGTATCCGGGAGTTACATGATCTCATGGTCTAAGGAAAAGATACTTGACATTAGAAAACTCTAGCAAACGAACTATACGATCTTGTGCTATGTTTAGGATTGGGTCTTGTCCATCACATCATTCTCCTAATGATGTGATCTCGTTATCAATGACATCCAGTGTCCATAGTCAGGAAACCATGACTATCTGTTGATCAACGAGCTAGTCAACTAGAGGCTCACTAGGGACACGTTGGTGTCTGTTATTCACACATGTATTACGATTTCCGGATAACACAATTATAGCATGAATAAAGACAATTATCATGAACAAGGAAATATAATAATAATGCTTTTATTATTGCCTCTAGGGCATATTTCCAACAGTCTCCCACTTGCACTAGAGTCAATAATCTAGTTACATTGTGATGAATCGAACACCCATGGAATTCTGGTGTTGATCATGTTTTGCTCTAGGGAGAGGTTTAGTCAACGGATCTGCTACATTCAGGTCCGTATGTACTTTACAAATCTCTATGTCTCCATCTTGAACATTTTCATGAATGGAGTTGAAGCGACGCTTGATGTGCCTTGTCTTCTTGTGAAACCTGGGCTCCTTGGCAAGTGCAATAGCTCCAGTGTTGTCACAGAAGAGCTTGATCGGCCCCGACGCTTTGGGTATGACTCCTAGGTCGGTGATGAACTCCTTCACCCATATTGCTTCATGTGCTGCCTCCGAGGCTGCCATGTACTCCGCTTCACATGTAGATCCCGCCACGACGCTTTGCTTGCAACTGCACCAGCTTACTGCCCTACCATTCAAAATATACACGTATCCGGTTTGTGACTTAGAGTCATCCAGATCTGTGTCGAAGCTAGCGTCGACGTAACCCTTTACGACGAGCTCTTCGTCACCTCCATAAACGAGAAACATTTCCTTAGTCCTTTTCAGGTACTTCAGGATATTCTTGACCGCTGTCCAGTGTTCCTTGCCGGGATTACTTTGGTACCTTCCTACCAAACTGACGGCAAGGTTAACATCAGGTCTGGTACACAGCATGGCATACATAATAGAACCTATGGCTGAGGCATAGGGGATGACGCTCATCTCTTCTATATCTTCTGCCGTGGTCGGACATTGAGCTGAGCTCAATTTCATACCTTGTAACACAGGCAAGAACCCCTTCTTGGATTGATCCATATTGAACTTCTTCAATATCTTATCAAGGTATGTGCTTTGTGAAAGACCTATGAGGCGTCTCGATCTATCTCTATAGATTTTGATGCCTAATATATAAGCAGCTTCTCCAAGGTCCTTCATTGAAAAACTTTTATTCAAGTAGGCCTTGATGCTGTCCAAGAGTTCTATATCATTTCCCATCAAAAGTATGTCATCTACATATAATATGAGAAATGCTACAGAGCTCCCACTCAGTTTCTTGTAAACGCAGGCTTCTCCATAAGTCTGTGTAAACCCAAACGCTTTGATCATCTCATCAAAGCGAATGTTCCAACTCCGAGATGCTTGCACCAGCCCATAAATCGAGCGTTGGAGCTTGCACACTTTGTCAGCATTCTTAGGATCGACAAAACCTTCCGGCTGCATCATATACAATTCTTCCTTAAGGAAACCATTAAGTAATGCCGTTTTGACGTCCATTTGCCATATTTCGTAATCATAGAATGCGGCAATTGCTAACATGATTCGGACAGACTTCAGCTTCGCTACCGGTGAGAAAGTCTCATCGTAGTCAACCCCTTGAACTTGTCGATAACCCTTAGCGACAAGCCGAGCTTTATAGCTGGTCACATTACCATCCGCGTCTGTCTTCCTCTTAAAGATCCATTTATTTTCTATGGCTCGCCGCTCAACGGGCAAGTCAGTCAAAGTCCATACTTTGTTTTCATACATGGATCCTATCTCGGATTTCATGGCTTCTAGCCATTTGTCGGAATCCGGGCCCGCCATCGCTTCTTCATAGTTCGAAGGTTCACCGTTGTCTAACAGCATGATTTCCAAGACAAGGTTGCCGTACCACTCTGGTGCGGAACGTGTCCTTGTGGACCTTCGAATTTCAGTAGGGGCTTGATCAGAAGTATCTTGACCATTGTCATTAACTTCCTCTCTAGTCGGTGCAGGCACCTCAGGAACATTTTCTTGAGTTGCGCCATTTTCCGGTTCAAGAGGTAATACTTCATCAAGCTCTACTTTCCTCCCACTTACTTCTTTCGAGAGAAACTCTTTCTCCAGAAAGGACCCATTCTTGGCAACAAAGATCTTGCCTTCGGATCTGAGGTAGAAGGTGTACCCAATAGTTTCTTTTGGGTATCCTATGAAGACGCATTTTTCCGACTTGGGTTCGAGCTTTTCAGGTTGAAGTTTCTTGACATAAGCATCGCATCCCCAAACTTTTAGAAACGACAGCTTAGGTTTCTTCCCAAACCATAATTCATACGGTGTCGTCTCAACGGATTTCGACGGAGCCCTATTTAAAGTGAATGCGGCAGTCTCTAAAGCATAGCCCCAAAAAGAAAGCGGTAAATCCGTAAGAGACATCATAGATCGCACCATATCTAACAGAGTGCGATTACGACGTTCGGACACACCATTACGCTGAGGTGTTCCAGGCGGCGTGAGTTGTGAAACTATTCCACATTTTCTTAAGTGTGCCCCAAACTCGTGACTCAAGTATTCTCCTCCACGATCTGATCGTAGAAACTTGATTTTCCTGTCACGTTGATTTTCAACCTCACTCTGAAATTCCTTGAACTTTTCAAAGGTTTCAGACTTGTGTTTCATTAAGTAGATATACCCATACCTACTTAAATCATCAGTGAGAGTGAGAACATAACGATAGCCACCGCGAGCCTCAACACTCATCGGACCGCACACATCAGTATGTATGATTTCCAATAAGTCGGTTGCTCGCTCCATTGTTCCTGAGAACGGAGTCTTGGTCATTTTACCCATAAGGCATGGTTCGCACGTGTCAAATGATTCATAATCAAGAGACTCTAAAAGTCCATCAGCATGGAGCTTCTTCATGCGTTTGACACCTATGTGACCAAGGTGGCAGTGCCACAAGTATGTGGGACTATCATTATCAACCTTACTTCTTTTGGTACTCACATTATGAACATGTGTAGCATCACGTTCGAGATTCACAAAGAATAAACCATTCACCATAGGAGCATGACCATAAAACATATCTCTCATAAAAATGGAACAACCATTATTCTCAGATTTAAAAGAGTAGCCATCTCGAATTAAACGAGATCCCGATACAATGTTCATGCTCAAAGCTGGCACTAAATAACAATTATTAAGGTTTAAAACTAATCCCGAAGGGAGATGCAGAGGTAGCGTGCCGACGGCGATCACATTGACCTTGGAACCATTCCCGACGCGCATCGTCACCTCGTCCTTTGCCAGTTTCCGCTTATTCCGCAGCCCCTGCTTTGAGTTACAAATGTGAGCAACTGCACCGGTATCAAATACCCAGGAGCCACTACGGGCACTAGTAAGGTACACATCAATTACATGTATATCACATATACCTTTCGTTTTGCCGGCCTTCTTATCCGCTAAGTACTTAGGGCAGTTCCGCTTCCAGTGACCGCTTCCCTTGCAATAAAAGCACTCAGTCTCGGGCTTGGGTCCATTCTTTGGCTTCTTCCCGGCAGCTTGCTTGCCGGGCGCGGCAACCTCCTTGCCGTCCTTCTTGAAGTTCTTTTTTACCCTTGCCTTTCTTGAACTTAGTGGTTTTATTGACCATCAACACTTGATGTTCCTTCCTGACTTCTACCTCTGCTGATTTCAGCATAGCAAATACCTCAGGAATGGTCTTTTCCATCCCCTGCATATTGAAGTTCATCACAAAGCTCTTGTAGCTTGGTGGAAGCGACTGGAGGATTCTGTCAATGACCGCATCATCCGGGAGATTAACTCCCAGCTGAGTCAAGCGGTTATGCAACCCAGACATAGTGAGTATGTGCTCACTGACAGAACTATTTTCCTCCATCTTACAGCTGAAGAATTTGTCGGAGACTTCATATCTCTCGACCCGGGCATGAGCTTGGAAAACCATTTTCAGCTCTTCGAACATCTCATATGCTCCATGTCTCTCAAAACGCTTTTGGAGCCCCGGCTCTAGGCTGTAAAGCATGCCGCACTGAACGAGGGAGTAGTCATCGAAACGTGCCTGCCAAGCGTTCATAACATCTTGTTCTGCAGGGAGAACGGGTGCGTCACCAAGCGGTGCTTGTAGGACATAATCTTTCTTGGCAGCTATGAGGATGATCCTCAGGTTCCGGACCCAGTCCGTATAGTTGCTGCCATCGTCTTTCAGCTTAGTTTTCTCTAGGAACGCGTTGAAGTTGAGGACTACATTGGCCATTTGATCTACAAGACATATTGCAAAGATTTTAGACTAAGTTCATGATAATTAAGTTCAACTAATCAAATTATTAATGAACTCCCACTTAGATTAGACATCCCTCTAGTCATCTAAGTATTACATGATCCGAGTTAAACTAGACCGTGTCCGATCATCACGTGAGACGGACTAGTCAACATCGGTGAACATCTTCATGTTGATCGTATCTTCTATACGACTCATGCTCGACCTTTCGGTCATCTGTGTTCCGAGGCCATGTCTGTACATGCTAGGCTCGTCAAGTCAACCTAAGTGTTTGCATGTGTAAATCTGTCTTACACCCGTTGTATGTGAACGTCTGAATAAAACACCCGATCATCACGTGGTGTTTTGAAACAGCGAACTGTCGCAACGGTGCACAGTTAGGGGGAACACTTCTTGAATTTATTGTGAGGGATCATCTTATTTACTACCGTCGTTCTAAGTAAACAAGATGCAAAACATGATAAACATCACATGCAATCAAATAATAAACGTGACATGATATGGCCAATATCACATAGCTCCTTTGATCTCCATCTTGGGGCTCCATGATCATCTTGTCACCGGCTTGACACCATGATCTCCATCATCATGATCTCCATCATCGTGTCTCCATGAAGTTGCTCGCCAACTATTACTTCTACTACTATGGCTAATGCGTTTAGCAATAAAGTAAAGTAATTTACAAGGCGTTTCTTGATGACACGCAGGTCATATAAAAGAATAAAGACAACTCCTATGGCTCCTGCCGGTTGTCATACTCATCGACATGCAAGTCGTGATTCCTATTACAATAGCATGAACATCTCATACATCACATATAGATCATTCATCATTCATCACAACTTTGGCCATATCATATCACAAACCACTTGCTGCAAAAACAAGTTAAACGTCCTCTAATTGTTGTTGCAAGTTTTTACGTGGCTGAATTAGGGTTCTAGCAAGAACGTTTTCTTACCTACGTTAAAGCCACAACGTGATTTGTCAACTTCTATTTACCCTTCATAAGGACCCTGTTCATCGATTCCGCTCCAACTAAAGTAGGAGAGACAGACACCCGCCAGCCACCTTATGCAACTAGTGCATGTTAGTCGGTGGAACCGGTCTCACGTAAGCGTACGTGTAAGGTTGGTCCGGGCCGCTTCATCCCACAATACCGCTGAAGCAAGAAAGGACTAGTAACGGCAAGAGAGTTGACAAATCTACGCCCACAACAAATTGTGTTCTACTCGCGCAAGAAGAACTACGCATAGACCTAGCTCATGATGCCACTGTTGGGGAACGTTGCAGAAAACAAAAATTTTCCTACTCGTTTCACCAAGATCATCTAGGAGTTCATCTAGCAACGAGTGATTAGATGCATCTACATACCTTTGTAGATCGTGAGCGGAAGCGTTCAAAAGAACGGTGATGATGTAGTCGTACTCGACGTGGTCCAAATCACCGATGACCAGCGCCGAACGGACGGCACCTCCGCGTTCAACACACGTACGGAACAGCCACGTCTCCTCCTTCTTGATCCAGCAAGGGAGGGAGGAGAGGTTGAGGGAGATGGCACCAGCAGCAGCACGACGGCGTGGTGTTGATGGAGCTGCAGTACTCCGGCAGAGCTTCGCTAAGCACTATGGAGGTGGAGGAGGTGTTGGAAAGGGAGAAGGAGGCAACCAAAGGCCAAGGCGTTCAGGTATGAAGTCCCTCCTCTCCCCCACTATATATAGGAGGGCCAAGGGGGGTGGCCGGCCCTAGGAGATCCAATCTCCTAGGGGGTGCGGCGGCCAAGGGGGGTTTCCCTCCCCCCCAAGGCACCTAGGAGGTGCCTTCCCCTCCAAGGACTCTTCCCCCTTCAAACCCTAGGCGCATGGGCCTATGTGGGGCTGGTGCCCTTGGCCCATTAGGCCAAGGCGCACCCCCTACAGCCCATGTGGCCCCCCCGGGACAGGTGGACCCACCCGGTGGACCCCCGGGACCCTTCCGGTGGTCCCGATACAATACCGATAACCCCGAAACTTGTCCCAATGCCCGAAACAGGACTTCCCATATATAAATTTTTACCTCCGGACCATTCCGGAACTCCTCGTGACGTCCGGGATCTCATCCGGGACTCCGAACAACATTCGGGTTACTGCATATACATATCCCTACAACCCTAGCGTAACTGAACCTTAAGTGTGTAGACCCTACGGGTTCGGGAGACAAGCAGACATGACCGAGACGACTCTCCGGTCAATAACCAACAGCGGGATCTGGATACCCATGCTGGCTCCCACATGCTCCACGATGATCTCATCGGATGAACCACGATGTCGAGGATTCTATCAAACCCGTACGCTATTCCCTTTGTCTATCGATATGTTACTTGCCCGAGATTCGATCGTCGGTATCCCAATACCTCGTTCAATCTCGTTACCGGCAAGTCACTTTACTCGTACCGCAATGCATGATCCCATGACCAGACACTTGGTCACTCTGAGCTCATTATGATGATGCATTACCGAGTGGGCCCAGTGATACCTCTCCGTCATACGGAGTGACAAATCCCAGTCTTGATCCATGTCACCCAACGGACACTTTCGGAGATACCCGTAGTCTACCTTTATAGTCACCCAGTTACGTTGTGACGTTTGGCATACCCAAAGCACTCCTACGGTATCCGGAAGTTACACGATCTCATGGTCTAAGGAAAAGATACTTGACATTGGAAAACTCTAGCAAACGAACTATACGATCTTGTGCTATGTTTAGGATTGGGTCTTGTCCATCACATCATTCTCCTAATGATGTGATCCCGTTATCAATGACATCCAGTGTCCATAGTCAGGAAACCATGACTATCTGTTGATCAACAAGCTAGTCAACTAGAGGCTCACTAGGGACATGTTGGTGTCTGTTATTCACACATGTATTACGATTTCCGGATAACACAATTATAGCATGAATAAAGACAATTATCATGAACAAGGAAATATAATAATAATGCTTTTATAATTGCCTCTAGGGCATATTTCCAACAATTTGAGGAAGCCCATCGTAGGAATATACAAGCCAAGTTCCATAATGAAAAATTCCCACTAGTATATGAAAGTGGTAACATATGAGACTCTCTATATGAAAAACATGGTGCTACTTTGAAGCACAATATATGAGACTCACTATATGAAAAACATGGTGCTACTTTGAAGCACAAGTGTGGAAAAAGAGATAGTAACATTGCCCTTTTTTTCTTTTTTTTTCTTTGGCCTTCCCTTTTTTTCTTTTGGCCTTTCTTTTTTTTCTTTGGGACAATGCTCTAATAATGATGATCATCACACTTTTATTGATTACAACACATGAATTACAACTCGAAACTAGAACAAGATATGACTCTATATGAATGCCTCCGGCGGTGTACCGTGATGGTGCAATGAATCAAGAGTGACATGTATAAAAAATTATGCATGGTGGCTTTGCCACAAATACAATGTCAACTACATGATCATGCAATGGCAATATGACAAAAGTAACGTATGTCATGATGATAAACGGAACGGTGGAAAGTTGCATGGCAATATATCTCGGAATGGCTATGGAAATGCCATAATAGGTAGGTATGGTGGCTGTTTTTTGGAAGATATAAGGAGGTTTATGTGTGATAGAGCGTATCATATCACGGGGTTTGGATGCACCGGTGAAGTTTGCACCAACTCTCAAGGTGAGAAAGGGCAATGCACGGTACCGAAGAGGCTAGCAATGGTGGAAAGGTAAAAGTGCGTATAATCCATGCACTCAACATTAGTCATAAGAACTCATATACTTATTGCAAAAATTTATAAGTCATCAAAAACCAAGCACTACGCGCATGCTCCTAGAGGGATAGATTGGTAGGAAAGGACCATCGCTCGTCCCCGACCGCCACTCATAAGGATGCACAATCCAGGTACACTTCATGCTTCAAATTTGTTACACAACTTTAGCAATACGTGCATGCTACGGGACTTGCTAAGTTCAACACAAGTATTCTTTAAATTCATAATCACCCAACTAGCATGACTTTAATATCACTACCTCCATATCTCAAAACAATTATCAAGTATCAAATTGATCATAGCATCCAATTCACTTCCTATGATAGTTTTTATTATACCCAACTTGGATGCCTACCATTCTAGGACCAATTTTATAACCATAGAAAATACCATGCTGTTCTAAAAGACTCTAAAAATAATATAAGTGAAGCAAGAGAGACTAGCAATTTCTACAAAATTAAGCCACCGCCGTGTTCTAAAAGATATAAGTGAAGCACTAGAGCAAAAACTATCTAGCTCAAAAGATATAAGTGAAGCACATAGCATATTCTAATAAATTCAAATCAAGTAGGATTATCCCAAAAGGTGTGTACAGCAAGGATGATTGTGGTAAACTAAAAAGCAAATACTAATATAATACACGATGCTCCAAGCAAAACACATATCATGTGGCGAATAAAAATATAGCTCCAAGTAAAGTTACCAATGAACAAAGACGAAAGAGGGGATGCCTTCCCGGGGAATACCCAAGCTTAGAATTTTGGCTACTCTTGAATATCTTGGGGTGCCATGGGCATCCCCAAGCTTAGACTTTTGCCACTCCTTGTTCCATAGTCCATCAAATCTTTACCCAAAATTTGAAAACGTCACAACACAAAACTCAACAGGAAATCTCATAAGCTCCGTTAGTGAAAGAAAACAAAACCACCACATAAGGTACTGTAATGAACTCATTCTTTATTTATTTTGGTGTTAAACCTACTGTATTCCAACTTCTCTATGGTTTATAAACCATTTTACTAGCCATAGATGCATCAAAATTAGCAAACAACACACGAAAGGCAGAATCTGTCAAAAACAGAACAGTCTGTAGCAATCTGTAACGAACGCAAACTTATGGAACTTTAAAAATCCTAAAAAAAATAGGAAGTCCTGGACAATTTTTCTATTGATCAGCAGCAAAAATAATCAACGCAAAATCACGTTTATGTGATTTAACAAAACTAAATTCGTGCGTGCAAAGTATCTGTTTTTCAGCAGGATCAAAATAACTATCACCATAGGTTATCCTATAGGTTCTACTTGGTACAAACACTAATTAAAACATAAAAACACATCTAAACAGAAGGTAGATGCAAAATTTATTACTAAACAGAAACAAAAACAAAAAACACAAATAAAATTGGGTTGCCTCCCAACTAGCGCTATCGTTTAACGCCCCTAGCTAGGCATAAAAACGAAGATAGATCTAAATAGTGCCATCTTTGACACTCAATTCATAAGTAGCTCGAATGATAGATTCATAAGGTAATTTGACTTTATTTCTTGGAAAGTGCTCCATGCCTTTCCTTAATGGAAATTGGAATCTAATATTCCTTTCCTTCATATAAATAATCGCGCCAATCGTTCTAAGGAAAGGTCTACCAAGAATATTAGGGCAAGAAAGATTGCAATCTATATCAAGAATGATAAAATCTATGGGCACCAAATTTCTATTTGCGATAATGAGAACATCATTGATCCTTCCCATTGGCTTTTTTAATGGTAAAGTCCGCAAGGTGCAAATTTAAAGAGCAATCATCAAGATCATGGAAACCTAGAATATCACATAAAGTTTTCAGAATCGTGGAAACACTAGCACCCAAATCACACAAAGCAAAACACTCATGATCTATTTTAATCTTTATAGTAGGTTCCCACTCATCATTAAGTTTTCTAGGTATATAAACTTCCAAATTAAGTTTTTCATCATAAGATTGCATCAAGGAATCACCGATATGTTTGGTAAAAGCTTTATTTTGACTATAAGCATGAGGAGAATTAACAACGAATTGCAACAAGCAAATACAACCTTCTAAAGAACAATTATCATAATCAATTTCCTTGAAATCCGAGATAGTGGGTTCAATGCTATTTAAAGTCATGACCTCTCCAATCCCACTTTTAGCAAATTTAGCATCAAGATCTAAAAACTTCGAATTATGGGGATGCCTTCTAACTAAAGTTGACTCATCTCCAGTCCCATTATTATTAATATTCATATTGCAAAACAAAGATCTAATAGGGGACACATCAATAACTTTAAGATCTTCATCATTATTTTCACGGAAACTAGAAGAACACGCCTTTACAAAGCAATCTTTCTTAGCAAGCAATCTAGCGGTTATTTCCTTGCACTCATCAATGGAAATTCTCATTACTTTGAGAGACTCATTGATATCATGCTTAGGAGGAGTAGATCTAAGTTTGAGAGAATCGACATCAAGCGAAAGTCTATCAACGTTCCTAGCCAAATCATAAACTCTTTCACACTATTCTCAAAATCAGAGGGCGTCTTATTAAAATTACCATAAGAACTATTGTAGGAATTTCCATAATTACTAGAGGAATTACTAGGGAACGGTCTAGAATTAATGTTTCCTCTATAAGCATTGTTTCCAAAACTATTCCTACCAACAAAATTCACATCCATAGATTCATTATTATTCTCAATCAAAGTAGACAAAGGCATATCATTGGGATAAAGAGGAGTATTTTTAGTAGCAAATAATTTCATAAGTTCATCCATCTTTCCACTCAAAATATAGATTTCTTCTATAGCATGCACTTTTTTACTAGAAGATCTTTCGGTGTGCCATTGGGAATAATTAGCCATAATATTATCAAGAAGTTTTGTAGCATCTCCTAACGTGATTTCCATAAACGTGCCTCCCGCGGCCGAATCTAAAAGATTTCTAGAAGCAAAGTTCAAACCGGCATAAATTTTTTGTATGATCATCCATAAATTCAAACCATGAGTAGGGAAATTGCGAATCATCAATTTCATTCTTTCCCAGGATTGGGCAACATGCTCATGATCAAGTTGTTTAAAATTCATAATATCGTTCCTAAGAGTGATGATCTTAGCGGGAGGAAAATATTTAGAGATAAAGGCATCTTTGCACTTGTTCCAAGAATCAATACTATTTTTAGGCAAAGACGAAAACCAAACTTTAGCACGATCTCTAAGTGAAAACGGAAATAACTTCAATTTAACAATATCGTTATCTATATCATTCTTCTTTTGCATATCACACAAATCAACAAAGTTGTTTAGATGAGTAGCGGCATCTTCACTAGGAAGGCCGGCGAATTGATCTTTCATAACAAGATTCAGCAAAGCAGTATTGATTTCACAAGACTCAACATCATTAAGAGGAGCAATCGGAGTACTAAGGAAATCATTATTATTGGTATTGGAGAAATACACAATTTGGTATTATCTTGCACCATGGCAACAAGTAATCCGACACACAAGCAAACAGAAAAAGGCAAACGAAAAAGAGAGGAGAGGATTGGGAAAGGGAGGGCGAATAAAACGGCAAGGGTGAAGTGGGGGAGAGGAAAACAAGAGGCAAATGGCAAATAATGTAAATGCGAGGGAGATGAGTTTGTGATGGGTACTTGGTATGTCTTGACTTGAGCTTGCGTTGGTTTTCCTTGAAGAGGAAAGGGTGATGCAGCAACAGTGGCGTAAGTATTTCCCTCAGTTTTTGAGAACCAAGGTATCAATCCAGTAGGAGGCTCCTCAAAAGTCCCACGCACCTACACAAACAAACAAAGAACTCGCAACCAACACAATAAAGGGGTTGTCAATCCCTTCACGTCCACTTGCGAAAGTGAGATCTGATAGAGATAGTATGATAAGATAAATATATTTTTGGTATTTTATAATATAGATGCGAAAAGTAAAGATGCAAATAAAAGTAGATTGAAAGCTTATATGATAAAATATAGACCCGGGGGCCATAGGTTTCACTAGTGGCTTCTCTCATGATAGCATAAGTATTACGGTGGGTGAACAAATTACTGTCAAGCAATTGATAGAAAAGCGAATAATTATGAGATTATCTAGGCATGATCATGTATATAGGCATCACATCCGCAACAAGTAGACCGACTCCTGCCTGCATCTACTACTATTACTCCACACATCGACCGCTATCCAGCATGCATCTAGAGTATTAAGTTCATAAGAACAGAGTAACGCATTAAGAAAGATGACATGATGTAGAGGGATAAACTCAAGCAATATGATATAAACCCCATCTTTTTATCCTCGATGGCAACAACACAATATGTGCCTTGCAACCCGTGCTGTCACTGGGTAAGGACACCGCAAGATTGAACCCAAAGCTAAGCACTTCTCCCATGGCAAGAAAGATCAATCTAGTAGGCCAAACCAAACTGATAATTCGAAGAGACTTGTAGAGATAACTCAATCATACATAAAAGAATTCAGAGGAGATTCAAATATTTCTCATAGATTAACTTGATCATAAACCCACAATTCATCGGATCTCGACAAACACACCGCAAAAAGAGTTACATCGAATAGATCTCCACAAGAGAGGGGGAGAACATGGTATTGAGATCCAAAAAGAGAGAAAAAGCCATCTAGCTAATAACTATGGACCCGAAGGTCTATGGTAAACTACTCACAACTCATCGGAGGGGCTATGGTGTTGATGTAGAAGCCCTCCATGGTTGATTCCCCCTCCGGTGGAGCGCCGACGAAGGCTCCAAGATGGGATCTCGCGGGTACAGAAGGTTACGGCGGTGGAAATTGTTTTTCGTTGGCTCCCTGGATGTTTTCGGGGTACGTAGGTATATATAGGAGGAAGAAGTACGTCAGTGGCCGCCTGAGGGGCCTAGGAGACAGGGGCGCCCAAGAGGGGTGGGCGCGCCCTCCTATCTCTTAGCCGCCTCGATTGCTTCTTGACTTGCACTCCAAGTCCTCTGGATCACGTTCGTTTCAAAAATCACGCTCCCGAAGGTTTCATTCCGTTTGGACTCTGTTTGATATTCCTTTTCTTCGAAATACTGAAATAGGCAAAAAAAAACAGCAATACAGGTTGGGCCTCCGGTTAGTAGGTTAGTCCCAAAAAAGATATAAATGTGTAAAATAAAGCCCATAAACATCGAAAAGGGGTAATATAATAGCATGGAACAATAAAAAAATTATAGATACGTTGGAGACGTATCAGTGCCCTGCACTGGCGAGCCGATCCAGCGGAAAAAAAATGAGGGACCCGGACTCTGGAGCACGTAGTTGCTCTGATGCCTAGTTCCTTCATGCCATAAAGATTTAGTTTTTTACTGGTTGGCTGCTCGGAAGTGTGGACCAAAGTTGGCTACACATACTGCTGAAGCGGTGCCAAATAATTTTCTAATGGCACCGCTGATGAGATGGCAAGAATTTAAGATACTAGGTACAAATTGTGACATTGTCTTAGGATGCATTTGGTTGAAGGTGTGGTATGAATGGGTTGGGACCATGACAGTGTCTGAATCACATCTAACAAATGATTTTTAACAATAAAAGAGGGTCTAACCTTCTATGCACATGCCAGAAACTTCCTCCCACTGTCCACAGAATCAAACGCAACTAGCTTCACGCATGGAGATTGATGGTGACCACGAGCAGATAGATCTTCAGCCACCCCGCTCCATTTGTTGAACTGATGGTCCTAGGGAGCTATAAGAGGAAGAAATGACTCAAATCAACCATCGGGTAAAAATCCTTCATTCCAAGTCATAGCCCGAGAGAGAGAAGAGAGGCATACCCGGGTGGTGAAGGAGTAGTCGCCGGAGGAGGAACTGTTGGAGATTTCTTTTAAGAAGAGCATGGCGACCCCGACTGTAGGATGCGAGACGGCGAGAGCGAGGAAGTGGCTATAGCTTAGCAAGGAAGGAAGGAAGGAGGAAACCGGGGAAATGTGACTTGTGGTCGGGGAGAAAAGGGGGTGGGGAAGGGGGGAAGGGGTGAAGGGGGCGGGGGTAGATATTTTGGCGGTAGGCCAAAATTTTGGAAATGTGGAGGGAAACTTTGCGCGTGGTGCCGCCGGACCATTCACTTTGAACGATTGTGTGCATCGCAAATGATTCTTCTGCTTTACGCGCATGGGATGAGTTTGATAATTCAAATTTTGGTGGAAATTTCCCCAGGTACGTCATTGCATAATTTAACATCGCTTGCTAAATTGTGCACACAAAAGAGCATACAGCAGACATACCACACTTACTGAATCGAGCAATTTTAGTAATTAAACAGAGATAGTTGACCTAAACATTGCTCTAACAAAAGTCCGACATTCAAAACAAAGCCTAAGTACGCATAATTTTAACAAATCTGCCACCGCGCCAGCTTATGCATCGCTGGTGTGAGATGAGACGCTGATGACTTGTCCTGGCGACTTGCCGCCGTTTGTGGACTCCGCGTCCCCTGCTAAAGTTGAACACGTCCTCGTCCTCGTCCTCGGCGCCGCCCTGAAGGTTGTAGTACTCGTAGTAGTGGTTGCGCCAGAGCTCGCGTTGGTACTCCACCGCCGATTCCTTGACGGACAGACTCTTCTCTACCTCGACCTCGGCCATGCGCAACTCCTCCTCCTGGCGCTCCTTGATCTCTGCCGCCTCCTGCATCTCCAGCTCCTGCTCAGCGACCTCATGAGGAAGCAGGTGCTCCATGGACACCGCCGCCTTTTCAGACATGGGTTGCATGCTGGAGTCTGAGGTGGCCTGGAATATCTTGGCGTGTGCATCCTCGATCTTGGCGTGGATGGCCTTGACCCGGGTCAGGGTGACATCAGCGGCACGGACGGCAGCTCGAGCGCTCTTGGTGTTCGCAGCCACCGTCGCAGTAGCTGCTGCAGCTGCCCTGTCGGCTGCCGCAGACGCCCTCTCGGCGGAAGTGGCCGCGCTCAATGCGGATGCGGCGGCACTCTCGGCGTAGGCGGCCGCGCTCTCGGCGCAGGCGACGGTGCTTGGGGGGGACGCGTCCATCATACTGGCCTTCACGAAGCGTTTCCACGGCGTCATCTTTGCAAGAAGGGGGTGCGGGAATGGGGATCGGGATTCATGGATTCGGGGGTTGCCGGCACTAGAGCAGATGAGCCGGCGAAGCTTAAGGAGGGAGACTTAAATAGACCCAGATATTTTTATTGCAAACGGTTCCTAGAAAACAATTGTGTGTGATATTGTAGATATTTTTATTAGCTGTGAAAGACGAATTCGGAGTAAAGTGCCAATGGATGGTGTTTTAAATGAATGAGAAATTTTGTAATACTAATACAACTGTCATGTCAAATTTTGGAAAATTTTTAGCGGTCATTTGACCTTTTAAGACATTTAAGTGATTTTCTAGCCATTTAATGACCGTAATTCAAATTTGAACTACATCTGTATGCAACGCCTAACCAAAACGGTTTGAAAAATCATATTTGTGTACTTGTGTGCGAGTTAATTCCATGTGAAGTAAACTAGAAGGAATTTTCAAACATATTTGTCTCAACATGGACATAAGCATGCATACGTATGCATGGAGTGACATGGCATTTTAATTCCAAAAAAATAAAAACGCATGAAACCTTGGTTGATGTAATGTCATGCCACTGATAACCCACAAGTATAGGGGATCACAACAGCTTTCGAGGGTAAAGTATTCAACCCAAATTTATTGATTCGACACAAGGGGAGCCAAAGAATATTCTTGAGTATGAGCAGTTGAGTTGTCAATTCAACCACACCTGGATAACTTAGTATCTGCAGCAAAGTGTTTAGTAGCAAAAGTGGTATGATAATAATAGTAACGGTAGCAAAAGTAAAGATAAATGTTTTTGGGTTTTTGTAGTAGTTGTAACAGTAGCAACGGAAAAGTAAATAAGCGAAGAACAATATATGAAAAGCTCGTAGGCAATGGATCAGTGATGGATAATTATGTCGGATGCGATCCCTCATGCGATAGTTATAACATAGGGTGATATAGAACTAGCTCCAATTCATCAATGTAATGTAGGCATGTATTCCGTAAATAGTCATACGTGCTTATGGAAAAGAACTTGCATGACATCTTTTGTCCTACCCTCCCGCGGAAGCGAGGTCCTAGCGGAAACTAAGGGATATTAATGCCTCCTTTTAATAGAGAACCGGACCAAAGCATTAACACGTAGTGAATACATGAACTCCTCACCTAGAAGTGTCCCGATTATTGTCACTTCGGGGTTGTCGGATCATAACACATAATAGGTGACTATAGACTTGCAAGATAGGATCAAGAACACACATATATATTCATGAAAACATAATAGGTTCAGATCTGAAATCATGGCACTCGGGCCTAGTGACAAGCATTAAGCATAGCAAAGTCATAGCAACATTAATCTCAGAACATCGTGGATACTAGGGATCAAACCCTAACAAAACTAACTTGATTACATGGTAAATCTCATCCAACCCATCACCGTCCAGCAAGCCTATGATGGAATTACTCACGCACGGCGGTGAGCATCATGAAATTGGTGATGGAGGATGGTTGATGATGATGACGGCGACGAATCACTACAAAAAATACACTTCCATGATGATACATGTTTGTCATTGTAGGTCGCGTTTTTTGTCATGCATGTACATCCATGACAAATTTATGACAGAATCAAGATAGTCATACCTGTGCTGTCGTAGAAGTGTTCCATGACATTACCAAAATTATCATCACGGAAGTGTCCACTTCCATGACGATAAATCACGCGTCACAGAAGTGCTTTCATAAAGGGTGACCGACACGTGGCATCCACCGTAACGGAACACCGTTAAGCTATCGGGTCGGGTTTTGGATCCGATAACCCGTTAACAGCCCCGACCAAGGGGGATTTTCCACGTGTAAAATCATCATTGGCTGGAGGAAACACGTGTCGGCTCACCGTTGGGACAGATGTCATCCGCTCATTGGACCGAAGGCGCCTATGATACGGCGACACGTGGCATGGCCCAACAGAGGCCCATTCCTGTGAAAAGGCCGGCCCGTTTGACTTGGTCAAAAGGTGGCGGGCCGGCCCACGGAAAGCCTGTTAACGGCCTGTTCGCATATAGCCCATTTACAGCCCGCTAACCCAGGGCCCGTTATGCCCTATCCGAATTAGGCCCAGTAGCGTCATATGGGCCGTCCAATATGATTCAGCCCGTTTTAACTTCCGGCCCATGTGTGGCCCATGACTTCTTTCGGCCCATATGAGGACCTTTGTAACTCTTGGCCCATTAACGGCCCGTGGTGAAACTGGCCCGTAATGAACAGTTCTTCACTTGATACCCATTAACGGCCCGTTATTCCATTGGGCCGTTTCTAGCCCAAGTTATCTTTCGGCCTTCTCAGGGCCCATTGATTCTTGGACTCACTTGAAGCATTCGGTTAAATACGGCCCGTTACTGTCATTTTCTGCTTGTGGGCCAAATTCAGCCCATCATTACAGTCGGCCCGTTTGTGGACCGTTAATATGTTGGGCCGTTTTCATGTCAAAAAAACCCCGTTGGGCTGTTTTCATAGAGTTATCAAATACAGCCTATTAATGGCCCGTTATGGTCCAGATTAGTATGGCCCATGATTGGTGAAATGATGATACGCCCCGTAGAAGGCCCATGGATCCTACGACCCGTATGAGGCCCATGGATAGTATGACCCTAGATGGCCCATGGATTGTACGGCCTGTAGAAGGCCCATGGACCCTACGGCCCGTAGAAGGCCCATTGATCCCTAAGGCCCGTATGGAAGGCCGATGGATCCTACGGCCCATAAAGAAGGACAATGGTCCTACGGCCGAACGAAGGCCCATGGATCATACAGCCTGCAGGAGGCCCATGGTTACAACAATCCATGTGTTTCCATGATTATTTTGGCCTAGTTACCAAAAATAGGCTATTGTGGCCACTAGAAAAACACAGAAAAAGAACTGCAGTGACTACAAGCAAACAACTAAACAAGACAATAAGGAAATAAATAAGCAAGCAATTAAGGCTAGCCTATTACCGCTATTACACATATTACATCCACTGGGCATCAAAGTTCGCCACCAGTGCAAATATAGGGAACAAAGTAGCATATTACATACACTGGCCGTCAAAATTGGCCACCAGTGCAAATAAACGCGGCAGCAAAACAAGAGCATAACTGAAACAACTTCAGAAGAGCTCAAGAAACATTATCCTGGGTATCCACCATGCTGGCAATAAGCTTAGCAAGCTGATTAGCTTTGTCCTGTTTGGCGCTAAAATCCTCCAACGCTTGCTGTTGCACCAGAAAGTATGCATCTGAATGCTCCAGGGACTTCCGTAGTCCTTCCGCTTCTTGTCGCAGCACAACTGATCGATGTCTTTCGACTTGTAGTTGAGACTCAAGAAACCGAATTGATTCAGACAGTGAGTTTGAATAGCTTGTGCAAGCGATAGTGGCCAGTAACTCGAATACTAAACCAAGACAGGACTTTGGGGTTGTCTCAATGTCTTCAAGATAGTCTTCCTTAGCTGTTTTATCAGCTTTATTGGAGACCAACAAGGATGTGTCACTATCCTGAACCTTATCGGCATTACTTCCTTTACCATTGCTTAATAAGGCACTCTTCCCCAATATTCTGTCAGCATTCTAAAGAAGAAACAAGCAAACACATAGCAAGTTTAGCATGTACTAGTATATGAAACTCATTTTGGTGAACCAGTTCATTAGTAAGGTGGACAGGATTAAACTACCAAGTCTTCTATTGCCAAGTACTAGTACATAATAAAAGTATCAAACAAACATATATCTATGTCCTATGGTCACTGCATTGTCTTGCCAAATCAAAATAGAGACACGGTTCAAATCATATCAGTTCAAGATAAAGCAGCAGTGAAAGAATAAAAGCATGGGAAACTACATGACACAACAAGATTTCAGATGGGTACCACGGGTATACATGTACAACAACACTATTGGCTCTGTTATGATGCTAGTAATGTTCATGATATGAAAGTCAATTGTATACACAATTGAAATTGAAATCAAAAGAGCTATTGATAAGAGCAAACCTGTTAAAGAAACATGCGTGAACATACCTGCTGTGCCATTGGAGTTTTGATTGGATCCTTCAATTTAAAAATAAGTTTGTATCAGTAAATACAGTGATACAAGAGCAAAGCAATCATAGTTAAAAAAGGCACGCCTAAGAGAGCGCTTAAGCGCGCCTAGGCTCTAGGCGTTGGCAAAACGTATTGCGCATAACTATGCTTAATCTGTGCATAACTGCGCATAAGCATGCACTTTGGTCAGTAAAGTGCAAGGTGGTGGCAAAACGCACAATTAACGCCTAGCGCTTTTTTGAACTATGATAGCAATGGAATCTTAATTAGAACAATTGTTCTTCAGGTTTAGGCACTTGTTCTACATGAACAGAGTACAGTAAGACGCAAGAATATAATACTTAAAAATAGAAAATGAGCTCATAGACCTTACCACATTCTTGGTTCGGGACCAGTACAGAACAAGGCGTTCCCAGTCATCGTCCAGTAAATGTGTCTTAGGAGAACGTAAGGGAATTTGATGAGTTTCTTTGCCGGTGAAGTATGTTTTCCTCAGGTAATTCCGATACTGCCACCAAGCATTCTTGAAGATAGCAGAGGTATTAGCACAGGTTACCTCATCTTGAGTTTCCAAATCGCTCCTTCTCTATAGAGAAAAATGGGAAAATTTGCTGTATTATAACCATCATGGAGGTAGGATGTATGGGATGAAGCAAAGTAATTGCCATGAATAACATTACTTACACATAACTGTTGGAAATATGCCCTAGAAGCAATAATAAAATGGTTATTATTGTATTTCCTTGTTCATGATAATTGTCTATTATTCATGCTATAATTGTATTGACCGGAAACCGCAATACATGTGTGAATACATAGACCACAGCATGTCCCTAGTGAGCCTCTAGTTGACTAGCTCGTTGATCAACAGATGGTCATGGTTTCCTGACCATGGACATTGGATGTCATTGATAACGGGATCACATCATTAGGAGAATGATGTGATGCACAAGACCCAATCCTAAGCATAGCACAAGATCGTGTAGTTCGTTTGCTAAAAGCTTTTCTAATGTCAAGTATCATTTCCTTAGACCATGAGATTGTGCAACTCCCGGATACCGTAGGAATGCTTTGGGTGTGCCAAATGTCACAATGTAACTGGGTGGCTATAAAGGTGCACTACGGGTATCTCCAAAAGTGTCTATTGGGTTGGCACGAATCGAGACTCGGATTTGTCACTCCGTGAGACGGAGAGGTATCTCTGGGCCCACTCGGTAATGCATCATCATAATGAGCTCAATGTGACTAAATAGTTAGTCACGGGATCATGCATTATGGAACGAGTAAAGTGACTTGCCGGTAACGAGATTGAACAAGGTATTGGGATACCGACGATCGAATCTCGGGCAAGTAACATACCGATTGACAAAGGGAATTGCATACGGGATTGCTTGAATCCTTGACATCGTGGTTCATCCGATGAAATCATCGTGGAACATGTGGGAGCCAACATGGGTATCTAGATCCCGATGTTGGTTATTGGCCGGAGAACGTCTTGGTCATGTATACATGGTTCCCGAACCCGTAGGGTCTACACACTTAAGGTTCGGTGACGCTAGAGTTGTTATGGGAAATAGTATGTGGTTACTGAAGGTAGTTCGGAGTCTCGGATGTGATCCCGAACATCATGAGGAGTTCCGGAATGGTCCACGGTGAAGATCTATATATTGGACTAAGGGTATTGGAGTCCGAAAGTGTTCCGGGGTTACCAGGCTATGGCCAGCATGACCGAAAGGTGTTTCGGGAGCCCCAGCAAGTGTTGGAGGGCCTCATGGGCCAAAGGGGAAGGGGCAAACCAACCCACTAAGGGGTGGTGCGCCCCCACATCCTTTCCCACGTTATTTGGGGAGGTGGGGCGCATCCACCTGGCTTGGGAGGCAACCCTCCACCTGCTTGGCTTGGGGGGCAAGTCTCCCTAAGATTTTCCCTAGGGAGATCCAATCTGCTTGGCCTCCGCCCCCTAGGGGAAACCCTAGGGCGCCTCCCCCTCTCCCCTTGCCCCTATATATAGTGGAGGGGTGGGAGGGCACGCGCACCCTTCCCTTGGCGCAGCCCTCTCCCTCCTCCAACACCTCCTCCTCCTCCGTAGTGCTTGGCGAAGCCCTGCCGAAGAACCACGAGCTCCATCACCACCATGCCATCGTGCTGTCGGAGTTCTCCCTCAACTTCTCCTCTCCCTTTGCTGGATCAAGAAGGAGGAGACGTCCCCGGGCTGTACGTGTGTTGAATGCGGAGGCACCGTTATTCGGTGCTTAGATCGGATTCGGCCGCGATCTGAATCGCTTCGTGAACGACTCCACCGACCGCGTTCTTGGAACGCTTCCGCTTAGCGATCTTCAAGGGTATGAAGATGCACTCCCCTCTCTCACGTTGCTAGTATCTCCATAGATTGATCTTGGTGATGCATAGAAAATTTTGAATTTCTGCTACGTTCCCCAACAGTGGCATCATGAGCTAGGTCTTTTGCGTAGATTCTGTGCACGAGTGGAACACAAATTGTTGTGGGTGTTGATTTTGTCCAATATGCTTACCGTTACTAGTCCTATCTTGTTTTGACGGTATTGTGGGATGAAGCGGCCCGGACCGACCTTACACGTACACTTACGTGAGACAGGTTCGACCGACTGACATGCACTTGTTGCATAAAGGTGGCTAGCGGGTGCCAGTCTCTCCCACTTTATTGGATCAGATTCGATGAAAAGGGTCCTTGTGAAGGGTAAATAGCAATTGGCATATCACGTTGTGGCTTTTGCATAGGTAAGAAACGTTCTTGCTAGAAACCCATAACAGCCACGTAAAACATGCAAACAACAATTAGAGGACGTCTAACTTGTTTTTGCAGGGTATGCTATGTGATGTGATATGGCCAAAAGAATGTGATGAATGATATGTGATGTATGAGATTGATCATGTTCTTGTAATAGGAATCACGACTTGCATGTCGATGAGTATGACAACACACAGGAGCCATAGGAGTTGTCTTAATTTATTGTATGACCTGCGTGTCATTGAACAACGCCATGTAATTACTTTAATTTATTGCTAAACCGTTAGCCATAGTAGTAGAAGTAATAGTTGGCGAGACAACTTCATGGAGACATGATGATGGAGATCATGGTGTCATGCCGGTGATGATGATGATCATGGAGCCACGAAGATGGAGATCAAAAGGAGCAAAATGATATTGGCCATATCATGTCACGTTTTGATTGCATGTGATGTTTATCATGTTTATGCATCTTATTTGCTTAGAACGACGGTGGTAAATAAGATGATCCCTCACAATAATTTCAAGAAAGTGTTCCCCCTAACTGTGCACCATTGTGAAAGATCGTTGCTTCGAAGCACCACGTGATGATCGGGTGCGATAGATTCTAACGTTCTCATACAACGAGTGTAAGCCAGATTTACACACGTGAAACACTTAGGTTGACTTGACGAGCCTAGCATGTACAGACATGGCGACGGAACACAAGAGACCGAAAGGTCGAACATGAGTCGTATAGTAGATACGATCAACATGAAGATGTTCACCGATGATGACTAGTCCGTCTCACTTGATGATCGGACACGGCCTAGTTGACTCAGATCATGTATCACTTAGATGACTAGAGGGATGTCTATCTGAGTGGGAGTTCATCAAATAATGTGATTAGATAAACTTAATTATCATGAACATAGTCAAAAAGGTATTTACAAATTATGTCGTAAGCTCGCGCTTTAGTTCTACTGTTTAGGTATGTTCCTAGAGAAAATATAGTTGAAAGTTGATAGTAGCAATTATGCGGACTGGGTCCGTAAACTGAGGATTGTCCTCATTGCTGCGCAGAAGGCTTACGTCCTTAATGCACCGCTCGGTGTGCTGAACCTCGAACGTCGTCTGTGGATGTTGCGAACATCTGACATACACGTTTTGATGACTACATGATAGTTCAGTAATGTTAAACGGTTTAGAATTGTGGCGCCGAAGACGTTTTTTCAAATGTCGCGGAACATATGAGATGTTCCAAGGGCTGAAATTGGGATTTCAGGCTCGTGCCCACGTCAAGAGGTATGCGACCTCCGACGAGTTTCTTAGCCTACAAACTAAGGGAGAAAAGCTCAATCGTTGAGCTTGTACTCAGATTGTCTGGGTACAACAATCATTTGAATCAAGTGGGAGTTAATCTTCCAAATGAGATAGTGATGTTTCTCCAAAGTCATTGCCACCAAGCTACTAGAGCTTCGTGATGAACTATAACATATCAGGGATAGATATGATGATCCTTGAAATATTCGCGATGTTTGACACCGCGAAAGTAGAAATCAAGAAGGAGCATCAATTGTTGATTGTTAGTGAAACCACTAGTTTCACGAAGGGCAAGGGCAAGAAGGGATACTTCATGAAACGGCAAATCAGCTGCTGCTCTAGTGAGAAACCCAAGGTTGAACCCAAACCCGAGACTAAGTGCTTCTGTAATAAGGGGAACGGTCACTGGAGCAGAATTACCCTAGATACTTGGTAGATAAGAAGGCAGGCAAGGTCGACAGAAGTATATTGAATATACATTATATTAATGTGTACTCTACTAGTACTCCTAGTAGCACCATGGTAATAGATACTGGTTCGGTTGCTAAGTGTTAGTAAACTCGAAATAAAAGGCTACGGAATAAACGGAGACTAGCTAAAGGCGAGGTGACAATATGTGTTGGAAGTATTTCCAAGGTTGATGTGATCAAACATCGCACGCTCCCTCTACCAACGGGATCGATGTTAAACCTAAATAATTGTTATTTGGTGTTTGCGTTGAGCATAGACATGATTGGATTATGTCTATCACAATACGGTTATTCATTTAAGGAGAATAATGGTTACTCTGTTTATTTGAATAATACCTTCAATGGTCTTGCACCTAAAATGAATGGTTTATTGAATCTCGATCATATTGATACACATGTCCATGCCAAAAGATATAAGATAGTAATGATAGTACCACCTACTTGTGGTACTGCCATGTAAGTCATATTGGTATAAAACGCATGAAGAAGCTCCATGTTGATGGATCTTTGGACTCACTCGTTTTTTGAAAAGTTTGAGACATGCGAACCATGTCTATTTGTATGTGCGCATGAAGAAACTCCATGTAGATGGATCGTTTGGACTCACTTGATTCTAAATCACTTGAGACATGCAAATCATACCACATGGGCAAGATGACTGAGAAGCCTCGTTTTTCAGTAAGATGGAACAAGAAAGCAACTTGTTGGAAGTAATACATTTTGATGTGTGCTGTCCAATGAGTGATGAGGCACGCAGTGGATATCGTTATGTTCTTACTTCACAGATGATTTGAGTAGATGCTGAGTATATTTACTTGATGAAACACAAGTCTGAATTATTGAAAGGTTCAAGTAATTTCAGAGTGAAGTTGAAGATCGTCGTGACTAGAGGATAAAATATCTATGATATGATCATAGAGATGAATATCTGAGTTACGAGTTTGGCACGCAATTAAGACATTGTGGAAATTGTTTCACAATTAATACCGCCTGGAACACCATAATGTGATGGTGTCTCTGAACATCATAGTTGCACCCTATTGGATATGGTGCATACCATGATGTCTCTTATCAAATTACCACTATCATTTTATAGGTTAGGCATTAGAGACAACCGCATTCACTTTAAATAGGTACCACACAATTCCGTTGATATGACACCGTATGAACTATGGTTTGGAGCAACCTAAGTTGTCGTTTCTTAAAAGTTTGGAGCTGCGACGCTTATGTGAAAAAGTTTCAGGCTGATAAGCTCGAACCCAAAGCGGATAAATGCATCTTCATAGGACACCCAAAACAGTTGGGTATACCTCCAGTCTCAGTTCCGGAAGCAAAAGGGATTATTTCTAGAATGAGGTCCTTTCTCGAGGAAAAGTTTCTCTCGAAAGAATGGAGTGGGAGGATGGTGGAGACTTGATGAGGTTATTGAACCGTCACTTCAACTAGTGTGTAGCAGAGCACAGGAAGTTTTTCCTGTGGCGCCTATACCAATTGAAGTAGAAGCTTATGATAGTGATCATGAAGCTTCAGATGAAGTCACTACCGTACCTCGTAGGGTGAAAAGGATGCGTACTACTTCAGAGTGGTATAGTAATCATGTCTCGAAGGTCATGTTGCTAGACAACAATGAACCTACGAGCTATGGAGAAGCGATGGTGGGCCCGGATTCCGACGAATGGCTCGAGGCCATAAAATCTAAGAAAGGATCCATGTATGAAAACAAAGTATAGACTTTGGAAGAACTACTCGATGGTCGTAAGGCTGTTGAGTACAGATGGATTTTAGAAGGAAGACGGACAATGATGGTAAGTGTCACCATTAAGAAAGCTCGACTTGTCGTTAATATGTTTTCCGACAAGTTCAAGGAGTTGACTGCGATGAGACTTTCTCACTCGTAGCGATGCTAAAGAGTTTGTTGGAATTATATTAGTAGTTACTGCATGATTTATGAAATCTTGCAGATAGGATCTAAAAAAACATTGTTTCCTCGATGATATTCTTGAGGAAAGGTTGTATGTGATACAACCAAAAGGTTTTGTCAATCCTAAAAGATGCTAACAAGTATGCAAAGCTCCAGCAATCCTTCTAAGGACTGGAGTAAGCATCTCGGAGTTGGAATATACGCTTTGATGAGATAATAAAAGATTTTGGGTTTATACAAAGTTTACGAGAAACTTGTATTTCCAAAGAAGTGAGTGGGAGCACTATAGAATTTCTGATGAGTATATGTTATTAACATATTGTTGATCAGAACTGATGTAGAATTTCTGGACAGCATATAGGGTTATCTGAAAAGTGTTTTTCAATGGAAAACCTGGATTAAGCTACTTGAACATTGAGCATCAAGATCCATAAGTATAGATCAAAAACGCTTAATAGTACTTTCAAATAAATACATACCGTGATAAGATTTTGAAGGAGTTCAAAATAGATCGGCAAAGAAGGAGTTCTTGGTTGTGTTATAAGGTGTGAATATTGAGTAAGACTTAAGACATGACCACGGCAGAAGAGAGAGAAAGGACGAAGGTCGTCCCCTATGCTTCAGACGTAGGCTCTATAGTATGCTATGCTGTGTACCACTCCTGAAGTGTGCCTTGCCATGAGTCAGTCAAGGGGTACAAGAGTGATCCAGGAATAGATCACAGGACAGCGGTCAAACTTATCCTTAGTAACTAGTGGACTAAGGAATTTTCTCGGTTATGGAGGTGGTAAAAGAGTTCGTCGTAAAGGGTTACGCCGATGCAAACTTTGACACTAATCCGGATTATTCTGAGTAGTAAACCGGATTCGTATAGTAGAACAGTTATTTGGAATAGCTCCAAATAGAGCGTGGTAGCTGCATCTAGTAGATGACATAGAGATTTGCAAAGCACACACGGATCTGAAAGGTTCAGATCCGTTGACTAATAACCTCTCTCACAAGCGAGATATGATCAAACCCCATGGGTGTTGATTCATTACAATCACATAGTGATGTGAACTAGATTATTGACTCTAGTGCAAGTGGGAGACTGTTGGAAATATGCCCTAGAGGCAATAATAAAATGGTTATTTTGTATTTCCTTGTTCATGATAATTGTCTATTATTCATGCTATAATTGTATTGACCAGAAACCACAATACATGTGTGAATACATAGACCACAACATGTCCCTAGTGAGCCTCTAGTTGACTAGCTCATTGATCAACAGATGGTCATGGTTTCGTGACCATGGACATTGGATGTCATTGATAATAGGATCACATCATTAGGAGAATGATGTGATGGACAAGACCCAATCCTAAGCATAGCACAAGATCGTGTAGTTCGTTTGCTAAAAGCTTTTCTAATGTCAAGTATCATTTCCTTAGACCATGAGATTGTGCAACTCTCGGATACCATAGGAATGCTATGGGTGTGCCAAACGTCACAACGTAACTGGGTGGCTATAAAGGTGCACTATGGGTATCTCCGAAAGTGTCTGTTGGGTTGGCACGAATCAAGACTGGGATTTGTCACTCCGTGAGACGGAGAGGTATCTATGGGCCCACTCGGTAATGCATCATCATAATGAGCTAAATGTGACTAAATAGTTAGTCACGGGATCATGCATTACGGAACGAGTAAAGTGACTTGCCGGTAACGAGATTGAACGAGGTATTGGGATACCGACGATCGAATCTCGGGCAAGTAACATATCGATTGACAAAGGGAATTGCATACGGGATTGCTTGAATTGTTGACATCATGGTTCATCCGATGAGATCATCATGGAACATGTGGGAGCCAACATGGGTATCCAGATCCCGCTGTTGGTTATTGGCCGGAGAACGTCTCGGTCATGTCTGCATCGTTCCCGAACCCATAGGGTCTACACACTTAAGGTTCAGTGATGCTAGAGTTGTTATGGGAAATAGTATGTGGTTACCGAAGGTAGTTCGGAGTCCCGGATGTGATCCTGGACATCACGAGGAGTTCCAGAATGGTCAGGCGGTGAAGATCGATATATTGGACTAAGGGTATTGGAGTCCGGAAGTGTTCCGGGGTAACCAGGCTATGGCCAGCATGACCGAAAGGTGTTTCAGGAGCCCCGACAAGTGTTGGAGGGCCTCATGGGCCAAAGGGGAAGGGGAAAACCATCCCACTAAGGGGTGGTGCGCCCCCCACATCCTTTCCCACATTATTTGGGGAGGTGGGGAGCCTCCACCTGACTTGGGAGGCAATCCTCCACCTCCTTGGCTTGGGGGGCAAGTCTCCCTAGGATTTTCCCTAAGGAGATCCAATCTGCTTGGCCGCCGCCCCCTAGGGGAAACCCTAGGGTGCCTCCCCCTCTCCCCTTGCCCCTAGATATAGTGGAGGGGTGGGAGGGCAGCCGCACCCTTCCCTTGACGCAACCCTCTCCCTCCTCCAACACCTCCTCCTCCTCCGTAGTGCTTGGCGAAGTCGTGCCGGAGAACCACGAGCTCCATCACCACCATGCCGTCGTGCTATCGGAGTTCTCCCTCAACTTCTCCGCTCCCCTTGCTGGATCAAGAAGGAGGA
Source organism: Triticum dicoccoides (assembly GCF_002162155.2). Taxonomy (NCBI): domain Eukaryota; kingdom Viridiplantae; phylum Streptophyta; class Magnoliopsida; order Poales; family Poaceae; genus Triticum; species Triticum dicoccoides. Next base: position 165,284,278 of record NC_041381.1, read on the forward strand.
GACATCGCCGAGCTGTACGTGTGTCGAACGCGGAGGCACCGTTGTTCGGTGCTTAGATCGTATTCGGCCGCGATCTGAATCGCTTCGTGAACGACTCCACCGACCGCGTTCTTGTAACGCTTCCGCTTAGCGATCTTCAAGGGTATGAAGATGCACTCCCCTCTCTCTTGGTTCTAGTATCTCCATAGATTGATCTTGGTGATGCGTAGAAAATTTTGAATTTCTGCTATGTTCCCCAACAATAACTCCTGGACAAACACCTGCAACTGGCATTTTCCTTCATCTTCAGTATAATATTTCCAAGATGGGAAGATACGCACATATGATTTAACAACATCAAATGCGATAGATGCTAAATTATGACTGGCTAGTTGTGCTTCCTCCATAGGAATATGCGTACTAACTGGTGGAGTTGGGGTTCGCCGTGATAGTACTGGCCCTTTGGGCACTGGAGTTGCCTTACTAACTGCTCTTGTTTGGGAGCTCTATGGTGGAGATGGTGTTGTGTCAACAGGCACTGGGTTACTATCGGCTGGGGTTGGGGTTAGATTGGCTGAAGCTGGTTTTTTGTCCATCGCAGTAGGGGTACAATCTGTGAGAGTTAGGGTTATGTGTGGTAGGGCTGGTTCTTGTGCATGTACAACCGGGGTGCTATCTCCACCAAGAGTTAGCATTGTTTTATTTGAAGACCGAGTTTTTATTCCGCTAGATACTGGCATCACCCGCTCCAATTCAAATGGCTGATAAACAGGAAACATAGTTGAATGTACAGAGATTGTATGAGAGACAGATGCAATAGATAGTGTGGAAAAAGAGGGCATGAAATAGTTAACATGTATATTGTTTAAGTAAAACGGATAGCATGACATAATCTCACATATATGATGTCTATCTAAACTGGATAGCATAGCATAACATAATTCAAAGATATGATGAATAACTAATCAGGATCGCATCATTTAATTCACATATGTGATTTATATGCTAAACAGAGGGCATTCGATATGATGTCTGAACTAAGAACATGGTGTTGAATATTGTGTATATGATGTCTAAACTAGGCAATGCAAGACACCGTATGCATGATATGAGCAGTATAACCGTGCCAAGTTAGAGCATACACCTCAGTAGGGGAATAGGACTGGTCATCTGTCTCTGAATCCATCTCTGAGGAGCTATCGGGACCCAACAAGAGATCTGCTTCGACAGGTAGCACTGTCTGCTTTGAAGGCCTTGTTTTCACTCCAGATTTTTCCATCTCCCACCCAAATGACTGATTCACAGGAAGAGTAGTTTAATGTACAAATATTGTCGACAAATGGAAATGTAATGAAGAAAAGGATGGGCAAGATATCATTCAAATATATGATGCCTGGTTAAACAGGATGGCATTGCACATTTCACATATATTATGGCTGGCTAAAAGACATGAGACTGCATAATTCCCATATATGATATAGAAACTAAACAGGTGGCATTACAGAACATGTCTAAACTAAGCAGATGACATATATGATGTCAAAAGTAGGCACTGCAAGGCAACATATGCATGATATGACTAACATCATCATGCCAAGATAGAGCAAACACCTTGGGGGGGGGGTAAATAGGAGTGGTCAGCGGCGTCTGAATCCACCTCAGAACAGATATCTTCCTCTGGATTACAATCTGGAGAGGGGTGGGGAGGGTTTGCCATTGAACCCACCATGGAGCGATGTCTGCATGACATTGTATTGCCGCGCAAAACTCTTCTCTTTTTCTCTACATGTTCAGCATGACTGTGTACAATATCTGACATGCATACGAAAAAATATGGTGAGATTATGTAAGGAGAGCATGCATAAATTTAGAGTGATGGTAACAACTAGTGGATGGATCCAAAAATAATGATAGCAGGCTGATGATTGCTTTAAATTAATAAAAAGACAGATGATGATTGCTTTACTATTTGTTTCCCACCCAAGATGAACAACATAGGCATACCCTAGGTGAACCAGATATTAGACAGACATACTATTCATTGTTGCCTCGATATGTGCCCCACAACTAATTTAGAACTCAAGTTTGAACATTAATTTGGACCTGAGTTGGGAGTCCAAGAGATGAACAGGACGATAAAGTAGCAGGTAAGTTTAAGCAATGCATAACATAAGCAGAAACAAAAGAGTGCGACCTCTCTTGTGGACCCGTGTACTCCTCAGGTTCATCTGCTGAGTCGATGATGGTGATGCCGTTGGGGTGGGTGCCGGCGGTAGGGAAGGAGATCTGAGGCGGCGAAAGACGGTCAGGAGTCATGATGGCTGGTTTGGTGGATGCTTCTGTCGATGGAGCAGCTCAGGTGAGGTGGACGACATCGCGGCAGGAGCAGGACAAACCACACAAAGTTCCCTTCGACACATACCTGTAACTGAAGTAATTCTGTAAGGGCTCATTTGGCTTGCATGATTCTTAAAACACAGGGATAGGCAAAACACCGGAATAGGATAGGAAAATGCACATGGTAAACAGAGCATTTGTAAACACATGATTTCTGTCAACTTGGGTGTTTGGTTTACAGGAATTGGAAGAGCAGAGGAATGCAAAGAAACATGGCCAAAATAAAGAGAAACCATATGAAAGCATGTACAGTTAGAATGTTATTCTGGCGCTAATGCACTTGGTTTTGTTTTCATGCATAGGATTTTGAAAAGTAGGTCCAGGTGGATGTTTTCCTTCATTCCTTTCAACAAAATGCATGAATAATTGAATAGTAGAGTGCCATTGGAAAATTCCCTATTGCTATGTTTTTCTGTTGAACCAAAATAGCCCTAATGGATCGACGTGAATGTATAGTAATAAGTGATGCAACAAGTGTACAACCTCTTTGCCGTAGCCGTGTCGACCTCAGCATCATTGGGTTGGTCGCTAAAGCAGTTGGTAGAGGTGGCTGTCGGAGGTGTGGAGGAAGATCTGAAGAATCTGTAGATGGCGTCCAAGGCACTGCTGTTGTGATGGATCGTTCTGTCGTTGGAGCAGCTCCGGTGAGCCGTAAGACGTCAAGGCTGAAGCAACACAAGACCGACATCGTCAATATCAAGTGGGATTCTAATCGCATCTCCAATAGATGATGTAAAATGGCTGTAAAACTAACATCACCAAAAACCACCTGACTACAACAGATGAGGTAAAAACTGTTGACTCTGAACTTAACTGTCGAAACTGAAATTTACTGTGGAATCTGAATGCTACTGTCGAAACTGAACGCAATGGTAGCAGAGAGGCACTTGACATGTAGTTTAGGGAGGGCCTGCAGTTCATCTTCAACCTGCACCCCCTAAGTGTTGGAAATATGCCCTAGAGGCAATAATAAATTAGTTATTATTATATTTCCTTGTTCATGATAATCGTTTATTATCCATGCTATAATTGTATTGATAGGAAACTCAGATACATGTGTGGATACATAGACAACACCATGTCCCTAGTAAGCCTCTAGTTGACTAGCTCGTTGATCAATAGATGGTTATGGTTTCCTGACCATGGACATTGGATGTCATTGATAACGGGATCACATCATTAGGAGAATGATGTGATGGACAAGACCCAATCCTAAGCCTAGCACAAAGATCGTAGTTCGTATGCTAAAGCTTTTCTAATGTCAAGTATCTTTTCCTTAGACCATGAGATTGTGCAACTCCCGGATACCGTAGGAATGCTTTGGGTGTACCAAACGTCACAACGTAACTGGGTGACTATAAAGGTGCACTACAGGTATCTCTGAAAGTGTCTGTTGGGTTGGCACGAATCAAGACTGGGTGTCACTCCATGTAAACGGAGAGGTATCTCTGGGCCCACTCGGTAGGACATCATCATAATGTGCACAATGTGACCAAGGGGTTGATCACGGGATGATGTGTTACGGAACGAGTAAAGAAACTTGCCGGTAACGAGATTGAACAAGGTATCGGTATACCGATGATCGAATCTCGGGCAAGTACAATACCGCTAGACAAAGGGAATTGAATATGGGATTGATTGAGTCCTTGACATCGTGGTTCATCCGATGAGATTATCGTGGAACATGTGGGAGCCAACATGGGTATCCAGATCCCGCTGTTGGTTATTGACAGGAGAACGTCTCGGTCATGTCTGCATGGTTCCCAAACCCGTAGGGTCTACACACTTAAGGTTCGATGATGCTAGGGTTATAGGGAATAGATGTATGTGGTTACCGAATGTTGTTCGGAGTCCCGGATGAGATCCCGGATGTCACGAGGAGTTCCGGAATGGTCCGGAGGTAAAGAATAATATATAGGAAGTGAGGTTTTGGCCACCGGAAGTGTTTCGGGGGTCACCGGTAATGTATCGGGACCACCGGAAGGGTTCCGGGGTCCACCGGGAGGGGCCACCAGCCCCGGAGGCTTGCATGGGCCTAGTGTGGAAAGGGACCAGCCCCAGTGCGGGCTGGTGCGCCTCCCACCAAGGCCCAAGGCGCAGCTAGGAGGGGAGAGGGGAAACCCTAGGCGCAGATGGGCCTAAAGGCCCACCCTAGGGCGCGCCCCCTCTCTGCCCCTCTTGGCCGCCCCCTCCAAGTCCCATCTAGGGCTGCCGCACCCCTAGGGTGGGAACCCTAGATGGGGGCGCAGCCACCTCCCCTCCTCCTATAAATAGTGGGGGTTTTGGGGCTGCCAGAGACACGAGAACCTCTCCCTCAAGGCGCAGCCCTACCTCTCTCCCTCCTCGTCTCCCGCGGTGCTTGGCGAAGCCCTGCAGGATTGCCACACTCCTCCATCACCACCATGCCGTTGTGCTGCTGCTGGACGGAGTCTTCCCCAACCTCTCCCTCTCTCCTTGTTGGATCAAGGCATGGGAGACGTTACCGGGCTGTACGTGTGTTGAACGCGGAGGTGCCGTCTGTTCGGCACTAGGATCTCCAGTCATTTGGATCACGATGAGTACGACTCCTTCAACCCCGTTCTCTTGAACGCTTCCGCTTAGCGATGTACAAGGGTATGTAGATGCACTCTCCTTCCCCTCATTGCTGGTTTCTCCATAGATAGATCTTGGTGACACGTAGGAAAATTTTGAATTTCTACTACGTTCCCCAACACTAAGCCGCCAGCCACCACCGGCCGAACCGCCGCCTCGCCGCCGCGAAACAATTCGCCACCGCCGCCCCGGCCAGCCCTCTAGGCCCCCCGCCCCCACCCTGAACCCTAAGATAGATAGTGGGGTACCTCTCCGGCGAGCCCCCGTCCCCGCTACGGGTGGTTCTTCCTTAACTCCGGCGAGCCCCCCCAACCCCTGAAAATCGACTGACCCAAAAGTCGATTCAGTCGACTGAAGTGTGGCTTAATCGGAGCAGAGCAGTAGCACGAGCGAGGGGGAGAGCAGCAGCAGCAGCTGGGCGAGCGAGCGATCGAGCGAGAGCCGAAGCAGCAGCAGCAGATCCGGCTGGTATGGACGCCGCCGCCGAAGGGGCCTCGCACTGGGGGAGAGCCGCCGTGGAGATGTCGCCCGCGGCGCCGGCTTCAAGGTAGCCGCTCCATGGTGGTGCGGGATGGAGCACCGTCGGCGCCGGGAGGTCGAGTTAAGTAGAAGGTGCGATGCGATGAGTGTACAACCTCTTTGGTGGCGCCGAGTAGGCCTCGGTTTCGTCCGAGGAGTCGATGAGGATGTTGCGGTTCTGGTGGAGCAGGTTAAGGTGGCGCTGTGGGGATGGAGCAGCCGCGATAGACGAGGTGATCGTCGGAGCAGCTCCTTGGAGGTGGAGGACGGGGCGGCTGAACCGGCTGGACGGCGAGATGGAGGACGGATCCTCATCCGGGGAGGTGGACGAGGGACGTCGAGCTGTTGCGGTGGACGATGTTGTCGGGGAAGAGGCTCCGGCTGGGCAGCAATGATGTGGCGGACGGAGGAGGGTGGGGTTTCGCGGCTGGAGCGGAGAGGTTATGGCAGCCTGGGATTTCGAATGGCGAAAAGGGGGCAATGGGAGGGGGTGAAGCATGACTTAGGGACGCGCTTGTCCAAAATGTAGGGTGTGTTACAAAAGTACCCCCACCAATTTGAACTAGAGGCCCTTCCGGCTCAGGGTTAGAAGGGGGATTTCGCGTGTCGGGATTTGGCAGTTGGAGGGAGTTTTCGCGCACGTTGTAATTTCAGGATAGCAAGGCGCGGGTTGTGAAGGTGCCAGTTTTGGGAGCACGATATCTGAATTTTCGGGATATAACAAGACGCGGGTTGAATTTTAGGGACAAGCCTAACATGTAGTAATATTGTACTTGTACGTACCAAATCAATTCGCACTTCCCTCAACCAAAAAGAAAACGAAAAAAATAAAACTATTCACACCACACAAAGAGAGAGTCTTGCCCCGTTTTACTATACAAATGCTATTCAAAGCTACTCCCTCCTTCCATCTATATAGGGCCTAATGCGTTTTTCGATGCTAACTTTGACCAAATATCAGAGCAATGATATATGACATGCAACTTACACAAAGCACACCTTTAACTTCATCTGTGAAAGGTTCTTTCAATGATATAATTTTCACATTGTGCATGTCATGTACTATTAATCTTGTCAATAGTCAAAGGCGGTCTTAAAAATCTCATTACGCCCTATATAGATGGAAGGAGGGAGTATGAATCCATGTTATGTCCGATTAAATTTTTTCGCTTGCTGTATAATGCATGTAACCTACTCATACCAACATTTTAGTGCATTCCAAATGTCTATACTACCGCTGCAATTCGAACTAAATTTGAATTTATTTCTCTATTTCAATAAGAATCTACAATCATGATTGTTGCCAACTTCAACCATCATTTGTATTACCTTAATAACACACCACATGATTACTATAGAGATAGATATGAACTATGTGTACTACATGAACTCGAATTCTATTCTTTGAACACACTTGATGTTGATTCCAAATAATAGTACATTTGATGTACTAACTATATATTCATAATCTAAACCATGTTCCATACGTACACCATGTTTATCACACAAAGTATAGTGCCCCGCCCCCTACATTATGACAAGTATTCAGACCTGAGTTGCAAAAGCCACACATTAGCCCAAATTATAATCAATGTTCTACATTATGATATCTTCTTCAAATATCAGTATCCACCTTTTTATAATGAATTATGATCTTTGTTCATCTTTTACACCTTCATGATCCTCTTCTATTTGTAGCTAGCTAGATCTAACTTTCTATCATGCATGCACATGCCCGCCCCCCTCACACACCCTTAGTGTCCCCTCCATCGCGCACGTTCATTATTTCTCTTTAGGTCGTCCACCAATAGTGTGTGTATGCCCCCGGCTCCTTCTTTCTGGCACACATCGGTCGATATACCTCTCTAGCCAAGTGTGCCTAAAACAAACACATATATACTTCCCCTCTTCTCTTCTCACCGTCCATGCCCCCATATGTCCAATACGATTCCACGCAGGTGCACACTCCCGCCCCTCTTTTCATTAATCACATGCTCGCACACTCCTCCCCCCTCGACATGGTAGGCCTCTCGCACCACCTCCTAGCCACACCCTGTCCCCCTGTCTGCCTCTCCGGACCTTATTTGCTTCTAACACATGCAGGCGTGTATATGAACTGATCTCCCTACATATAGCCAGGTCGACTATAATTCGTTTTCACCAAGCACCGATACACTTACCTCGCTAGTTATGTCTCTCCTTTTCTCGGATACACGATGGTTGATCTTCCTATGTAGTTACGCATGCTTACCACAACCATATCTTCTCCCCTCATCATCCTTGAATACCTCCCGACCTGTCTCTCACACGCACGTGCATAGACAGACAGACATCCCCCGCCCTCTCTTATTGATATTGCACTCTTACCCTCCGTTTGTCTAGCAGGCCTCTCCCACCATTTGTGAGACGCCACTCCACCACCAACCCTCTGACGCTCTACCTTTGTCTTTTTCCCAACCTTATTACTATGCTACACATATCCATGGATGTCGATCGATCTCCCTCAATACATAGCTAGGTCTCTCTCCTTCCCCACACATATACTAGTCGACCGGTCTCTACCCCCCCACACACACCGATAGTCGAACGTTGTAGGTAGGTATCCATGCCACGGAGAAGAACTGGACCTCTGCCCTCTGAAATTCCAGTAGGCCAGCCGCCCTGTATCTTTGACGTGGGAAAACACAAATTCGATGGCACTCTTTATTGATCGCGCAGCCACACACTTCATCCCTGTTTTCAATTCTATCGATATCTCAAGTCCATGACTCCATTTCACACACATTGCATATGTTACATTTTTCTGATTGAGATACCATCAACACATTGCCTCTGCTTCGCACAAACCATCTCTCTCACACCGACCCACGTATGTACCTGCACCTAAAGAAGAAGTACACACAGGACGCACGTACTCACATCTCGTTCCCGGCACACCCGCGTGGGTACACGGTGGAGTTTGTTTCTGTACGAAAAGGCAGCCCACGTGATAGTTTGACGCGTGTAGCAGTTGTTTACTCGAAGGAGGGTCGGTGTAACGCCCCGGATTCGATGCACCAGGTGTCCGCCAGTTATTCGTCGTTGTTGCCATGTCATTTGCTTGCTTGTCGCATTTTATCATGTCATTCTGTGCATCTCATTTTGCATACGTGTTCGTTTCTTGCATCCGAGCATTTTCCCCGTTGTCCGTTTTGCAATCCGACACTCCTATGTCCTCCGGCGTCCCCCTTTTGTCTCTCGTTGTGAGCGGGTGTTAAACTTTCTCGGAATGGCCCGAGGTTTGCCAAGCGGCCTTGGTATAGCATCGGTAGACCGCCTGTCAAGTTTCGTGCCATTTGGAGTCCGTTTGATACTCCAACGGTTAACCGGGTAACCGCAAAGGTTCTTTTGTGTGCAACCCAACACCCCTTCAAAGTGTCCCAAAACCCAGCAAACTCCCCTCCATGCTCTCGGTCGTTCGATCACGATCGTGTGGGCGAAAACCGTGCTCCATTTGGAGTCCCCTAGCTCCCTCTACCTATATATATGTGCACCCCCCCCCCCGGATTTTCGCGCAGGTCAAACCCTAACTCCTCCCTCCACCGTCGCTGGACACGTCCGGGTCTCACCGG
>NC_041381.1:165293762-165305604 GCF_002162155.2 Triticum dicoccoides
CGTCAGCGCCGGCCGCCGCCCGGTCGCGCCCTCCCTCCGCCGCCGGGGCTCGTCTCCGCCGCTGCTCGCCCGCGGGCGCAGCCCCGCCGCCATCCTCCTGCGCCGCCCGCACGCCGTGGCTGCCCCGCTCGGCCGCCGTCATCCCGCCCGCCGGTGACCCCGTCGCCGCCTCCGCTCGACGCCCCTTCGCCGGAGTGCCCAGTCCGGCCGCTCCTTCGCCGGATCCGGCCTCCACGGCCCCGACCGCGCCCGTCCCCAGCCCCGTTCTCGCCGGAATCCGCCCGTGCCTCGCCGGAGCTCTCCTCCGGCCAGATCTGGGAGTGGGACCAGATCCACCCACTCCACCAACCAAACGATCCCCCGTGCCCGGATCCGCTCCGTCCCGGGATCTCCTCGTCCCGGGTTGACTTTTCGCGAGGGTATATTTCTGCTAAGTCCCTTAAATTTCTGCATTTTGGTGTCATGTTTGACATGCCATAACTCTCTGCATACTGCTCCGTTTCGTGCGTGTAATATGTCAAATTGTTCGCCTCAACGAGTACTTCATTTCTTTACATTGCATCATTCTCATTTGAGCTCATCTTGATGCCTGAAATGCTGTTGGAAGAGGGCTATGTGATGTTAGTATCAGATTCTTATCAGAACGTGCACTTTTGTCATTTTTGCCATGATTGATGTGTGCATCTTATGAACATGAGCCCTACATATGTTTTGAACTATGCCATGCCATCTTTAAAGGGGTGTATGCCATGTAGTTTTTTGATCAATGTGGTGACTACCACAAGCATGTAAACTAGGCCTCGTGATGTTGCTGATTTCAGTCCCTGTTCTACTGTTATTTTTATGCCATGTAAACTTGATGCTATAGAGAGATCCATGCATATTTTGAGATACTTCAGTAAGGATGTTTTGAACATATGATTATGCTATATCCATTCATGCCCCTGTGTGAAATTATGGAGTAGTTTAGCATGCCATTTTCGTGCTCTACTTTTCCTAGAAAATGTTTCCTGGCAGACTGTTTACATGTTATTCAATTTTTCCAAGGTTGTTGTAGTTGATCCTTGCATGCTATGAACTTGTTATTGCCATGGATAGCTTCATAAACATGTCTTCTTGCTGATGATATGGTTACCTTGTCATGCTATGACTTGTGGTGAGTGAATCGAGCTCGCGAAGATGCCGTCATAATTTTGTTAATGCCATGCTCAGTTTGCTGAATCTGTTAACAAAACTTGCTATGTTTACATGGGTTCCATCATTTCTTCTGATCCTTTTTGGCTCATGGTCAGTAAGAGACTTTTGTTCTATGCTTTGATTAGAATCATCTCATGCCTTGTTTTTCTATTATAAGTTCCTGTAGCATGTTGATTGCTTGCTCTGAACATTGCTACCTGATGCTGTTTATGCCATGTCCAACCTGATATCTTTTGCACTTTTCCCATGCTTGTTTGAACCTGCTATGGTGTGATTTAGCCGTATCTCAGTGTTCCTATTTTGTCAAGCATCTCCTGTAGATTACCGCCATATACTTTATTATTATGTTGGGGTGCTGTAGCTTAGTTTATTGTTGCATGCTAAGTAGCAACATGCTGTTAATCGCAGATTTGAGTCATTCTTGTTTTGCTTGCAATTTGCGAACCGTGCATCCGATTCCGGTGATCTTTATATCGATTTCAACCAAAATCATCTCATCTTTCCAGCGGTATACTTGGTTTGCCAAGTTGATGCCTTGTTCATCATTTTCCCTTCCGGAGCCCGCATATGCATTGCATATCACATCTCGCATATCATGTCATGTATTGCATCATGTTGCTTGTGCATTGCTCCATGTTTGATTGTGGTTCCATTGCTTGTGTTCTTGCTTTGGATAGAGCCGGGAGACGAGTACGTGCGCGAGGAACCTGTTGAGAACGCTTACGAGGATCAAGCCTTCGACAACTTTGAGAACTTTGCAGGCAAGATGACCATACCTTCGATATCACTTCTATCTTTGCTTTGCTAGTTGCTCGCTCTATCGTTATGTTAGCTCTACCTGCCATTTTTTATCATGCCTCCCATTTTGCCATGTCAAGCCTCTAACCATCCTGTCCTAGCAAACCGTTGTTTGGCTATGTCACCGCTTTTTCTCAGCCCCTCTTATAGCGTTGCTAGTTGCAGGTGAAGATGAAGTTTGTTCCTTGTTGGAACATGGATACTTTGGGTTATCACAATATCACCTGTTTAATTAATGCACCTTATATACTTGGTAAAGGGTGGAAGGCTCGACCTTATGCCTGGTGACTTGTTCCACTCTTGCCGCCCTAGTTTCCGTCATACCGGTGTTATGTTCCTTGATTTTGCATTCCTTACGCGGTTGGGTGATTTATGGGACCCCCTTAACAGTTTGCTTTGAATAAAACTCCTCCAGCAAGGCCCAAACTTGGTTTTACCATTTTCCACCTAAGCCTTTTTCCCTTGGGTTTTCGCGAGCCCGAGGGTCATCTTTATTTACCCCCTGGGCCAGTGCTCCTCCGAGTGCTGGTCCAACCTGAGCGATGTCCGGCGCCCCCTGGGCAACCAGGGTCTATGCCAACCCGACGTCTGGCTCATCTGGTGTGCCCTGAGAACGAGATATGTGCAGCTCCTATCGGGATTTGTCGGCACTTCGGGCGGCTTTGTTGGTCTTGTTTTACCATTGTTGAAATGTCTTACGAACCGGGATTTCGAGACTGATCGGGTCTTCCCGGGAGAAGGCATATCCTTCGTTGACCGTGAGAGCTTATGACGGGCTAAGTTGGGACACCCCTTCAGGGTATATTATCTTTCGAAAGCCGTGCCCGCGGTTATGAGGCAGATGGGAATTTGTTAATGTCCGGTTGTAGATAACTTGACACTTGACTTCATTAAAATGCATCAACCGTGTGTGTAGCCGTGATGGTCTCTTCTCGGTGGAGTCCGGGAAGTGAACACGGTTTGGGTTATGTTTGACGTAAGTAGTTCATGATCACCTCTTGATCATTGCTAGCTTCACAACCGTTCCGCTTGTTCTCTTCTCGCTCTTATTTGCGTATGTTAGCCACCATATATGCTTAGTCGCTGCTGCAACCTCACCACTTTACCCCTTCCTTTCCCTTTAAGCTTTGCTAGTCTTGATACCCATGGTAATGGGATTGTTGAGTCCTCGTGGCTCACAGATTACTACAACAACAGTTGCAGGTACAGGTTATGCGATGATCATGACGCGAGAGCGATGTTTGCTTGTTTGGAGTGCTGCTTCTACTTCTTCTTCGATCAGGGGATAGGTTCCAGGTCGGCAGCCTGGGGCTAGCAGGGTGGATGTCGTTTGAGTTTCTATTTGTGTTTAATCCGTAGTCGGATGTTGCTCTTATGTATGATGTGATGTTGTATTCGTGTGGCATTGTATGCCTCGTGTATGTATCCCCATCTATTATGTAATGTTGATGTAATGATATCCACCTTGCAAAAGCGTTTCAATATGCGGGTCTATCCTTGGTGGGACCTTCGAGTTCCTTTTGGATAGGGTCGCATATTGGGCGTGACAGTCGGGTACCACGCCTAGAATATAAAACGATTGCCGTGGGGGAAAATGGAAAAATGGGTTCTTCTCTCGTGAGTCTCGTCACACAATCTCACACAAGGCCGCTGTGGCCTCTCTCTCTCAGCGTTGGTCAGTGACCCGGCCGCATCCCGTCCGCCGGAGGAAAGGAGGATGTGCATCATCTCTCTGTTCGACGGTGTTGAGGCAGCTCATCCTGATCTGCGGTACCCGCCATTCTCTCTGACCAAGCTCCGGCACGGTAGGTCCTTCGCCACTTGCTCGCTGCCGCAGTATGGGCAGATCCCGGCCGCCAGCGCCCTCCTAGTAACATCCCGATGACCCTCAGGTACAGCTTCCTCCGGCCTTGCTCCACTGCCCATCTTCCCACATTGCTGCATGTGGATCTTCTTTAGTTGTTTGCTTAAATCGTATCTCGGCCGGCGTACTTTCCATCTTGCAATCTCGTCCTCAAACCATTTTTGATAAACCACCATGTGCTATCTTTCCCTTTTTACATGGAACATGCTTATTTTTTGTCGGTGTATGTGTCTTCAACTCGTGTTATTGGGCAGTAATTGTTTCCTTTCGACCTCCTTTTGCAAACAGGGATATCCATTTTGACCTCGTTGCTATTGCGACCTTTTGGTGAACTGCACAAATCACTTTTCTGAAGGTGTTTTGTGCAGTTCCGCCAAAATGTCACACGGGCAACGTTTTTACATTTCTGTGGGACTGCGGAAATGGAGATTGGTTTTGCTATCCTCCTCATCCAACTCCGTGCCTAATCTTCTCCAACAAGAAGTTAGTCCTAAAGAGAGATCGTAGAGGTGATCGGCTTCTATATATGTGTGTTATGTTTCATCATCTAGTTCCACTATTATTGTAATCACACTGACCGGATATCTTTGCAAACAGGGATGGTCCGCCCGATTTTAGTGGAGCTGCACAAAATGATCGGATTGTGGTGTCCTTCATACACCTCTTTTTTGGCTACAGAGCTGGGTGAAACTAGCTGCCAAGCAATGAACACTGTGCCAAGCAAATGGAGCCATGCCTACGAACAACATCGATCAATTATATTTTTTTCTTTATTTGTACACCTTCTCACAACTTTGTCTTCAGTTGTGATGTGAATATTGGCGCTGATCTGCGAACCATTGAGATGCATTAGCCATGGTAGTTTCATTTGTATTTGATGGAATGTTGTAACGAGATAATCTCGAGGCAAGACACATGAATCCTAAGCTGAAACCTTTTTTTTCCTGCGGGAACCAGAGTTGAAACCTTCATAGCATCACAGTACAATTTCATCAAAATTATGAGTACATATAAACAAATCCTGAAGGATTGATAGCAATGCCAGAAACAATTCAACTTCGTTTCACCGACATGTTGGACATCCTTCATCCGGCTCCACCTGCCATGCAGCAATATTGAGTGCACAACACAACTTCAGGGTAAGATTCACCCCGGTCGTTGCGCCGCAGTAGTAATGACTAGTGAGCAGTCAAATCACAGAGCCCCACCTTCGCCATAGTAAGTTGCTCGGAAGAAGCAACCATCATTTCTCTGTTCCTTGAATCCGCTGGTACTCCCATATTCCCACAGTAATAAGTTGCTCGGGCGAATCAACCATCACTATATCCGCTCACGTGTGATGACTACAGGAGCTATCCATTCAGATTGCATGTTAAAAAAAATAAAGGTCGATAACTAATGCGGCAAACTTAAAAAAAAACTAATGCTGCACCTCGGGCCAATGCGGCCAGATCGCATTTTGCACGAGAAATTACACACCATGTTTCGTTGACATGTGGTCCCGTTCCAACATATCAGTGAGACGACAGCGAGTAGTAGGAGTATTTCCGAACCGACGTGTAGGCCGGGGCGCCCCTTCGCGAACCGTGGCAAACTGGCAACCGTGCATCGACTCTTTGCCTTTCCCTCTCGATTTGGAACTCCTGTCGCACGCTCTTCCTCTCCCTCCTCCATTTACCTTCAACCCTTCACCCTTTCTTCTGCCATTGTTCGATCGTCTTCTCCATGGAGGGAACAGGATGGAAACGACCCCGTTATTCTTGCCCCGATCTGAAAGATGACGTGGTAGAGGAACTCATTGATTGGTGCGATGTCATTACCTCGGCTAGCATGGCAGGTTCGTTCAAGCCCATTCTTGACTCAACTAATAACATCATTACAAGGAACCCAAGAGTCAAGGAGCGGTTTGATCTCCCATATCTTCTTCGCCGTGACCCTGATGATTGGCGCCGTCACGACGGAAGCCTCGCCATGTGCAAGTTGATGCTGCTTGATAATGATACGTATGATGTTAAGATGCCATCGCTTGAGGGCAAGGCTTGGGCAGGCGCAAATGGAGATTGGGTTGTTTACATTGGGTCCAACTGCGAGTGGGAACTTGTGAATGTGTACACTCGTGACCGGGTTCCACTTCCAAAAATCTCAGCAGACTGCCCAAAGGTTGAGCACACCGGTATTGTACGCACGTTCAAATACAATCATGGTGATTGTCTTCTACGGAAGATAGCAATTTCTCGAGTTCCCAACCGCTCTTGGAATTACAACAACTATGAAGTTGTTGCTATCTTCGACAAGCGTGTTGCCGTCCTTGCTAGTTTAACTCGATGGATATTGCTCAAAAATCAGTTTCTGTACATGGATGAGTACTGTGATGCAATTGAATACGAGGGCCTTGTGTTTGCTGCCACCACTCATGGCACTATTTTTGCATGGAGTCGTTGTTTTAGTACGTTTGTCTTCCACCGTAATTATAATTGTTTCATCCACATGCATGCGGGTTAGCAAGTTTCCCTTTACTAATGAACCTTCTTCTTGTGTTTCCAAGGTCCTGCGAACATTCCACCACCTATACTTGAAGATTTTTATAACCAAGGGGGAGATGACGATGGTGATGATCACGAGCAGCGCCCATATACTATTTGGCGCCTGGCAACTAATTCCGATGGATCACCTCTTCTAGTGTGTATACAGCCCACTGATGATGTTACTGCTAAGGAAGCAGGTGTAGTCTCCCATGGTCGCACTCTCCGGACCTATTCCAACACCCGTTGCATGGTATTCAGGATGGATACTAGTGTGCTAGCGCCAACTCCTTCTCCCTGGTACAGAATTGATAGTCTTGGAGAAAACTCGCTCTTCCTTGGACAAAACTATCCAATGATGGTGAAAGGTGATCCAACTGTTGTTGACACAATGTTACTACCATTTATGAGAAGCAACTGTGTCTATACCTCGGACATTTGGGTGGTTCCCTACCCTGGTACTGATATAGTAGGCCGCTTCAGCCTGGACGATCAGTCCTGCGTTGGTCTCCAGATCGACAATGGATGGCCCGTCCCAGAGAATCACTTGTGGTTCAAAGCAAGCGTTTCCAACGCCGAGGAATGGTTGAGTTGAAGTTCATTTCATTGCTTGTTATTTGTTGTTTGGTGAAAACTTTAGTATTTATAATGTATCCTCGTTGTCGATGTGGGTTGATGACCTGTTGTATGTAATAAAATGATATGCCTGTGATAAACTTACTAAATTTATGAATGGCTTTCGAGTCGCTTCTGTGAGTGAGTGGTGCGACGAGGCAAAAAATATTTTCCGAATACATAATTGTACGTGCATTGCAACAGGTTATCGGATGAGGCCAATCAACAATAGTAGTACACTATTTGTACTAGCTTCACATGCTTCGCGCGTTGTGCGGGTGTTTTTACTGTAGCCATATTTGTACTCTACTACGTAAACAGCACCTCGAATCCTCGATACTAGTACTACTACTACTATATAGTAAGTAGTAGGAGTAGTAGGGTGGCATGGGCCAGAACAAGCATTCACGTCAAGGAGTACGACACACGCCACCAGCACGACTTCCATCTGACACCATATTTCTTGGAGTCCGTGCTAGAGCAATCTCTTCAACCTCATCGTTTCTCTAACTCAGCCATCGCGCGGCGGGCGAGGTGGGGGTTTGCCGATAGTCGGTTTCCTTAACTGCGGTCCCACTTGTAAGGCCAACTGCAACGCATGACCCCAAACGGACCTCCGTTTTGCACGAACTCCAACGATAATTTTGACTAGAAAAGCAAGACCAAAGAAAACAAGAACCACAAGAATACATTTTACTACTCCTGTAAGTTGGATTAGTGCCTTCTTGATGCATTCATTGTTGATCTGCGGAGGCTCGATCTTGCGTGCTTCTTTCTTCTTCGAGTGTAAAGAAGTAGACGTTGCTTCCTCGCATCTAGTCTCATGTCTAGCCTCTATTCTAGTACTCCCTCCGGTCCATTTTTCTCTGCGTCTAAGCAGCAACATGCATACCAAGTAGGAGTGTCAACAAGTGCACTAATCTCATCTATAGCCTGTGTGCTAGCTAAAAGTGATAGAACATCTACTAAATTGCGCTCTATCAATATATGGATGTACTCTTCTTCCCAATACAGAAACTTGCATCCATTCTACTCCCTCCGTTGCACAATACATGCCTTCTATTTGTCAAAATATATATGTATCTAGACATGTTTTAGTATATATGCACATCCATTTTTGGACAAATGTAAGTCAAGTATTTTGGAACGGAAGGAGTACACAATAAAAATTTTAAGTTAGCACAACTAGTCTAATCCGAGAGCACAACCGAAGATTTGGTCGGGTTCTTCCTCCTTTTGCCGACACGTGGGACATCCAGCATCCAGGTCGTGTCATGAAAGAAAATAGAGTGGTAGTTGAAGCCACGAGATGTGCATCTTGGGTTAAACTGTAAATAGAATCTTACTACTCTTGAGTAACTCCAAAAGCGGCCACCGAAGATCTTTCTTGGATTTGTTTTTCATCACCAGCACGTCGAGGTGAAAGATGTGCAGGTTCAGTGGGTCCTCTTGCGTTTTCACTGACATGTGGGGCCGCATGTGAGCAAACAGACGATGGGCTCCGTGCGTCCGCTGGCTGGCTGAGAAGAGAGATAGAGGAGGGTTGAGCACGGACTGCAGGAAATTTGTTCTACGTAACCAGCACCTTGATATTCGCGTGTGGTTGTTTCTAGAATAAAAAAGGAGGTACCTCTACTTATGTTACTCCCACTACGCCTAGCCTAAGGGTAGTAGGTGACCTTGCGCTTGGCTCTTTGCCTCTTCCGGAAGTTGATGGTTCTACAGTAGTGCTTCTGGCAATCTGACACCAAATGAACTGCTGCACGTCCACCGCTTGTAAGCAAAAGTTTCTCTCGTGCTGCGAGCCACCGCGCACGCATTGGCGAGGGAGAAGGCGTAATCAAGCTTCTCGTCATTCTGCGAGTTGACAGGACACATCAAAGTTATTTACTAGTAGTACGTACTCTCTCCATAAAAGGGCTGACCATGTCATTGCTACCATCGCGTGCTCCGTCATTGAGTATGTGCACTATTCACGTGCCATTCACGTGCCATCGAGGAGAAAAAATATTGCGTAGGTGCCATCGAAGTGAGGGTTTCCCACCGCTTCCCCCCCCCCCCCACCCCGCACGACTCACTTACGCACTGCTTATCTGATTATCTCAATTTTCTTGCATGACACGTGCACCTTGATGCTAGATGTCTCGCGTGTTGGGAAAAGGATGAACAAAGCTCACGTAAAAGAAAAGAGTTGAAGACCATAGATTCCCGACGACCAAGGAGGAGCAAGGAACCTCGTGGTGGAGCGTCTGCAAGGAACCTTGCGCATTTTCCCCTGTTTTTTGCCGTCTACCCACCTATAAACAACTAAAAGAACATGAACTTTTCACTAACCACTAGAAATGGTACATCACAATGCTAAGTTGAAGATGTTTTATACTCCCTCCGTTCCCAAATATAAGTCTTTTTAGATATTTCAATAAGGGACTACATACGAAACAAAATGAGTGAATCTACACTCTAAAATATGTACACAAGCCAACGCACTAACTCCATCCGATCCAACTCATGCACATACGCGCACAACATGGAGCACACAACGCACGTACACAAGACGTGCATGCACACACGCTCGGCTGCAGAATGCACGTGATAACACATGCATGCGCACGCACTCGGCTGCATGGAGGCGTGCGCCATCCGCGGCGATGTCCGGTTCATCGTGCTACGGCGAAGCTCGCACGCAACGGCGCATACTCATCTCTTGCAGCACCTCTTTGCCGTCGTTGCTCAACTACTAGTCGGAGACGAAGACGACCGTATCCTCGGCCTTAGAGCTAGCATCAATGGAAAAACACGCACACTGCACGCACACGAGCACATACGGAGTGCCCACGACGTGGTGGTGGTGCGTCCCCAGTCGCCTCTACTCCTTCTGCGCATGTTGTCTATTAAGGCGGCTGCATGCTAATGATGATGTGGGTGAGATCTTCTAGGACTCAGATGATGACGAGGAAAATTATGAGACACAAGGTGACATACACCATCAAGGTCCACGGTCAAGGGGGTGCTAGTAAGTGCTTAGATGTGCTTAGAGCAAGTATAATAGAGCTGAGTCAGCGGGCTATAAGGAATAAACTAGTATATTTCTGCTTAGTTGGAGGAAAGAGAAGAGGAGAGAGAAGGTAAGCGGGCTCTTCGTGAAGCAACGAGTTGTACGTCATGGAGCAATTCTGTGACTACAAGATGACTGATGAGCGCTCTGTTGTTCAGCAGACTCATGAGATATAGTCACTCTCTAAGGAACTTGAGTACTTTAAGTGTGTGTTGCCGGACAAATTTGTTGCTGGGACCATCATTGCCAAGCTTCCACCTTCGTGGAACGATTTTGCTACTTCTCTGAAAAACAAGAGACATGAGTTTTCTGTTTTGGATCTCATTAGCACTCTTGATTTTGAGGACAAGGCGAGAGCAAAAGACATACGTGCTCGGGTCGCCGAGGGAGCTTCTAGTGCCCACATGGTACACGAGAAGAACTTCCAGCCCAACCAGCCCCAAAACAACAAGAACAAATCTCAGGGGAAAGGCAAGTTTGATGCAAAGAACAAGCCGTCACATTCTACCAACTTCAAGAAGAATTCTCATAACGGGAAGGGATACAAACCTCAATTTTGGTAGCACCGCACAAAATTTATATGGCTGCATCTACCTGCTGTCAGCTAACCTCATGGTGCTCATGGCATTCCTACATTCGTAACTAGGTACAATGACCACCGCAAGATGAAATTAGCTTATTCGTACGTTCACTTGCTGAATGCAGTGCGGAACGATCCTGTCATGTGTGGAGGAGCAAACAAGCAGTGCAGCCGAAGCTGGAAATCAACCAAGGACTTATGAAATTATATGTAATCTTCCTCAGGCAGGTCATTATCCCCTTCGTCCAGATGATCGTGTTTTGTCATGCCGATCTATTGATATGTGCTACTGTTTTGCAACACCGTTTAAGTAGAGCTACTGTTTTCCTATCTTTTCAGATTCAGGACAATGAATTTGATATCAGGGGAACTGCACAATATGGACCCATGTTGAGTCATCTCTATTGCCTCATGTGTTTGCTGCAATGTGTCACCATCAATTCCAAGATGAGCCAGCTAGCTAGCTATGGAGTTGCCAACATGCTCAAAGTGCTCGCAACATTGAGAAGAAACAAGCATGCCTAGGAAATTAATGCATGCGCAGGGAGGCCCTTTGCTGAGAGAAGCATCGAGCGATTTTCTTTATTTCCACACCTTCTCACAGTTTTGTATATTGGTTATAGTATGGTGAATCATTGAGATGCATAGACATGCTGAACTTTTGTTCTTCTGAATGTTAGTTTAATGTGAGTGTCTACATCCAATACCGCATCCTCTAATTTGGTGGATGCACACAGAGAAAATAAATCTCCTTAATTTACTCCATAACCACCCTATTAAATAGGCCTAGTAACAAACCAGGCACATGCAGTGGCTGGCGGGCACATGCATCCTGCATGCATGGCCAGTCATGCAGCAACGCAAAAGAAGAGAGCGGTTCTTGGGAAAAAGCGATTAGTTAGTGCAGCGGGCCTTAGAAACACGAACAACTCGCTCTCCCGCTTTCGTCTCCCCACCCAATTCCCCCCGCTCCCCAATCTTCCTCACTCGTCCAGAAAACTCCGCTCACCTTCTTCCTCACTCGTACAGAAAACGCCTGCTCCTCTTCTTCCACTCCTACAGAAATCCCCAGCCCTCCTTATTCCCCACTCGCACTGCCACTAGGCTCACCTCTGGCTACTCTACTCAAACTCGTGAGCTCGGCGCGACGCCCACAAGGAAAATGGAGTCGGCTGGCCCCAGCGCCAAGAAGATGAGGCTCCCGCCAGCGG
>NC_041381.1:165305893-165350431 GCF_002162155.2 Triticum dicoccoides
GGTGGACCGCATCAGCGATCTCCCGGACGTCATCCTTGAGGAGATCCTCTCGCTTCTCCCCACCAAGGATTGCTGCCTCACACAAGTCCTCTCAACTCGGTGGCGCCCTCTATGGCGCACCGCGCCCCTTAATCTCGACTGTCATCAGAAATCTGTCCTTCCTGAATTTGATCTCATCAAAGCCATCGTCTCTTCTCACCAGCAGGGCCCCGTTCAATGCCTCTGCATCTCGACAAGCTACCTGCTGTCCATACCCGGCAAGGTGGACGCTTGGCTAACATTCCCTGAATTCGGAAAACTCCAGCAGTTTGAGTTCTACCATTACCACGAAAGTTTCATACCACAAACATACCAAGAATTCGTGCCCACACCACCGTTGTCCATCTCGCGGTTTTCCTCCTCTCTCCACACCGCCACCTTCGCCCGATGCCATCTACCAGACGATCTGGTACAAATGCTTCGACTCCCACTGCTAAAAAAACTTTCTCTTGTGGTGGTTTATCTGTCGGAGGCCTCACTGCACAGTATCATCCACTCCAGTTGCCCTGCCCTGGAGCGCTTGCTGATTGTTTTGGGAATAGAAATCGGTATCAGTTGTCTCCAAATAAAGTCGCCTCACCTTAAAAGTATTGCAATTTGTTTTGTAGGACAGCAGCTCATCATCGAAGATGCCCCTTCACTTGAAAGGTTGGTCCTTGATAATTGTTATACACCTTCAGAAATAACTGTCGTCTCTGCGCCCAAACTGGAGACCTTGGGTGTAATTCGGGACCCGTTTAATAATCACAAGGAGTTGGTGTTTGGCTCCTCACCTTTTCAGGTACCATATATTATCATCTACACATTTGTAATCATATGCTGCATTTTTCATTTGTGCGCATAAGTTTTATATCATCTTGGAGTACACTTTGGGTACTAATATTATGTTATATGCTCAATGAAGAGTTCGTCCATTGATAGCCTATCAATGCTGCTGGGTTCTGTCAGGATCATATATATCAGAATGTATAGTTTTGATCTAGACATAATTATTGGCTTGCTGCGATGCTTTCGATCTCTGGAGAATTTATACATAGAGGTGATGATTTCATGCACATTGAAAGCCCGTATATATTGTACTAGAATTAACTGTTCAGCTGTCGTTCTTTCGACATACTCTTTTTCAGACCTTAACTGTTTTCAATCTTCATGTCTACTTAGGCAGAACCACATGGAGAAAAACATATAACCAATCGTTGGCGTAATAAGCACAAGGATTTTCTCAGTTCTCATGACATTCGTTTGAGGACAATAACGATGGGACGATATGCATCCAACCAGGCAAACAGAAGCTTTGTCACATTCTTCCTGTTGAATGCGAGGTTACTATTGTCCATGAGGCTTAATTTTTTCAGCAAGAGATTTCTAACGGACGAACATGTTGAACAGCAAAAAAAAGAAGTTTCAGGTGGACAAATGGGCTTCTAAACGTGCTCGACTTCTATTTACAACAAGTTGTAGACATCCTAAAATATATTTTTTGCGCAGGATGTTGATTTTATGGATCAGACCGACCCATTTGTTTGTGACTGCAAAAAAGAGTGGTTGGGTTAGATGTTACTTTCATGTTCTATCTGGGTTTTGTCTAAAAATTTGATGAATAATTAATCCTTGGGCTTTTTGTACTATTTGTATGCTTGACTTGCATGTTGTTGCCCTCGTACTCCCCTCCACCTGCCACTACACTGCCACATCTTCCATGGCTGTTGTTCGTTCCCGTTCGAGGCCTTGCCGTCGTTCTCCGCTTTGGTTAGCTCGCTGTGCTCGCTGCTGTCTAGTGTTGTCAACATGCTCGACAACCAAGAGGAATCAGGAGATGACTGTACGTGGAGAGGCTGACAGTAGTGACCCACCAGGGTCATTGCATTTCACAAGCAGGTGCCTCATTATTACAAACCAAAACAATACTTCCTCCTAATTGTTTGACAACTAGGTTCCACGCCATTGTCAATGTAGTCAATAAACGAGAAAATTACACAACGAGCGGATAACACCAGGGACCTAGCAACTCGCCTAGTTGTTTTTCAGTTTCAGAGACGGAGCTCAACTGCGCGCTGTGCGGGGGCTGTGGCCCGTCTAGCCCACGCTTACGCTTTTATTAAGCACATGACGAGCCCAGTTGATATTTTTTTCTTTCTGAAATTGGCTAGCCCAGTTCTTTTTTTGCAGAATACCAAAACCGAGGCCTACTTGCTATTCTCAGCCCTGCTGGGCTGCAAATCTTTCAAGACGAGGAGGGATAAGAAATGGGCTTCCCCAGAAAACGGGCTATAAGTTGTAAGAAATGGGCTGTAAATTTTTAAACCAAAGCCAACCGGCAATTGCATTAAAATATCATTTTTTAGGATTTCTCTACTCTCTACTCTTATAAAAAACAAAGCCAACTGCCAATTACATTAAAACATCATCTTTTCACCCACAAGATAAACTACTCATACAAATGCATCTTCATGTTCCATGCAACGAACGAGCATCTTGCTAGTTAAGATTCTAAATTTCATTCATTTTTTTGTGGAGAATTGTTTTTTGAATTTTATTTTGATATAATTTTTTGAAAACTATTTTTAACGTGACTCGAAATTTCGTGATTAAAAGAGTTTGGACCCCATCGAAATATGCAAAATTTCGTTGAATTTTTTAGCAGTGCCCAGAATATATGGTCTGTAATGCTAATAAAAATAATATGGGCTTCAAATATCCTTAAGAATTAGCAAATGGGTTGTCAATTATTGAAAATAATGGCTAATGGGTTGTATGCTGTTTTCCACAGATTTGGAGGCTGACTTCTGGGCCTACTAGGTTGACGATGCCATTGTGCTAATTTTTTTTGACACGTACGCAAGGCTTTGTCAACTTAGTCAACACACAGCAGTGACTGTTGGATGTCCATCCAACGGCCGTCGTGCTTCTTCAATCTCTGATCTTCCTGCTCCAGCCGCCCAAACCAGCGTCGGCGGGACTGCCTGCTCCCTCCTCCCGTGGCTGGCTGTGCTGCCGCCAGGACATCCCTCTAACCACCCACACATCATGTTATTTTCCGGCGATGTCAGCCTCACCCCGCAGCCGACCAGTCAGCGCTCGTTCTCCCCTCAGCGTGGGCATCCGCTGCGGTGGCTTCGCCGGCTCCGGGTGGTTCTCTTCCTGGGCCCTGCCCTCGTCCACCGCGTTTGTGCTCTCGGCGCGGCGAGGTCAACATGGTCAACAAATAACAGCCATCGGAAGAGGCTGACAGTAGGGGCCTGTCGGTGTCAAAACCAGCGGATCTCGGGTAGGGGGTGTAGGACCTTGAGAAGAGGTGTCTAGAGGGGGGGGGGTGATTAGACACTAAGTACCAAAGTTGCAGTTTTTAACCTTTTTAAAGTTTAAGTGGAGTTTAGGCACAAGTTTAACATTCACAACACATATCAAGCAAGCATGCAAAGAGTATATGAGCAGCGGAAAGTAAAGCATGCAACTTGCAAGAATGTAAAAGGAAGGGTTTGGAGGATTCAAACGCAATTGGAGACACGGATGTTTTTGGCGTGGTTCCGATAGGTGGTGCTATCGTACATCCACGTTGATGGAGACTTCAACCCACGAAGGGTAACGGTTGCACGAGTCCACGGCGGGCTCCACCCATGAAGGGTCCATGAAGAAGCAACCTTGTCTGTCCCACCATGGCCGTCGTCCACGAAGGACTTGCCTCACTAGCGGTAGATCTTCACGAAGTAGGCGATCTCCTTGCCCTTACAAACTCCTTGGTTCAACTCCACAATCTTGTCGGAGGCTCCCAAGTGACACCTAGCCAATCTAGGAGACACCACTCTCCAAGAAGTAAAAAATGGTGCATTGATGATGAACTCCTTGCTCTTGTGCTTCAAATGATAGTCTCACCCAACACTCAACTCTCTCTCATAGGATTTGGATCTAGTTGAAAGAAGATTTGAGTGGAAAGCAACTTGGGAAAGGCTAGAGATCAAGATTCATATGGTAGGAATGGAATATCTTGGCCTCAACACATGAGTAGGTAGTTCTCTCTCAGAAATAGTGGAAGTGTAGGTTCAGTCTGATGGCTCTCTCCATGAATGAAGAGGAGGTGGAGGGGTATATATAGCCTCCACACAAAATCTAACCGTTACACACAATTTGCCAAACTCGGTGGGACCGAATCAACAAACTCGGTCAGACCGATTTAGCAAATTTAGTGACCGTTAGGATTTTCGGTGGGATCGAAATGCAACTCGGTAGGACCGATATGGTTAGGGTTAGGGCATAACATAATCTTCGTGAGACCGATTACACAAACTCGGTGAGACCGATTTTGGTAATTAGCTAACCAGAGAGTTGGTCAGGCAAACTCGGTTGGACCGATTACTCAAACTCGGTGGGACCAATTTTGGTAATGAGTCAACCAGAAAGTTTGCATTGCAATCTCGGTAGTGTCGATTGCTCAAACTCGGTGAGACCGATTTTGATAATGGACATACACAGAGAGATTACAATCCCATCTCGGTGAGACCGCGATCCCTATCGGTGAGACCGATTTGCCTAGGGTTTGTGGCAGTGGCTATGTCATCAAAACTCGGTGGCGCCGGATAGAAAGACTCAGTGGGGCCGAGTTTGACTTTAGGTTTAGGACATATGTGTGGAAGTGGGAAAGTAGTTGAGGGTATTTGGAGCATATCACTAAGCACTTGAAGCAAGAGGCTCATTAAGCAAGACCTCATCCCTCCTTGATAGTATTGGCTTTTCCTATAGACTCAATGTGATCTTGGATCACTAAAATGTAAAATGAAGAGTCTTGAGCTTGAAGCTTGAGCCAATCCTTTGTCCTTAGCATCTTGAAGGAGTTTCCAAATCCTTTAGTCCATGCCACTCCATTGTTGAACTTATCTGAAACATACTAGATAAAAGTGTTAGTCGAACAAGAGATATGTTAACATTAATTACCGAAACCACCTAGGGAGCACTTGTGCTTTCAATCTCCCCCTTTTTGGTAATTGATGACAACATACATCAAAGATTTATATAAAGATATAAGAAATAGCAAGTAAAGCTTTGGAAAGACATGTAACAAGCATAGGCTCCCCCTACATGTATGCAATCATGTGAATATGAAATATAGAAGCATGTGATAGCATAACCATGATAGAGCAGGCAATGTGTTACATGTATCTTGGCCATATGCATCAGAGCAAAAAGTATTAAAGGAAATACCTTCATGCCCAAGAGTCCTTCTTGCAAACAGTATGTACATCAGCAAGAATTCCTCATACACATGATTGTGATGCATATACTTACCTTGTAGTCTTGAGTTGGCTTAGGATGGAATGAACCTGCGTAAACAAGGTTAGATAACACAGATACATCTACTAGCCAGAGCAAACAGAAGAAACCACAAGAATACCAAGACTGGGATGACATGTAGAGAGTGATTACTAAGTACTACATTGGATTAGACATGTCCTGAAGAGTAAAGATATGCAATGAATTTGAATGATTTCTTTCCCGTATATGTCTTGCTCCCCCTGAATCTAGCATGGGATATTGGGAGAAGATAGGGAACAGAAAATCAGAGCTGAAAGATATAAATGAACAGAGCTAATGCAAACTAATGCAAATAAGCACATATGAACATGTCTTTCCTCTCAAGAAGACATGTGGCATCTCTCCTCTTGAACACCAATCATTTGGGATCCTTGAGAAATACATTCTACTAGTATTCTCTCCCCCTAGAGATCTCTCTCTCTCTCCCTAAAGGATCTCTCTCTCCCTCTGAGATGTGATCTCTCTCTCTCTCTAAATGATAAGCTTTGATGTGATCTCTCTCTCCCCCTTTGACATCAATTTCCAAGAAGGGCTTGATAAAAATGTAATCCCTCTCTCCCCCTCTGGAATTTGTCGTGAATGGGTTTGATCCTTGAGTCACAACATAAAGCAATGATTAAAAATGTGATGCTTGTAGAGGACAAGATTCATTGAGTGGAGCTGGATCAAAAGAAACACAGAATACGTGGCAAACTGATTTTCCTATTGTGAAATCGGCGGCACCGAGTGGTATGCTTCGGTGGTACCGAAAGTTTTCGGTTGGACCGAAAATAACAAATTGGTGTAACCGAGTTCATCGAAGAGAAAACACTTGTCACCTCAGCTCACTAGACTAATAAGATCTCACAAAGATTTGCAAGGAATTTACTGAAAGATATGCAAGGAATTGGATGCAGAAAATGCAGAGCAAACAGAAAGGAATCTAGATGAAGGTTTTTTTTGAAAGGGGAAACACATATGCATGAGATAAATGCAAAAACATAGAAAAGAACACAAGAGAACTTCATCTAGAGATGGTCGGCGTCTAAGTCACCTATGTTAGAGTATATTGACTTAGGAGTCAAGTGAGATCACTTGATCATAGGTCATACTCATCATTTAAGCTCAAAATGGGGTTGCCATTTTTTGTTTAAGCATCTTGATGTATTCACATCTTGTCGAGTTACTTTAACTCATGACTTGGAGTAAAGCTTCTCTAAGATGGAATAACATACCTTGGTTGGTGGTGTTGTCCATGTAGTTGAACTTGTGTGGGTTGCTCAAGGTTGATGTAGCTCATCAAGAATTTGGAGCACCACTTGGAATTTGAGTCCATCTACCTACATGGGTTAGTTCTTGCAAGGAAGAGCACTTGTGTATCCAAAAATGACAATCATGAAGCTCAACATAGAGTTTGTCAAAGGATATGTTTGAATGGTTCCGTGCTTCCTTGTCTTCAACCACCATAGTGTAGAGACTTGGTGATGTAGAGATTGCTCAAGATATGAGTAGATTACAACCTCATGGAATTAGATTCAACCAAGTACCTACATGGGTTAGATAACATGCAAGATACAAATATATCCAAGACATTAGATTTGCATCATAAGAGAAAAAAATCAAGGATTAGTCATAAGCTCATGTCTTGCATGTATCCAATGGAGTTTCTACTCCAAGTTTGAAGCATCAATGATGTTCAATACTCCTCTTAACCTGCAAAACACTTTCTCATCAAGAGGTTTAGTGAATATATCCGCTAATTGCTTTTCGGTGCGAACATGCTTAAGATCAATGTCACCCTTAGCAACATGATCTCGAATGAAATGATGACAAACTTCAATATGCTTAGTTCGAGAATGTTGCACAGGATTATGACCAATTTTGATAACACTTTCATTGTCACAAAGCAATGGAACATGTTTCACATAAATTCCATAATCTTTAAGAGTTTGGGTCATCTAAAGTAACTGAGCACAACATGAACCAGCGGCAATGTATTCCGCTTCGGCAGTAGATAAGGATACCGAGTTTTGTTTCTTGGAAGACACAAGAGATCTACCAAGAAATTGACAAGTACCCGAAGTGGAATTTCTATCAACCTTGTCTCCGGCATAGTCCGAGTCGGAGTAGCCAACAAGATCGAAAGAGGCCCTCTTAGGATAACAAATGCCAAAATTTGGTGTATGGATTAAGTACCTCACTATCCTTTTTACGGCCTTAAGATGACATTCTTTAGGAGCAGCTTGATATCGTGCACACATGCACACACTTAGCATGATATCGGGGCGTGAAGCACATAGATATAACAATGAACCAATCATAGAGCGATAAACCTTTTGATCAACCGGTTCATCATCTTTGGTTAAGTCAAGATGTCCAATAGTAGGCATGGGTGTGGTCATACCTTTGCATTCTTGCATATTGAACTTCTTGAATAAGTCCTTGGTGTACTTTGTTTGAGAAACAAAAGTACATTCCTTAGTTTGCTTGATTTGCAACCCAAGAAAGAATTTGAGTTCACTCATCATAGACATCTCAAACTTCTCCGGCATTAGCTTTCCAAACTTTTCACTAAAATGAGGGTTAGTTGAACCAAATATAATATCATCAACATAGATTTGGCACACAAAGAGTTCACCATTAACCCTTTTAGTAAGAAGTGTAGAATCAATTTTCCCAATTTCAAAGCCTTTTTCAATAAGGAACTTGGTCAAGCATTTATACCATGCTCTAGGAGCTTGTTTAAGACCATAAAGAGCTTTGTGAAGTTTGTAAACATGATTTGGTTTCTTAGGATTGACAAAGCCAGGGGGTTGCTTAACATAAACTTCCTCCTCTATTTCACCATTTAGAAAAGCACTTTTAATGTCCATTTGGTACAAGGTGATATCATGGTGATTAGCATAGGCAAGTAAGATGCGAATGGACTCAAGTCTAGCAATGGGGGCGTAAGTCTCACCATAGTCCATACCTTCGACTTGTGTGTAGCCTTGGGCAATGAGACGTGCTTTGTTGCGAACTACATGTCCATCTTCATCTTGCTTGTTGCGAAACACCCATTTGGTACCGATGATGTTGTGGTTGTTGTCGGGCTTCTCAACCAATGTCCAAACTTGGTTCCTCTCAAAGTTGTGTAGCTCTTCATGCATAGCATTTATCCAATCTGGATCTTCCAATGCTTCTTCAACCTTCATAGGTTCAATGCTAGAGATGAAAGAATAGTTTTCACAAAAGTTAGCTAAACGAGTTTTAGAGTGAGTGATTCTCCCGGTTTGAATGTCATTGTAGATTTGCTCGACGGGATGATCTTTAGCAACTCTTGCTCGAACTCGTGAAAGCTTTTGCTTGGGTCTTCGTTGAACATCTTGTTCTTCCTCTTGGCCTTATACATTGTTGGCTTTCGTGTTCTCTTGTCGTGGTGGAGAAGGAGGTTGTTGACGTTCATCTTGATGCACTTCCTCGTTTTCTTCGTCTTGGTGTGTCCCACTTGTGGATGCTTCCGTATCAACTCTTGGTTCACCTTGTCGTGAAGTAGAAGCTTCCACCTAGACGGACGAGGTACTCTCCTTCACCTCCGTCGGACGGACCTTGCCAATAGACAAGTTTTGGATTGCTTCCGAAGGATCTTTGTCTCCTACATCAATTGGCAATTGCTCTACTTGCGAGCCGTTAGATTCATCAAACTTCACATCTACCGTCTCTTCAACCTTTTGGGTGAAATTGTTGTAGACACGGTAAGTGTGAGAGTTTGAGCCATAACCTAGTAGGAAACCTTCATGAGACTTAGGAGCAAATTTAGAACGACGATGCTTATCAAGAATGTAGCACTTTGAGCCGAATACTCGAAAGTATCCAACTTGAGGTTTGTTACCAGTGAGGAGCTCGTATGCCATCTTGCCGAGTAGCTTGTGAAGATACAAGCGATTTGTTGCATGACAAGCTGTCTCAACCGCTTCTGCCCAAAAGTGCTTCGGCGTCTTGTACTCATCAAGCATCGTTCTCTCCATTTCGATGAGCGTCCGGTTCTTCCTCTCAACAACTCCATTTTGTTTAGGTGTGTACGTAGCCGAGAACTCGTGTGAAATCCCTTCTTCGTCAAGAAAGGTGTCCACATTTGTGTTCTTGAACTCCGTTCCGTTGTCACTGCGAACCTTCTTGATCTTCACTTCAAATTGATTTTGAGCCTTCCTGGCGAAGTTTTTGAAGATCTTTTGGACCTGTGATTTATCATCGAGAAAGAACACCCACGTAAATCTTGAAAAATCATCAACTATAACTAGACCAAAAGAATTTCCACCGAGACTCTTGTAAGAGTTGGGACCAAAGAGATCCATGTGTAGTAGCTCGAGTTGCCTCTCTGTGGTCATGATGTTCTTCACGGGATGCCTTCCTCCAACCTGTTTACCTGCTTGACAAGCACTGCAAAGTCTATCCTTATCAAATATGACATCATTAACTCCAAGGATATGATTCCCTTTAATAAGCTTGTCAAGGTTTCGCATACCAACATGACCTAATCGTCTATGCCATAACCAACCTTTTGAGGATTTAGCAATGAAGCAAGTTTTAGGTTGAGCCTTTTTAGTGCAATCAACAATGTATAGATCACCTCTACACACGCCGGTAAAGACCATTTTATGATTGTCTCGACGAAACACTTGGCAATCTACTTCAGTAAATAGAACATTGAAACCGAAATCAGCAAGTCTAGATACTGAAAGTAAGTTGTACCCAAGAGATTCAACGAGCATAACATTTTGTATGGAGCTATCATGTGATATGGCCACCTTACCGAGGCCAACCACCTTACCCTTTGAGTTGTCACCAAAAGTGACATACTTTCGAGGACTATCATTATCAGCAAGCTCACGAAACATGTCTTTATCACCGGTCATGTGATCGGTACATCCACTATCAAGAACCCATTCCTTTCCTCCTGACATATATCCCCGAAGATTTGCCATAAGACCAAAATGTCTCATTGCATCATCAAGGTCGAAGTCACTATCATCATCCTCATCATAGTATCCATGTTCAACTTCGTCATCTGGTGGATCAAATCCTAGAGAGGGTGATTGGTTAGAGTGAGTTTGACAATGATCTTGCTTATGAATTCTTATAGCTTCGGAAATAATATCACTAATAATACCAACATTTCCTTTGGCACGCATAAGGTTTGTAAGCTCAAATAGACGATCACAAAACATAGGATCACTAGTATTCATTTTACTCAAAGCAATAGACTTATGGAGAATTTCATCTAGATTTTTCAATGAATAATCTGGAAATCGTTCCTCAAGAAATTTCCGTATAGTATAGGCACACTTAAAAGTAGGCAAACATCCAATCAAATTTCTAGGCAATCCTCTAATGATAAGTTCGGCAGTTCTTATATTCCTAACCATGTCAATTGACTCATCATGGGTTGGATGCATAGGGTCAACATAAGGTGCACAAGGGCTAGCAATGTACTTGTTCAAATGATATTGATTGAAAATTACAAGCATCTCATTTTTCCACTCATGAAAATACTCTCCATCAAGAATAGGCACTCTATGTCTAAGAATCCCCAAAGTAGACTCATCCATCTTCCTCCAATGGTGATTAAACCAAGGCAACAGAGACCAAAGCTCTGATACCACTTGTAGGACCTTGAGAAGATGTGTCTAGAGGGGGGTGATTAGACACTAAGTACCAAAGTTGCAGTTTTTAACCTTTTTAAAGTTTAAGTGGAGTTTAGGCACAAGTTTAACATTCACGACACATATCAAGCAAGCATGCAAAGAGTATATGAGCAGCGGAAAGTAAAGCATGCAACTTGCAAGAATGTAAAGGGAAGGGTTTGGAGGATTCAAACGCAATTGGAGACACAGATGTTTTTGGCGTGGTTCCGATAGGTGGTGCTATCGTACATCCACATTGATGGAGACTTCAACCCACGAAGGGTAACGGTTGCGCAAGTCCACGGAGGGCTCCACCCACGAAGGGTCCACGAAGAAGCAACCTTGTCTATCCCACCATGGCCGTCGCCCACGAAGGACTTGCCTCACTAGCGGTAGATCTTCACGAAGTAGGCGATCTCCTTGCCCTTACAAACTCCTTGGCTCAACTCCACAATCTTGTCGGAGGCTCCCAAGAGACACCTAGCCAATCTAGGAGACACCACTCTCCAAGAAGTAACAAATGGTGCGTTGATGATGAACTCCTTGCTCTTGTGCTTCAAATGATAATCTCCCCAACACTCAACTCTCTCTCATAGGATTTGGATCTGGTTGAAAGAAGATTTGCGTGGAAAGCAACTTGGGAAAGGCTAGAGATCAAGATTCATATGGTAGGAATGGAATATCTTGGCCTCAACACATGAGTAGGTAGTTTTCTCTCAGAAATAGGATGCTGGAAGTGTAGGTTCAGTCTGATGGCTCTCTCCACGAATGAAGAGGAGGTGGAGGGGTATATATAGCCTCCACACAAAATCTAACCGTTACACACAATTTGCCAAACTCGGTGGGACCGAATCAACAAACTCGGTCAGACCGATTTAGCAAATTTAGTGACCGTTAGGATTTTTGGTGGGACCGAAATGCAACTCGGTAGGACCGATATGGTTAGGGTTAGGGCATAACATAATCTTGGTGAGACCGATTACAAAAACTCGGTGAGACCGATTTTGGTAATTAGCTAACCAGAGAGTTGGTCAGGCAAACACGGTTGGACCGATTACTCAAACTCGGTGGGACCAATTTTGGTAATGAGTCAACCAGAAAGTTTGCATTGCAATCTCGGTAGTGCCGATTGCTCAAACTTGGTGAGACCGATTTTGATAATGGACATACACAGAGAGATTACAATCCCATCTCGGTGAGACCGAGATCCCTATCGGTGAGACCGATTTGCCTAGGGTTTGTGGCAGTGGCTATGTCATCAAAACTCGATGGCGCCGGATAGAAAGAATCAGTGGGGCCGAGTTTGACTTTAGGTTTAGGACATATGTGTGGAAGTGAGGAAGTAGTTGAGGGTATTTGGAGCATATCACTAAGCACTTGAAGCAAGAGACTCATTAAGCAACACCTCATCCCTCCTTGATAATATTGGATTTTCCTATAGACTCAATGTGATCTTGGATCACTAAAATGTAAAATGAAGAGTCTTGAGCTTGAAGCTTGAGCCAATCCTTTGTCCTTAGCATCTTGAAGGAGTTCCCACATCCTTTAGTCCATGCCACTCCATTGTTGAACTTATCTGAAACATACTAGATAAAAGTGTTAGTCCAACAAGAGATATGTTGACATTAATTACCAAAACCACCTAGGGAGCACTTGTGCTTTCATGGGGTCCCGAACTGTGCGTCTAGGCGGATGGTAACAGGAGACAAGGGACACGATGTTTTTATCCAGCTTCGGGCCCTCTCGATGGAGGTAAAACCCTACTCCTGCTTGATTAATATTGATGATATGGGTAGTACAAGAGTAGATCTACCACGAGATCAGAGAGGCCAAACCCTAGAAGCTAGCCTATGGTATGATTGTTGTTCGTCCTATGGACTAAAACCCTCCGGTTTATATAGACACCGGTGAGGGCTAGGGTTACACAGAGTTGGTTACAATGGGAGGAGATCTACATATCCGTATCGCCAAGCTTGCCTTCCACGCCAAGGAAAGTCCCATCTGGACACGGAACGAAGTCTTCAATCTTGTATCTTCATAGTCCAGGAGTCCGGCCAATGGTTATAGTCTGGCTATCCGGACACCCCCTAATCCGGGACTCCCTCAGTAGCCCCTGAACCAGGCTTCAATGTCGACAAGTCCCCCGCGCAAATTGTCTTCGGCATTGCAAGGCGGGTTCCTCCTCCGAATACTTCATAGAAGATTTTGAACACAAGGATAGTGTCCGGCCCTGCAAAATAAGTTCCACATACCACCGTAGAGAGAATTATATTTACACAAATCTAATCTACTGACGTATTCCGCAACGTGACATCACGCCACGGCCAAGCCTTTATTTGAATCGTTTTGCTATCCCACCTCAGCATGTTTAGCGAGGTTGTTTCCTTGGCACGTCTTGTCGAAGCAGAGATCGTGTCCCCTTATTCCGGGATTTCTCATCAATATGGGCGTGGGTAACCCAACCGTGCCATTAATCACGGTGCTTGGGAGATAAGCGAGTTTTACAAGGCTGGTGGGGGCACATAGTTTCGTCCGCCCATATAAGGGGATAAGGATCCACCTTTTCCATCTACGCCTTCTTCCTCCTTTGCTTACCCATTTACTCGCACTCGAGCTCCAGCGCCCAAGTCAGCACTTCCCACCTCGACCTTCTCCAGCCATGTCCGGAGCGGGAGGCAGGTGGATGGCCTCCTCCGTCTCGGAGGGGCACATCAAAAAGTTGAGGAAAGCCGGATACTTGTCCAACGACATTGCGCACCGACTTCCTAATGAGGGGCAGCTCATCCCCACCCCCAGGCCCCATGAGAGGGTGGTGTTCCTTCCCCCTTTCCTCCACGAACTAGGCTTCCCACTACACCCATTTGTTTGGGGGATCATGTTCTACTACGGCCTAGATTTCCACGATCTGGCCCCGAACTTCACCCTAAACATCTCGGCATTTATCATCGTGTGCGAGGCCTTCCTTCGCATCAAGCCCCACTTCGGCTTATGGCTGAAGATCTTTAATGTCAAGCCGAAGGTAGTGGGCGGCCAGCAGGCGGAGTGCGGAGGCGCCATGGTGAGCAAGATGCCCAACATCATATGGCTCGAGGGCTCCTTCGTGGAAACCATCAAGGGGTGGCAATCGGGGTGGTTCTACATAATTGAGTCGCATGACCCTGAATGGGCAGCGGCCCCCGAATTCCAATCTGGCATCCCCACACGGCTCACCTCCTGGAAAGAGAAGGGCCTGTCGTGGGGTAGTTCGGAAGAGCTGACCGGACTCCAAACCTGCGTCCAAAACCTGATGGACAAAAAGGTTAAACTTGTCAACGTAGTCCAGGTCATGCTCCTCCGCCGGATCCTCCCGTGTCAACGATGGGCCTTTAACTTGTGGGAGTTCGACCCAGCCCAGCACCAAACCTTGACCAGGCTCTTCGACACAACACACGAAGATGCCTGGAGGTTGCCATTCAAGGGCGTCGAGGTTCCCCCTCCCATTACCGAGGATCACGGATTCTGCGCGAAGCGCCAAGCTAGTGTAGTAAGCTTGTTTTACCCTTTACGGGATACTTGTTTTTCATAGTTTGACTCTATGCGGGATCTAAGATCCCGTTGCTCTGACAGGGTTGGCAAAAGACGGCCGGACAGATCGACTATCCGGCTCCCTTGCCCGAAGACCCAGCGGATGCCCACTTGGCGGAGCTGCTGGTCCCGGCACCTTATGTGGTGCCGGAGAAGAAGGCCAAGAAGAAGGCCACGGGAACTCGAAAAAGTTCCCAGCGCCAAGTGGTGTCGGATTCATCGTAGTGGACTCCTCCCACGAAGACGAGGAGGAGGAAGAAGAGGACTCTCCCCCTCCAGCGGGGGGAGGAAAGAAATGGAAGGCCACCCCAACTAGGGGGGCCGGAGGGTCCAAGAAGGGAAGGACCCTTCCTCCGGACTACTCCACCAACGCCAACGACAGCGAAGAGGAGTGGCCATCTAGGGACAAGCCCCTGGCAAAATCGTAAGTAACCGGATACTAGAATAACTCATGGCATTCCTTTATTGCACAGTATCTTCTGACGCTGAATATAATCATGCAGTCCGCCCCAGGTCCGGCTCGACGCTTCATCGAGCGACTCCCTGGATTCGTCGGATGTGAATAGTCTTTCACTCCCGACTGCTACCTCCCCTCACCCTACGGACGATGCCGAGGCGGAGTCCCAAAAGGGGCCAAACCAGGAGGACGTGGTCCTGGAGGTGCTACCAGGCGACCTCCCGGACTCCAGGCACCAAGGGGATAAAACCCCAAAGGGCTCTAAGTCTGGCCCTGGGCTGGACACCGTACCGGAACCTTCAGTGGTTCCGGAGTCTGGCAGGCGGCCCCCTAGTAAGAAGGTCAAGCCTACAACGCCGGTGACCTCCGTCCAACCGGAGGCACCGGATAATTTGTTGGAGGTGCTTAACGACGCCTCCATCGACGAGGAGCACCGCACTATTATGAGTGCGGTGATCCAGAAGGTTCAGTCCGCCAAGAGCGGGCTGGCGGAAGCCTGTGCCAGCCTTCTAACAGGCTTTGAGGTACGTATTTAAGATATGTAAAAATATTACCGCATAGACAGTAGCCCCTGATGCTCAGTTTGGTGTTCGGAAAGAAAAGCCGAACTGAGGATCTAAAACATATATGCAGGAGTCTAACATAAGTATGTCAATATGGGAACGCAGGTTGTGCTGCTGACCTCTGCCGCACTGACTGCAGAGGTCGATGCATTGAAGCAGAGCCTCGAGCGGTCCGAGAACGAGCTCGGCCTTGCCAAGAAGCACCTCGAGGACAAGGA
The DNA here is from genome assembly GCF_002162155.2 of Triticum dicoccoides. Lineage (NCBI taxonomy): Eukaryota > Viridiplantae > Streptophyta > Magnoliopsida > Poales > Poaceae > Triticum > Triticum dicoccoides. Next base: position 165,321,684 of record NC_041381.1, read on the forward strand.
AGGTAAGTAATACCTTATGTAAGTATATAAAAAGATCTGGTCGCAAGTAATGACAGGACTAACGTGAGTATTACAGGGGCCACAACCGAGGTGGCGACCCTAAAGGAAGCGTTGTCCAAGGCCGAAGACAATGCGGCCTTGGAGCGCATTGAGCGAGAAAAGCAGGAGGCGCGGGTGGCGGAGGTGCAGCAAGAGCTCCACGCTCTCGTGAAAAAACACGAGAGTTTGGAGCTTGACTCAAAGACTCGAGAGTCCGAGATCGCCTCGGCCCTTGAGAGTGCCAAGTCTGCCAAGGCCGAAGCCCAAAAAGCCCTGCAGGAAATTGAGGCGATGAAGAAGATAGCGGCGGGTAAGGCATTCTTTATGCAAAGCAAGCACGTGAAAGTGAATTACTTGTTACTTACCCGAGTCCGGAGCTCTCCAGGAGCATTCGCAGATCTGCCCCGCAGTGTGTCCGATGCTGCCGCATTCTACCGAGCCGAGGACGGGAGCTCGACGAAGAAGGTGTTCTGGTCCCAGTATGGTAAGGCCGGACACCCGGTGCCCTTGAGCGACCAGCTAAAGCAGCTGGTCGAGCTCCATAAGGCAGCCGAACAGGCCATGAAGGGCCTTATAGTCCGGCTATGGCCTGGGGAGGTCATGCCTGGGAGCTACTTTGGGCTGGTGAGGCGGCTGGCGGATGCCTGTCCATGGCTTGAGGTCATCAAGTGCTCCGTATGCATCGAAGGCGCCCATAGGGCCCTTGCCTGTGTTAAAGTACACTGGGGCAAGATGGATGTTGAGAAGCTGGTGACAGATGGGCCACCGGAGGGGAAGGAGCATCGCAAGCCCGAGATGTATTATGAGGGCGTCCTGAAGGGTGCCTGCCTTGTGGCAAATGACTGTTTCAAGGATGTAATTTTTGAGTAAACTCGCTCGTGTTATCCTGTGCGCTGAACACTTGTTCATATGCGCTAAGCAACGCTTTTTGAATTTAATATATTACCTTCTATGCGACCGTTTATTGAATCTGAGAGATGGCGAGTCGTCGGCTTCTACCCCATGCCATGAGTGCTGGGGTGTTCGTGATAAACCTGAGCGCTCTTGTTCCCATTCTTGGGTCCTTCGAGGGAGGTGCTCAGCACAACGAACAAGGCAATCGGACTATAATGCTTTATCACTCTCACTTAGCCATAGAGTTCTATAATTTTAATTTTCGGCGAAGCCCCTAGTATTCGGAAGACCGAGTTCGGGGCGCTATCCACGCCTAGGCCAGACAAAGCCAGCTCCTCGCTCTAAGCGGCATAAGTCTTTAGGGACTCGAAACCTCATGAACAGCGACCGGCTCTCGCCCTATCATGACGATCAGTTTTAGCTTTCTCTACTGAGGTGCTTAACCCAGCTCAACCGGGGCACAATCGCAGTAGTTCTCCCAGCGCTACCTTAGCCGATATAACAGAACGTAAGGTACCAAAACATGGGAGCCGGGCAAACCCAACTATTGACCCAAGACATGATTCGGAGCCAATGCATATAATGCTATAAGTTCCGGGTGTCGCACTCGTGAGAGTGTTCGAACTTCTCACACCATATTCTGGGGTATTTAAGCCCCTGGTTTATTGGCCGTACCAAAGTGTACGGTTGCAGAATGTCATAACTGAACATATTTACATAAAAAATGAATGCAATAATAGACAAGAGCTATTTATTGTTTATTAAAAGGCTGCTGTGAGAGCAGAACGATACAAATAGTGCGATAAGCAAGAGATGGGTTTATTTGACATGTCCCCCTCCAGGGGCAAGCTGCGAGGCTTTATGTAAGACAGGTATTTAGCTCGTTATAGAGACGACCTGGACATTCGACGTGGCTTGCTGCCTCCCTGGCTGTTGCATCGTGTGTTCGGCATTTGTACTGCCGGACAGACCTTCCGAAGAGTGGATTCCTGAAAGTAAGAAAAAAGAAATGACAAAATTGGGAGCCCCTAGTGCGGTTGAGCCGCATTTTGAGCGTGTCGTGGTTGTGCCCCTCCCCTTATGCCCATGGTATTTCCAGAGCGTAATTATGTATGCGTGGTACTGGTTTCGCAATGTCGCGAGGGCTGGGGCTGGGGCCGCACTGCTACGCTTGCTCGGAACGTGCCAGGCGGTCTTGTTGTAGGTTACTACGAGTGCGGTTGACGGTGTCCGGATGTTTAATAGCCAGACTGGAGAATTGCCTTGAGAGTCTACTTTGTACTTCCGCCGCGAGGGCCGTCGTATGCTCCTCCGTTCGGAGAGAGTGTTTGGTGTTTCCATTGACCATAATGACTCCTCGAGGGCCTGGCATCTTGAGCTTGAGGTATGCGTAGTGCGGCACCGCATTGAACTTTGCAAATGCGGTTCGTCCGAGCAGCGTGTGATAGCCACTACGGAACGGGACTATGTCAAAGATTAACTCCTTGCTTCGGAAATTATCCGGGGATCTGAAGACCACTTCGAGTGTAACTGAGCCTGTACAGTTGGCCTCTACACCTGGTATGACGCCTTTAAAGGTCGTCTTGGTGGGTTTAATCCTTGAGGGATCTGTGCCCATTTTTCGCACTGTATCCTGGTAAACCAGGTTCAGGCTACTGCCGCCGTCCATAAGGACTCTGGAGAGGTGAAATCCATCAATGATTGGATCTAGGACCAATGAGGGAAATCCGCCGTGGCGGATGCTAGTGGGGTGGTCCCTTCGATCAAAAGTGATCGGGCAGGAGGACCACGGGTTGAACTTCGGGGCGACTGGCTCCAACGCGTATATGTCCCTGAGTGCACGCTTCTGCTCCCTTTTGGGGATGTGAGTTGCGTATATCATGTTCACCGTCTGCACTTGTGGGGGGAAGCCCTTATGTCCCCTATTGTTCGGCGGCCGGGGCTCCTCCTCGGCATCACTATGCAGCCCCTTGTCTCTGTTTTCGGCACTTAACTTGCCTGCCTGCTTGAACACCCAACAATCCTTATTGGTGTGATTGGCTGGTTTTTCGCGGGTGTCGTGTATCTGGCACGAGTGATCGAGTATTCGGTTCAAACTGGATGGGCCCGGGGTATTTCTTTTGAATGGCTTTTTCCGCTGACCGGGTTTAGAGCCTCTGAATCCGGCATTTACTGTCGTATCCTCAGCATTGTCGCTGTTAATGCGGCGCTTGTGCTTGTTGCGACGCGACCTGCCATTGCTGTCCTTGGTATCCGAATTACCAGGGCTCTTAGTCATGTTATTACTACGAGCTAGCCAGCTGTCTTCTCCCGTGCAAAAGCGGGTCATGAATGTTGTGAGGTGTCGGTGTCAAAACCGGCGGATCTCGGGTAGGGGGTCCCGAACTGTGCGTCTAGGCGGATGGTAACAGGAGACAAGGGACACGATGTTTTACCCAGGTTCGGGCCCTCTTGATGGAGGTAAAACCCTATGTCCTGCTTGATTAATATTGATGAAGTGTGTTACAAGAGTAGATCTACCACGAGATCAAGGAGGCTAAACCCTAGAAGCTAGCCTATGGTATGATTGTTGTTCGTCCTATGGACTAAAGCCATCCGGTTTATATAGACACCGGAGAGGGCTAGGGTTACACAAAGTCGGTAACAATGGTAGGAGATCTACATATCCGTATCACCAAGCTTGCCTTCCACGCCAAGGAAAGTCCCATCCGGACACGGGACGAAGTATTCAATCTTGTATCTTCATAGTCTTGGAGTCCGGCCGATCATGATAGTTCGGCTATCCGAACACCCCCTAGTCCAGAACTCCCTCAGTAGCCCCCGAACCAGGCTTCAATGACGACGAGTCCGGCATGTAAATTGTCTTTGGCGTTTTGCAAGACGGGTTCTCCTTCAAGCTTCATGCTCCCGTCGAATAGTGTCCGGCTTCCTTATAAATGTTGCGCTCCTTGGCTTCTACGCCCAATAATGTCCCTCTTCCACGTGTCGGATGAATGCGAAAAGCTAGGGTATTTTTACATTTTTACCCCCTGGCCGTGTGAACGAGCCGCCCATAAGAGAGGCGAGGATCTTAGATCCAACTCACACCATCCTCCTTCCGCAAGTTCTCATCGAAGCGCCTCCGACCAAAATCCATTCTACCATGGATAGTCGATGCGGCTCCTCCTCTCGCGCTCCCAGCCCTAAGCCAGGAGATTGGGGGAGATGCTCAGTTCCACACAGCGAGCTAGTGGCGCTCCAAATCGAGGGATATCTCCCCCCAGCCTTCATGGTTCCGGTTCGAGCCGGATTGGCCACCTTCAGGGGCGGAAAGCAGGCGGAGAGCGCCCCCAACCCTTCCAAAGGAGAGCGGGTATGCTTCGTCCCTTATCTAATAAGGGGACTCAGATTTCCCATACACCCGTTTCTCCGGGGGCTCCTGGAGTTCTACGGACTCCAGCTTCACCACCTCACACCTGCCTCCATTTTGCACATCGCGGGCTTTGTAGCTCTTTGCGAGCTGTTCTTGGGCATCGATCCCCATTTTGCGCTGTGGAAGAGATTGTTTTGCCTCGTACCCAGTTCTCACGAGGGGTCGATATATCAAGTGGGCAAGCCGAAATATGGCGCATCGCCGGGACCGGATATCTATCCGGCACCCCGAAGAAGGCGTCCGAAGACTGGCCTTCATAATGGTTCTACATGGAGGAGGCCCCTCTACCGGATCCAGTTTGGATCGGCCTCCCGGAGTTCAGCAATGCTCCCTTGAAGAAACGCCTGAGTTGGCGCCCCCAGAGCTCTCATCAGGAGGATGATGGGAGCGTCCATTATCTCATGGGCCGGATTAGGTTACTGGCCCACTCCGGATTGACCATGATTTGAGTCATGGCCATGTGTATTATGCGAGGGGTGCAGCCGCTCTAATATAGGGGCCACCCTATGTGGGATTTCAACGGGGAAGATGACGCCACCCGTCATGGCCGCAGAGGACCGGGCTCGGCAGCCGATCTGGTAAAGATCCTGTCCGGCTTGTACAAGGGGGAGGAGGAGGACTTCCTCCGCATGAGTCCATTAAATGGATTCTCCATGAATAACCCTCGGAGCTGGGTAAGCGGGAGTTTATCTACCCGATCCATACTTCCAAAGTCAAGTATTTTACTTTATGATTTCGACGCAGGAGCTGCGCCGGGACGTGGAGGGCATACGAAGCCTAGCTCCACAACCCGAGGATCTGGAACGATCCCTTGACCCGGCCTCCGAAGAAGATCCGGACATAAAGGTGGAGCTGATAGACGGGGTGTTCCACCAACTTAGCATGGACAATTCTCTAGTCGCCATTACGGCTGACTACCCCGGTTTGCTTCCGGCTTCCTAGGTGACTACGACCGAGGTTTTGACACCATCATTTGATCCATGCTCAATTCTGACCATCCTATACTAATGGTGCATCGCAGGAGGTGCCTTTAAGGCGGTAAGCCGAACCCGCGGCGGCTGACCAGCAAGGGTCAGTTCGGCCCAGCAGGCGGAAGAGGAGTGCGATGCAAACCGAAACGTTACCGCAACGGTACGGCACACCGCTGTTTTTAAGGGAAGGATCCCTAGGAGGTATATTAATGCCCATAACTTTTCCAGGAGAAAGAGCGCTCGCCGGACAGTGTCCGGAGAGGTTGCCAACCAAGACTCCGCCAGCCATGCTCCAACGCGTGGTCCGGAAGGGAAGGCGAATACAAGGCATGAGCCGGAGGTTCCTCCGACGGAGGATGCCGACAGGCTGTCCGCCACCCAGTCTGAGGTGGAGAGCGCCATGAATCACAGGCGTCGCCGGACAGCTCTTCGTGACGCGTGTTTCTCCCCAGAGGCATTGAATGCCTTTGATGCGGGAGACACGCACCTCCGTGCCGCTCAAGATGGTTTAACCAGAGCCACGGAGCAGTATGTGAAGGACATACGGGTAAGTAATTTTAATAGGTATATATGCCAGTAGCCCCCGAGACTTAAAATAGTTAAAAGAACTGATTTAAGGATCATTTATTATGCAGGATCTTACGGAGAAGAATACCCACCTGTCCCAGGAGCTTCAAGAGTGCAAGGCCCAACTTGAGGTCACACTGGCTGCCATGGGGAGAGCCACAGAGACCCCCGCTGGTAATACATACTTCGAAAAGATAAGTAGTTGATAAAGTGTGGCGTGTGTGTACATCTGACAATAATATTGCAGAGGGCGCCGGGCTAGATCCGGACAAGCAACAGCTACTGCGTCAGCTGAAGGCCGGCGAGAGGGTGCTTATGAAAGTGCAGCAGGAGAGGAACAAGCTCCAAGATGCTCACACCCAGCTAGGAGAAGAGCTGAAAGATGTGCGGGCCCAGCTGTCTGGCTCCATGAAGGAGAATCAGCGGCTTCGTCGCGGCATTTATAGTAAGTGCTTGAGCAAATTCCTTTGAAAAGAAGAATTCGGCGAGGAAGTCGATTGACAGAAATGTGTCTTTAGGTGTGCTCACAGGTCGCCCTGCGGAGGAAATGCCCGGTTCAACGGGTGACCAACTGCCCGAGCTGGTGCAGCTGTTCGAACGTGTTCGGTAGGCGATGAGTGGCGTCGTTCAGGCCTTATGGCCTTCCGTCTCCCTACCCGAGGGCCTTGAAGGGCTTGCTGAGAAGCTTCAGGGAGTACGGCAACATCTCCGTCTGTGGAAGATATCGGCCTGCCGTCAAGGCGCCAGGGAGGCCTGGGCGATGGTGAAGACGCGGTACCCGAAGGCTGACCCAAACCACATGGCCGAGGTTGGACCTGTGGGGCCTGATGGGAAGGAGATCCCTGTGAGCTTGATGTACGGCCACGTAAAGCTGGCCGCGAAATATTCCCAACAGGACTGTAAATTAGACAGCCTGTCAGATGGGATTAAAGAGGAGTACAATCAGTCAGTTTGACGATGTAATTGTAAAATGACATGTAAAATGCCTTCTAGCCAGATTGTAGATCGTTTGTCTTTGCCGACCTTTTCGCTTCGACCTCGGGACCCTAGAGTCCGGAGTGTGTCCGAATACCTTCTCGGTTATGAAAAAACCGGGGCATGCATGGAGACCAGGCGTAGGGGTCATTAGTGCTTTATCAGACAAGTGCCCAACTAGTTATGTTATATTACATGGTCAGTAAGAAACATCTTCCAGGGAGAATAGTTCCGTTAGGGGTTCCCTTCCCTGGAAGGCATGCCCTAAGGTGCATGTCCGGACTGCGAAAATAGCAGAAAAAGCATCTGGGGGCAGATAAATAAGTGAGTAATAAATCATCTTTTAGGTCACCGACCGAATATTCTCTTAAGAACGCTAGCTTTCGGCTTCACCCAGTCTGAGGTACACATCCGGCTGACCCGGCAGTAACAATCGCAGAGGTGCTCCCTTTACCTCCTAGCCGAACAATCCGGAACGTAGGGGTAAGCACAGGAGCCAGGCAACCCAGCTTGGCCAAAACTTAAGTCATATCAATGCATATAATGGTGAATAAAAGGTACATGCAGAAGTATGACACATGTGTTGGGCATGAAGCCCGTATAAATAAACTTCTATTAAAGAAGCCCCCAGGTATAATGAGTGCTAGGAGCACATCAAGTGTGTGCAAACAATGTGCAAATTAGCCTATCAAAGGTATTGAAAAAAAAGAGTGGGAAGAAGGAGGGGGACAAGAGGCAGTGAATTTTTTTTAGAAAAAAGGACGGAGGAGTGAGACGAACTCTGAGTCCGGCGTTAGGTGTAGAATCTTCGTAGACGGGCTACGTTCCATGGGTTTGGCTCGAGTCGGTTGTCAGAGGCGTTATGTAGATGGTATGCTCCGCCGGTCAGGACTTGGTCGATGATGAAGGGACCTTCCCACTTGGCCTTAAGTTTGTCCTTTTTCTTGTCTGGCAGGCGTAGAACAAGTTCGCCAACATTGTAAGTTTTGGCCCGTACTTCTCTACTTTGATATCTTCGAGCCTGCTGCTAATAGAATGCGGAACGAGCTTTTGCCACGTCCCGCTCCTCCTTTAAGGCGTCCAAACTGTCCTGCCGATCCAACTCGGCTTCTCTTTCTTCGTACATGCGCACGCGAGGTGAGTCATGAATTATATCGCAAGGCAAAACTGCCTCTGCGCCGTATACCATAAAAAATGGTGTGAATCCGGTAGTGCGGTTCGGCATGGTCCGCAGCCCCCAGAGTATGGAGTCGAGCTCCTCTACCCAGTGCGTGTTAGATTCCTTGAGGGACCGCACTAGTCTGGGTTTGATGCCGCTCATGATTAGACCATTTGCTCGCTCGACTTGATCGTTAGTTTGGGGGTGATAGACTGAAGCGCAGTTGAGCTTGATGCCCATGTTTTTGCACCAGAGTTTAACCTCGTCGGCCGTGAAATTCGTGCCATTATCAGTGATGATGCTGTGGGGGATGCCAAAACGGTGTACTACCCCGGAAATGAAGTCTATCACAGGTCCGGACTCTGTCGTTTTAACCGGCTTGGCCTCTATCCATTTGGTGAATTTGTCCACCATGACCAATCAGTATTTGTGCTTGTGGGTTCCCCCTTTAAGGGGTCCAACCATGTCAAGCCCCCAGACCGCGAACGACCAGGTAATGGGTATAGTTTTTAGGGCGGTGGGTGGCATGTGGCTCTGATTAGCAAAGAGCTGGCAACCGACGCATCGTTGGACTAAGTCCTGAGCATCTGCCCGGGCCATCGGCCAATAAAATCCTATACGGAAGGCCTTGCCTACAAGGGCCTGGGCTGCAGCGTGGTGCCCGCCGAGTCCGGCGTGAATTTCAGCCAGGAGATTTCGCCCTTCCTCTTCGGAGATACACCTTTGAAGGACTCAGGTTGTGCTTTTCTTATAAAGTTCTCCCTCATGGACCTTGTAGGCTTTACATCGCCGAACTATGCAGCGGGCCTCATTTGGTGTTCGGGGAGTTCCTGCCTGTTTAAATAGGCTAGGAATGGTTCCATCCATGGGGTAATTACTGCCATTGTTTCGTGGGCTGAAGGTGTTATTTCATTGGCAGATCCGCCGATTGTTTCAGAATTGTCTGAGTTAGGTGATGCAGCTGGTTCCGGATTGTTATTTCCGGACTCCTCTTCCCATAATACGGATGGCTTAAAGAGCCGTTCCAGGAAGATGTTTGGAGGGACGGCGTCGCGTTTTGCGCCGATGCGTGCCAACACATGTGCTGCCTGGTTATTATCCCGGGCTACATGATGGAATTCGAGTCATTCGAACCGAGTTGACATTTTTAGGACGGCGTTGCGGTAGGCTGCCATTTTCGGATCTTTGGCGTCAAAGTCTCCATTTACTTGGGATATTGCGAGGCTTGAATCCCCGCGCACCTTTAGGCTTTGAATGCCCATGGAGATTGCCATCCGGAGGCCATGTAGAAGGGCCTCGTATTCGGCTGCGTTGTTGGAGTCCGTGTACATTATCTGAAGTACGTATTGGACTGTGTCTCCGGTTGGGGACGTCAAGACGACGCCAGTCCCCAAGCCAGCCAACATTTTGGATCCGTCGAAATGCATGATCCAATTAGAGTACGCGCCGTACTCTTTAGGGAGTTCGGCTTCGGTCCATTCGGCGACGAAGTCAGCCAGGACTTGCAACTTTATAGCTCGCCGTGGTTTGTAGGTTATGTCAAATGGCAAGAGCTTAATGGCCCACTTTGCAATCCTGCCCGTTGCGTCGCGATTGTTTATAATATCGTTGAGAGGTACTTCGGAGGCCACCATCATGGAACACTCTTGAAAGTAGTGTTGCAACTTCCGAGATGCCATGAACACCGCATACGCTATCTTTTGATAATGTGGGTACCGGGACTTGCATGGAGTTAAGACAGTGGATACGTAGTACACTGGTTTTTGAAGAGGGAATTTGTGCCCTTCTGTTTCTCGTTTGACGACGAGTACTGCGCTGACAACTTGATGAGTTGCTGCGATATATAACTACATAGGTTCGCCCAAGTTGGGCGCGGCCAGGACCGGGTTTGTTGCCAGAATGGCCTTGATTTCTGCGAGTCCGGCTGTGGCGGCATCCGTCCATTCAAAGTGTTCGGTGCGCCGGAGGAGGCGATAGAGGGGCAGAGCCTTTTCTCCCAAACGGGAGATGAAGCGGCTTAGAGCTGCTATGCATCCAGTTAGTTTTTGTATTTGCTTGAGGTCTTTTGGGATATCCAATTGTGATAGAGCTCGGATCTTGGCTGGGTTTGCTTCAATTCCTCTACCGGATACAATGAAGCCCAAGCTTTCTGGCTGGTACTCCGAAGACACATTTTTCTGGGTTGAGCTTAATGTCATATGCTCGGAGGTTGTCGAATGTCACCCTCAAGTCGTCTACTAGAGTTTCGACGTGTTTGGTCTTGACGACCACATCGTCTATGTATGCCTCTACAGTTTTGCCTATCTGGGTAGCCAGACATGTCTGAATCATGTGCTGATATGTTGCACCGGCGTTTTTGAGTCCGAAGGGCATTGTGTTGAAGCAGAATGGCCCATATGGAGTAATGAATGCCGTTGCGGCCTGGTCTTTCGCCGCCATCTTGATTTGATGGTATCCGGGGTATGCGTCGAGGAAGCACAATGAATCGTGCCCTGCGGTAGCATCGATGATTTGGTCGATGCGAGGGAGGGGGAAAGGGTCCTTTGGACAGGCCTTGTTAAGGTCTTTGAAATCGACGCAGAGGCGCCAGGATTTGTTCTTTTTTGGTACCATTACTAGGTTGGCTAGCCAGTCCGGATGTTTTATATCTCTGATGAATCCGACCTCTAAGAGTTTGGCTAGCTCCTCTCCCATTGCCTGTCTTTTGGGTTCGGAAAATCGCCGAAGAGCTTGTTTGACTAGCTTGAATCCTTCTAGGATATTTAGGCTGTGCTCTGCCAGCCTGCGTGGGATTCCTGGCATGTCTGAAGGGTGCCAGGCAAAAATGTCCCAATTTTCCCGAAGGAATTCTCGTAGTGCGGCTTCTACATCAGGATTTAACTGTGCCCCAATGGAGGCCATCTTTGTGGGGTCCGTTGGATGGACCTGAATTTTGACTATTTCGTCTGCTGGTTTAAAAGAGGTGGATTTGGACCTCTTATCGAGTATCACATCGTCCCTATCCACCATGGAGCGCAGCGCAGTTAGTTCCTCTGCCGCTAGGGCTTCGGATAATGCCTCTAGGTCTAGTGCGGCTGTCTTATTTTCAGCGCGGAGTGCTATATCTGGATCACTGGCGAGAGTGATTATTCCATTGGGTCCGGGCATTTTGAGCTTCATGTACCCGTAATGGGGTATAGCTTGGAAGATTGTGAATGCCTCTCGCCCTAACAAGGCATGATATCCGCTGCCGAATGGGGCCACTTGGAATGTGTCCTCTTCGGACCTGTAATTGTCTGGCAAGCCGAACACTACATCTAGGGTGATTTTTCCTGTGCAGCGTACTTCTCGACTAGGGATTATTCCCCTGAAGGTTGTGCTGCTTCGCTCAACGCGGCTCCAGTAAATTTCCATTTTTTGAAGGGTTTCTTCATAGATGAGGTTTAATTCGCTGCCGCCATCCATGAGTACCTTGGTGAGGCGAAAGCCGTCCACTATCGGACTGAGGACCAATGCGGCTGGTGCTCTAGCTGTTCGGAATTTAGGTTCATCGCTAGCATTGAAGGTGATAGCCGTGTCACTCCATGGATTTATTGTTTCTACTTGGTAGACTTCGGTGAGGCTGCGGATTGTTTGTTTCTGCATGTTATTTGATGCGAAAGTATCGAAGATTGTTAATACCGTACTGGTACTGCTGGGCTGGTTGTTCGGTGCTAAAAAGCCTTCGCCACTTTTGGCCACCTGCCGTAATATCCAACATGCTCGAAGGCTATGTGTTGGAGTGGCGCCCTCCGTACTGTGGATTTTGCAGGGTCCGTTGATCCATCCCTCCAGTACGGTTCCGTACCCTTTAGGGGTTTTTTGCTTTTTGGTTTTTAACCCAGGTGCTTGAGTATGACGCACCCTTTTATTTCGGACTGGGGTTGTGTTCAGGGCCGGATTGTCCCAAAACCTAGTTTCGGTTTTCGAGGTACTCTCCATCGCGCAGTATTTTTGTACGATGGTCGATAGGTCGGCGAAGCGTGTAACTTCGCGACGACTGATGGCGTTTATAATTCCCTTGTCCGTGCAACTGTTGCAGAAGGTTGAAATCGCGCTTTCTTCATGGCAGTCCTTTATCCTGTTCATAACCAGGAGGTATCTGGCCCAGTAATGATGTACTGTTTCATCGGGCTCTTACCGTATCTGAGATAGATCGCTTATGTTTGGGTGGGCGGGTGGAATTATGTTCGGAATCCCGACCGATCTGAGGCTCAAAGGCCAAGAAGCTTCCGGATTTGGAAGCTTGGTTTGTTCGATGCTTTCCAACAAATCTGGTCCGGTGCCTGACTTTAGGTTCAGTATTTGATTGGCATCCGTCCCTCCGCGGGAATCCGGCATGGAGGGATCGGGAATCCGGACATAGTAGGTTTTTAACATAGAGGAAGAGTCGCCGCGTTGTTCCTCCACCACAACAACGTGGTGGGTAACCTGAGGAGAGTTAATTTCTCTCAGATCAGTTTTAAGCCCAATCTGATCGTAGTCGGTAGTGTCACACCCTGATTTTCATGCCACAACACTTAAGCTAATAAAACATGATAAAATGTGGTTTGACGAAAACTTTTGTGTGTTTTGGTCTTTGCTTGATTTGATTTTTTTCTGCTGTTTGCAAGTGCTCTAAAAATCAAATAAATCCTCCAACTTCGATACTTCATTTCCTTGCCCCAAACTTCTGCCCAATGATCATGCCATGTGTATAGAGCAATATAGTATTTTCTTATAAAAATAATTTGGCCAAAAAGTATTTTCTAAAATTAATTTTTCAAAAAAACCCTGAATTGAGGTTTGCACTGCAAGTACTTTATTAAGGGCAGTAAAAATCTTTCCAAAAATATATTTGACTCCTATTAGATATAGGATACCCAGAAACAACAAAAATATAATTTTAAAAGTTATTTTCCTATTTTATTTAAAAGCTTTTTCTTGAGGCTAGAAATGGTCTTTAATAGGGAAAAAATATTTTTATTGTTTTAAAAATATTTTACAAAAATCAGGGAAACTCAATGGACATATATTGTCCATATATAAGAGTTTCAACACATGGTCATGTTCAAAATATTGTTCAAATCCCTCAAAAACCCTTTCTGGATATTTCAAGCTTTTGAAATATTTACAAGGCAAATATTCTCCAAAAATTCCAAGAAAATTCTAGCATGTCACATATGACATGTTTGATGATTTTGGCCAGTATCATGTCATGGAGAATAGTACAACCCCATGAAATCCCCTCAAAACATTTTATGTCCATTTTGAAGTTTGAGCAACTTTACATTGCCAAACATGTCCAAATGCTCTCAACCCTTGTGAACATGGTCAAATGGTCTAATAACTCATATAGACCAAATGGCACAAGTTGGAGAACAAGTTAACTTGATCAAAGTGCCCCAAAACCCTCTCTGGCCAGAATCTAATTTGAGCAACTCTACATTGGAAACTTTATCCTTTTGATCTCAACTTTTGTGTACATGTTCACATGACCAAATGAGGCCACTACACCAAGTGGTGCATCAAGGAGACTAGATTTGCATGACTAAATCTTGGGAAGTCCATTTCTGTTGATTTCTAGGGTTTACAAAAGTTGCATTGGCAACTTTGCCCAAATGGACTCAATATTGGTGGAACCTCTTATTTTTCTCATACCATTTGACCCTGTCAAGCCTCATGACAAGAGGAGTTCATCTTCTTGTCCAAACCAGCAACAAACACCTTCTGTCATTTTACTAAAACCCCTGTTTTGACCACTTCCACTATTCTCCATGAGCTCAACTTTTTACCACAGCCCCTCCTAGTCCCCTTGCACCTCCAATAGCAATGGCAAATCCATATCTCAATTATTGGAGGGGTAAAACACCACTTTCCCTCTCTGGACAACCCTTTTCTCTCTCTCCCTCAACCTCTCTCCTCTCCTAGTGGTTCACCAGGGCATCCAAGGCCACCTCCCCTTTGTTTACTCACCCCACAAAGCCCCAGACACAAGTGGACACGCGAGTACGTGCGGAAAAGCCGCGGATGCCGGCCATTTGCGTGCTCTGGAGCACGTCAGCGTGCTCCCGACCGTTGACGCCGCGTCCCCCGACCACCTCGAGCCTCCCCCTCACGCCAGTCGAGGTGCCTCGACGTCCACAACACGACATCGTGCTGGCCCCTCGTCTCTTCCTCTCTCTCACCCCCTGCGGTGCGTGCCCAGAGCCTCCCGGCTCGGCCAATGCCCAGCCTCGCACGCGCAAGCACCAGAGCCTCTCCCCGCTCCCTCTCCCTCTTCCTGGCACCCTACTCGACTCCCACGAATGCCGTAGACAGCCCCGGGCTTCCTCCCGTGGCCATTGCGGCCATTCTCGCGGGTGCCCGTAGGCCACGTCCATGGTGAGCCATGGCCTCACCATTTAAGGGCTTCCAAGGCCTCCCTCTGGATCCCCTTCGCTCTCTCTCACTCCCAGTGACCCCCTGGACCAATCCAACTCTCTCCCCATGCCCTCCATCCACCACCATGGCCGGAGAGCCGCCGCCGGCCTCCACCTAAATTCGTGCCAACCCGAGCCCCTCCTCTCCACCTCATGGCCTCAGAAGATCTCCACCACCATCATGCATATCTCTCCCGCTTCATTTCGTCCTCTCCGCGGCTGCAGCGCCATGCCCCAACCTCACCGTCGCCTCCGTCCGCCACGGGCGATGCACCGCTCGCATCCCGCCACCCCAGTCGTCGTGGAGCACCTCGGCGGGTGCGTCACGCTCTCCTGAACCCGCCGGTATGCCGGGCATCGCCGGAGGTGGCCTGTGCCACCGGAGCCCACGCCCGCAAGTGTTCAGCCCTGCCTCCCCTGCCTCGCCTCTGTTCGAGAGCGGGAGGTGGGGGACGAACCCGACATGTGGGCCCCGCGCGTCAGCGGCACAGTGGGGCGGGCCCATGAGTTAAGTGGACACGGTTTCGCTGCGGGCCGTTTCCCTGCAGCAAAAGCATAAAGCGTGATGGCGCCTTCGACGTGGCCCTTCCCGCGCGCAGCTGAGCCACTGGGCCGGCCCAGTGGCTATCCCTCGCCCGATGCGTGTTTTAGGTATAAGCCTAAACCTTTCCTTTTTCTTTTATTTTGAACTCCCAAAATCCATAATAAATTCATTTTAACTCCAAATTTGATGATTCAAATTTCTAGTGACTTTATAAATCATGATCTACCTGTTGGTGCAACATGCACATTTTTCCAGAGACTTTTTCTTCACAAACATTTATCAAATCTTGTTTTTCCATTTCTGTGATGAACTTTAGAAAATCACAGAGAGCTCAAAATTGATCCAAATGCCATGACTCAAATTCCTAGATGCTTGTAAGTTCATAACTTAGTTTATGAACATTTTTCTTAATACTTTCTTTACCCCACAATATAATGAGCCATTTCTTCATATTTGTCAACTTTGCAAATTCATAGGGAATTCATTTGAACTCCAAATCCAGTGAAACCAACTCCTAGATGCTTCTAAAATCATGATTTGTTAAATGGGTGCCTTTGCTTATTTTCCAAATATATATTTCTGGACACTTCTTGCAAATCCATAAACCCCATGGTTCCATCATATCAAAATGTTCAGAGATGTCCATTGATCAAATCCCAATGTAATCACCTTGGTCATTCCTCATATGACCAGAGGTATCCAAGAAAAGTCCAACTCATATTTTTCGAGCACTTTTATTTCCTGCCTTGTTGTGTTGCTTATTATGGTTGCTTTCGACGATAGTTGACGAAGTAGACGAAATGCTCGGAGTTGGACCAGAGATATTTGAAGACCTCGAAGACACTGTTAAAACAGGCAAGCAGCCCTTTGACCATGTCTATGAAACCCTTTTTATGCATGTCATATAGCACCATATTGTTGTTGCAACGGAATCATGCTGAGGTAGTAACCACTTTGATGGTTTGCCACCGTACTTCCTCGTTGATACTTGCATTGTGCATGACCCTACCTTCTTATGAGGGTTATGCTGGTTGGAGTAGATAGGATGCTACAATAGATGCTACGCAAAAAGGGACGGGTATATGCATGATGAAGGAGACAAAGTATTTTCAAAGGACTTTTCAAAAAACCCGTCAGGTGCCACTTATGCCCGAGGGAGACGATGAGATGGGTAACCACTTGATGACGAAGTGGTGTACCGATGAAAGTGTGCGTTGTTTTTGAAAACGGATTAGATTTAAGATTTGTCAACTGTCCCAACCTTACATGCGCAACCACTCTACCCTTGTATGGGAAAGGGCATTATTGATTACCTAGGCCGGTACTAGCTTGGAGCCCGTATTACCAGTGACGGGGGAGAGTTGGTGCTCTCTCTCGGGACGGAGTCGTGCCAGGTAGGGCGGCCATGACTATTTTCACAGGGCACCGGACACACCGTTGGTACCCCGTGCTTGTGGTATGTGATGAATATGGGAGCAAGGCTCCACAACTTTATGATGTGAAATGTTAGGCACGGGGGTTACTACCGATCGAGTGGACTCCATGTTAGTGTCGTCTAGGGAAAGATAGTGATCGGGTGCTTACCCCAGGTACTTGAGGTATCGCGGGTTGTGGATGACACGGAAGTTCCCCGTATCTTGTGGGTACAGTGTGCAACCTCTGCAGAGTGTAAAACTATTCGAATAGCCGTGTCCACGGTCAAGGACAGTTGGGCGGTGCTGCTTAAACTATGTCCAGAGTTTTTACAACCGTGTGTGTGAGTTGATAAAACTACTTGGGTCAAGTCAATGGACTTGACATGATTGAGCTGGGTTGGTGCCCACTCTATTTATGTTGATATCTGTAATCTGTCCTCATGGTTACTTGAATTCTCCTGATGCATGTCTTACAAGTTGTTGAACATGTCATTGCACTCAAAACTAGCTTTCTGCAAAAATTTACCTATATCATGCATTGTGTATCTTGAACCAAAACATGGGTTGCTTGCGAGTACATTCAAAGTACTCATTGGCTTGCCACTGGTTATTTTATTGGCCAGGCATGAAAGAACAGGATATAATGGAGAGTACCTTGGCGGCGAACATGCAAGCTAGGATGCTTCCCAGTCAGAATGCCTGTAGGGTTAAGGCAGATGGCATGGGTCCAAATTGTTATTGAAGATTTCCGCTGCGATGATACACTCAAGACTTGACCATAATGGTCCTACTTGTGTAAAACGGTATGTATGGATGTAAGACTCTTGTTATTCAGCTTCTGTGTGTTCAGTGAGCATTGATCTCTGGGATCACTGTACACGTGCATTCGGTGATCTCGACTTATGAGTCGGGGTCCCCACAGAGCTGGTATCAGAGCCATCCTGACTGTAGGAAGCCTTAGTTAGCATGGTTGTTAGTTAGGGTAAAATATTTTCAAAACTACTACTAGTTTTCAAAACAATCTATACTTCTCTTCCCTTCTCAGTTTTTCGAAAACTAAGGTATACTTTCCTTATTGATCTCTTCCCCTTCAAAACCTTTGGTCGCTAGAACCCTTGTGCCCCTGACCACTGGATTCCTTGTAATCCTCGTGGATAATCTAGAAGGAAGATGCCTTGCCAGACATTCACCCACACCTCCTGAACACAAGATTGGCGACATCACAACAAGATGATACCAACAGAAGATACATGCTCGAGGAATGAGGACCTGAAGACCCGGGAGATGGTGACACCCTTGACGCTGCCCCAAGATGATGCACCCTTAGCCTACGATGATCAGGGCATAGGATATGCAAGATCATGATATACATCGCCAATAGAGTAACCCTGTCACTACCGTTGTTGTATCGACAACCACCGATGGATGAGAACCTAGCCATTTGGTCCGCCTCACCATAGTGAGCAGGAAAACGGTTCTCCTCATCCCCCGCTCTTGGTGTCGATGTTGTCATCAACGTAACCGACATGATGGACCTCTGTTATGCCTTGATAATGTCATTGCATAAAGGATTACCTACCTGGTACCATCGACGGCTTAGAAGGCAAAAAGGGATCGTCGTGATTAAGAAGACAATAGAAGACCAAGTCATTGCTAGTTACGAGGAACCACTTTCACCCCATCACTTCAACAGGCAAGAAGTTGTTGAAGAATCTTCAGGCTCAACCTGTATCGTTTCATCGAACAACTACAATAGACGTAGCAACACCGGAGGAAAGCTCAGAAGACTGCACGAGGCACGAAGTAAAGCACGACTACTTAGTCCGAGAACCCCTAGGGTAGGATGAGTCGTGTACCCCCTATGCGCAGTCGAGTATGATGGTTCGAATAGAACCATGATTGTGTGTTGCTTGTTTTTATTTGTTTGTGTTTTGATATCAGTCGCCCTTTTTGCCCTAGGCAACAAGTACGCAACTATACCACCTGCCTTATTTTGTTGTTTGTGTTTGGCCTTTTTGGCACTTGTTTGTTTGCACCTGCACTATAGAACCCCCTTTAGGCATCCCCCTTTTATGATACTTATCCCTCTCATCTCTCTCCTCAATTGAAGACCAGCAAGACAAGATGCACCAAGGAGTCTGCTTCGGCGACCAACTAGCACTGAAGACTTTTTGTTGCAGCCTCCTCGACCAAGTGAAACCCCGTAGAGTTATGTTTAACCCTCCATACTAGAAACCCATTCCTAGACCCTTCGAGACTTCATGAGATACCCCAGTCCTTAACCATGTGCTTAACCCACAGAATTGCAAGAGAACCTGTTAAACCTCTGTAACCTTGCTTATCACTAGGTTCATTAGGGAACTAGTGGACATAGTGAACGAGCACATTATCTTCCTAAGATAGCACCAGAACTGACGATGCCATAGGGAGGACAAATCTGAGGATATAGGAACAAAGGACAAATGACTTGATGAGTTTGTATCAATGACCTTGAGGAATTATATGAGACTATTTGGTGGATTATGAGGCTTTGATGTTGATAGATGAACTTGGTAGGATCATGAGTATAGGTTAGCATAGCTTTCATCACCCCTGAGTAAATTGGATTTAGGCTGATGATCTCGATCATGATACCATGTTTCTCGGTGGACGATAAAACTAGGAGATTGGACTAATTGTCGGAGTTTATTTAGGGAATCTGTATGAGCTTGACCTTGGAGTTTACTTGACCATGACAATGGGAATCGGTGGACTGACTATAGCAAACATAGCCTTTTCAAGTATTGGGGATTATAAGGACTTTAGGAGATCATGTGGAACACCAACATAGGCGTTGGATTTGTAGAATTAATGGATTGTGTAGTGATTAATGGAAGTTAATGGGCTGTTGGAGTTGATTCATAGGAAGGAAACAAGATTTTGGAGTGGCATACGACGTGTTTCCTTAGGATAGAGGTGCTTTATCTTAGACCTTGGAAGAACAGGCTGAGCACTTGGATTGTCACGTTCAAGCTTAGCAGCTTATATGTTCTACCCATGGATTTTTAGGGGTAGACATACATATGAGTTTGGGGATTGTAGACATATATGATTTTGTTAGACCTCCTCTCGAGAGTCATGAGGAATAATAATAGCATGAGTAATGATTGGAGCTGACCTACACGGGTTGGTACTTTCGGTGGTACAAGGTGATCTGTTTGGAGGACTAGATTGAACAATTGGCATCTCAGGAATTGTGCTCAAGGATAAACGTTCACTCGCACCCTAGAATCCTTGAAACCCTTAAGCCCTACCAAGCCACAACATGGTCGGATCCTGACCTTGGGCTTTGGCTCTAGATCGACAAGACCTTGGCCAATACTCAACCGTGACCACCACCAATGCCCCAGCCCACTTTACCTACCCCATAGACTTCATGGAGTGCTTGGGCAAGTTAGTTGTCATCTTTCTTTGATGACATACTTGTCTACCCGAAGACGAAAGAAGAATCGTTGAGCTGGTCAAGGAACATCTGAAGATCGTCATGCCAAGGAGGAAGAACTACCACCATCATCAAGAAGTAAACATCCGCGTCGAAGACCAGGTGTATCTGCAATCCACTCCTCTCTAAGGAACCAAGCATTTCCATGACAAGGAGACCCACACCAAGATTCATCAGCCCCTTTGAGATCACTCCAAGATTTAACAACCCCCTCTGAGATCACTATGAGACGAAGAGAAGACAGTTACCAGCTGGAGTTGCCACCTGAGTTACCTGATGTGCACAATGCTTTCCATGCATCACAACCCCGGAAGTGTTTCCAACTTCCTAACTTGCCCGATCTCTACGAGGGAGTGACCACCAAGCCATCGACCCCTAGCCCAATCTAACCTACCGCGAGCTACCCATTAGCAACCTGGATCAAGAAGAGCGTCATACACGAAGCCACACCATCAAGTACTTCAAGCTCAATGGAGCACTACATGGAAGCAGAAGAAGTATGAGGACGTGAAGACTACCCCAGATCCAAGTTTCTGTATCCCTTTCCGCGCCTAGTTTAGGAATCTCGGGGACGAGATTCTTGTAAGGGGGATAGGTCTGTCACACCCTGATTTTCATGCCACAACACTTAAGCTAATAAAACATGATAAAATGTGGTTTGACAAAAACTTTTGTGTGTTTTGGTCTTTGCTTGATTTGATTTTTTTCTGCTGTTTGCAAGTGCTCTAAAAATCAAATAAATCCTCCAACTTCGATACTTCATTTCCTTGCCCCAAACTTCTGCCCAATGATCATGCCATGTGTATAGAGCAATATAGTATTTTCTTATAAAAATAATTTGGCCAAAAAGTATTTTCTAAAATTAGTTTTTCAAAAAAACCCTGAATTGAGGTTTGCGCTGCAAGTACTTAATTAAGGGCAGTAAAAATCTTTCCAAAAATATATTTGACTCCTATTAGATATAGGATACCCAGAAACAACAAGAATATAATTTTAAAAGTTATTTTCCTATTTTATTTAAAAGCTTTTTCTTGAGTCCAGAAATGGTCTTTAATAGGGAAAAAATATTTTTATTGTTTTAAAAATATTTGACAAAAATCAGGGAAACTCAGTGGACATATATTGTCCATATATAAGAGTTTCAACACATGGTCATGTTCAAAATATTAGTCAAATCCCTCAAAAACAATTTCTGGATATTTCAAGCTTTTGAAATATTTACAAGGCAAATATTCTCCAAAAATTCCAAGAAAATTCTAGCATGTCACATATGACATGTTTGATGATTTTGGCCAGTATCATGTCATGGAGAATAGTACAACCCCATGAAATCCCCTCAAAACATTTTATGTCCATTTTGAAGTTTGAGCAACTTTACATTGCCAAACATGTCCAAATGCTCTCAACCCTTGTGAACATGCTCAAATGGTCTAATAACTCATATAGACCAAATGGCACAAGTTGGAGAACAAGTTAACTTGATCAAAGTGCCCCAAAACCCTCTCTGGCCAGAATCTAATTTGAACAACTCTACATTGGAAACTTTCTCCTTTTGATCTCAACTTTTGTGTACATGTTCACATGACCAAATGAGGGCACTACACCAAGTGGTGCATCAAGGAGAATAGATTTGCAAGACTAAATCTTCGGAAGTCCATTCCTGTTGATTTTTAGGGTTTACAAAAGTTGCATTGGCAACTTTGCCCAAATGGACTCAATATTGGTGGAACCTCTTATTTTTATCATACCATTTGACCCTGTCAAGCCTCATGACAAGAGGAGTTCATCTTCTTGTCCAAACCAGCAACAAACAACTTCTGTCATTTTACTAAAACCCTTGTTTTGACCACTTCCACCATTCTCCATGAGCTCAACTTTTTACCACAACCCCTCCTAGTCCCCTTGCACCTCCAGTAGCAATGGCAAATCCATAGCTCAATTATTGGAGGGGTAAACCCCCACTTTCCCTCTCTGGACAGCCCTTTTCTCTCTCTCCCTCAACCTCTCTCCTCTCCTAGTGGTTCACCAGGGAATCCAAGGCCACCTCCCCTTTGTTTACTCACCCCACAAAGCCCTAGACACAAGTGGACACGCGAGTGCGCGCGGAAAAGCCGCGGATGTCGGCCATTTGCATGCTCTAGAGCACGTCAGCGTGCTCCCGACCGTTGACGCCGTGTCCCCCGACCACATCGAGCCTCCCCCTCGTGCCAGTCGAGGTGCCTCGACGTCCGCAACACGCCACCGTGCTGGCCCCCTCGTCTCTTCCTCTCTCTCACCCCCTGCGGTGCGTGCCCAGAGCCGCCCATCTCGGCCAATGCCTAGCCTCGCACGCGCGAGCACCAGAGCCTCTCCCCGCTCCCTCTCCCTCTTCCTGGCACCCTACTCGACTCCCACGAACGCCGTAGACAGCCCCGGGCTTCCTCCCGTGGCCACTGCGGCCATTCCTGCGGGTGCCCATAGGCCACGTCCACGGTGAGCCATGGCCTCACCATTTAAGGGCTCCCAAGGCCTCCCTCTGGATCCCCTTCGCTCTCTCTCACTCCCAGTGACCCCCTGGACCAATCCAACTCTCTCCCCATGCCCTCCATCCACCACCATGGCCGTAGAGCTGCCGCCGGCCTCCACCTAAATTCGTGCCAACCCGAGCCCCTCCTCTCCACCTCATGGCCTCAGAACATCTCCACCACCATCATGCATATCTCCCCCGCTTCATTTCGTCCTCTCCGCGGCTGCAGCGCCATGCCCCAACCTCACCGTCGCCTCCGTCCGCCGCGGGCGATGCACCGCTCGCATCCCGCCACCCCAGTCGTCGTGGAGCACCTCAGCGGGTGCGTCACGCTCTCCTGAACCCGCCGGTATGTCGGGCATCGCCGGAGGTGGCCTGTGCCATCGGAGCCCACACCCGCAAGCGTTCGGCCCTGCCTCCCCTGCCTCGCCTCTATTCGAGAGCGGGAGGTGGGGGACGAACCCGACATGTGGGCCCCGCGCGTCAGCGGCACAGTGGGGCGGGCCCATGAGTTAAGTGGACACGGTTTCGCTGCGGGCCGTTTCCCTGCAGCAAAAGCGTAAAGCGTGACGGTGCCTTCGACGTGGCCCTTCCCACGCGTAGCTGAGCCACTGGGCCGGCCCAGTGGCTATCCCTCGCCCGATGCGTGTTTTAGGTATAAGCCTAAACCTTTCCTTTTTCTTTTATTTTGAACTCCCAAAATCCATAATAAATTCATTTTAACTCCAAATTTGATGATTCAAATTTCTAGTGATTTAATAAATCATGATCTACCTGTTGGTGCAACATGCACATTTTTCCAGAGACTTTTTCTTCACAAACATTTACCAAATCTTGTTTTTCCATTTCTATGATGAACTTTAGAAAATCACAGAGAGCTCAAAATTGATCCAAGTGCCATGATTCAAATTCCTAGATGCTTGTAAGTTCATAACTTAGTTTATGAACATTTTTCTTAATACTTTATGTACCCCATAATATAATGAGCCATTTCTTCATATTTGTCAACTTTGCAAATTCATAGGGAATTCATTTGAACTCCAAATCCAGTGAAACCAACTCCTAGATGCTTCTAAAATCATGATTTGTTAAATGGGTGCCTTTGCTCATTTTCCAAATATATATTTCTGGACACTTCTTGCAAATCCATAAACCCCTTGGTTCCATCATATCAAAATGTTCAAAGATGTCCATTGATCAAATCCCAATGAAATCACCTTGGTCATTCTTCATATGACCAGAGGTATCCAAGAAAAGTCCAACTCGTATTTTTAGAGCACTTTTATTTCCTGCCTTATTGTGTTGCTTATTATGGTTGCTTTCGACGATAGTTGACGAAGTAGACGAAATGCTCGGAGTTGGACTAGAGATATTTGAAGACCTCGAAGACTCTGTTAAAATAGGCAAGCAGCCCTTTGACCATGTCTATGAAACCCTTTTTATGCATGTCATATAGCACCATATTGTTGTTGCAACGGAATCATGCTGAGGTAGTAACCACTTTGATGGTTTGCCACCGTACTTCCTCGTTGATACTAGCATTGTGCATGACCCTACCTTCTTATGAGGGTTATGCCGGTGGGAGTAGATAGGATACTACAGTAGATGCTACGCAAAAAGGGACGGGTATATGCATGATGAAGGAGACAAAGTATTTTCAAAGGACTTTTCGAAAACCCCGTCGGGTGCCACTTATGCCCGAGGGAGATGATGAGATGGGTAACCACTTGATGACGAAGTGGTGTACCGAGGAAAGTGTGTGTTGTTTTTGAAAACGGAATAGATTTAAGATTTGTCGACTGTCCCAACCTTACATGCGCAACCACTCTACCCTTGTATGGGAAAGGGCATTATTGATTACCAGTGATGGGGGAGAGTTGGTGCTCTCTCTCGGGACGGGGTCGTGCTAGGTAGGGCGGCCATGACTGTTTTCACAGGGCACCAGACACACCGTTGGTACCCCGTGCTTGTGGTATGTGATGAATATGGGAGCGAGGCTCCACAACTTTATGATGTGAAATGTTAGGCACGGGGGTTACTACCGATCGAGTGGACTCCATGTTAGTGTCGTCTAGGGAAAGATAGTGATCAGGTGCTTACCCCGGGTACTTGAGGTATCGCGGGTCGTGGATGACATGGAAGTTCCCCGGATCTTGTGGGTACAGTGTGCAACCTCTGCAGAGTGTAAAACTATTCGAATAGCCGTGTCCACGGTCAAGGACAGTTGGGCGGTGCTGCTTAAACTATGTCCAGAGTTTTTACAACCGTGTGTGTGAGTTGATAAAACTACTTGGGTCAAGTCAAAGGACTTGACATGATTGAGCTGGGTTGGGGCCCACTCTATTTATGTTGGTATCTGTAACCTGTCCTCATGGTTACTTGAATTCTCCTGATGCATGTCTTACAAGTTGTTGAACATGTCATTGCACTCAAAACTAGCTTTCTGCAAAAATTTACCTATATCATGCATTGTGTATCTTGAACCAAAACATGGGTTGCTTGCGAGTACATTCAAAGTACTCATTGGCTTGCCACTGGTTATTTTATTGGCCAGGCATGAAAGAACAGGATATAATGGAGAGTACCTTGGCGGCAAACATGCGAGCTAGGACGCTTCCCAGTCAGAATCCCTGTAGGGTTAAGGCAGATGGCATGGGTCCAAGTTGTTATTGAAGATTTCCGCTGCGATGATACACTCAAGACTTGACCATAATGGTCCTACTTGTGTAAAACGGTATGTATGGATGTAAGACTCTTGTTATTCAGCTTCTGTGTGTTCAGTGAGCATTGATCTCTGGGATCACTGTACACGTGCATTCGGTGATCTCGACTTATGAGTCGGGGTCCCCACAGGTAGCGACTCCCAGGGCGGCGATGCGATCCAAGAGCTCGGTTACGGAGGAGAGCTCAATCGGATCCAGCTGCTCGACGAATTCCGAGCTGACACGAAGATCGCTTTTAATGACCTGAGAGGTCATTGTCGGAGCGGTGGCCAAACAGGCGGCCATAAGGAAACCGCCTAGCCGGATAGTCTGGCCGGCGGCCAAAGCTCCCTTGACGACGGTGCCGTCTTTAAAGATGGGAGAAGGCATCCTTCCTGATGGTGACAGCACAGAGGAACTCTCAATGAAAGCACCAATGTCAGTGTCAAAACCGGCGGATCTCGGGTAGGGGGTCCCAAACTGTGCGTCTAGGCGGATGGTAACAGGAGACAAGGGACACGATGTTTTACCCAGGTTCGGGCCCTCTTGATGGAGGTAAAACCCTACGTCCTGCTTGATTAATATTGATGATGTGTGTTACAAGAGTAGATCTACCACGAGATCAAGGAGGCTAAACCCTAGAAGCTAGCCTATGGTATGATTGTTGTTCGTCCTATGGACTAAAGCCATCCGGTTTATATACACACCTGAGAGGGCTAGGGTTACACAAAGTCGGTTACAATGGTAGGAGATCTACATATCCGTATTGCCAAGCTTGCCTTCCACGCCAAGGAAAGTCCCATCCGGACACAGGACGAAGTCTTCAATCTTGTATCTTCATAGTCTTGGAGTCCGGCCGATCATGATAGTTCGGCTATCCGGACACCCCCTAGTCCGGAACTCCCTCATGAGGGTTGCATGGATTTCGGCTTTTCCTGTCCTAGGTGGCGGGCAAGCCATTCGTCACGGATGTTATGTTTGAAGGCTGCGAGGGCCTCTGCGTCCGGACAGTCGACTATTTGATTTTTCTTGGTTAGGAACCGTGTCCAGAATTGTCTGGCCGATTCCTCTGGCTGCTGAATTTTGTGGCTTAGGTCATCGGCGTCTAGTGGTCGCACGTAGGTGCCCTGGAAATTGTCGAGGAATGCGGCTTCTAGGTCCTCCCAGCAACCAATTGACTCTGCTGGCAAGCTGTTAAGCCAATGCCGAGCTGGTCCTTTAAGCTTGAGTGGGAGGTATTTGATAGCGTGCAGATCATCACCGCGAACCAGTGGATATGAAGGAGATAATCCTCGATCCATACCGCAGGATCTGTTGTGCCATTGTATGATTCGATGTTTACGGGCTTAAAACCCTCGGGGATTTGATGATCCATTACTTCATCTGTGAAGCATAGTGGGTGTGCGGCGCCCCTGTACTGGGCTATATCACGACGTAGCTCAAATGAGCTTTGTCTGCTGTGTTCGGCCTGGCCGTATTTGCCATATCCGGCATGACGGTTATCGTCGCGTGTCATGGGGCGCCCACATGATTCGTAGATCGATCTTGTTTGCCTTGCCTTGTCCTCCAGTATGTCTCGCAGGTCTGGTGCATTTCCCCGTGCCTTGGTATTTTTTGAGCGACGCCGGGGTGAGGCTTGAGTGGATGGCCGAGAGGCCTCTTTGTCGCGGCCACGAGGTGGTCGGTCGTCCGCGTCATGCATTCGTGATGTAGGTTTAGGTGCTTCCTCCTCTAATCAGGGTAGCAGCTTGCGCTTTGGGTAGCTCTTGGAGGGGCGTTCGAGTTCGTACTCTTCGGCTGCAAGGACTTCGGTCCATCTGTCGGCTAGCAGGTCTTGGTCAGCTCTAAGCTGCTGTTGTTTTTTCTTGAGGCTGCTCGCTGTGGCCATAAGCCTGCATTTGAAACGCTCCTATTCGACGGGATCCTCAGGCACGACAAATTCGTCGTCGTCGAGGCTTGCCTCGTCTTCGGAGGGAGGCATGTAATTATCGTCCTCTACCTCTCTATCTGCCAATCTCTCATGAGGGATGGCTTCTCCATCCTCCTGTGCTGAATCCTGCTGGAGGGGGTTGTCTTCGGCACTGTCCGGGGTGTTATTATCTCCCGCGCAGGAATCGCCGTTTTTGCTTTGGCAGGATTTAGAGTGGCGCCGCTGACGCCGGCTCTTAGGCTGCTTCTTAGAGGGGTCATCCTTCGTTGTTCCATCGCCATTCCCTTCTTTTGGGGTGTCCACCATGTATATCTCGTATGACAAGGTGGCCTTCTCGTGCCCTAGAGGTGCTGGGTCTTGGTCGTCTCTTGCATCCGCATCCATACCGTCGATGTCTTCGGAGTCGAAGTCGAGCATGTCGGTTAAATCATCGACAGTGGCTATGAAGTGGGTGGTGGGTGGGCTTTGAATTTCTTCATCGTCCACATCCCAACCTTGCTGACCATAGTCCGGCCAGGGCTCTCCTGATAAAGAAAGAGACTTTAGTGAATTCAGAATGTCGCCGAAGGGCGAGTGCTGAAAGATGTCCGCGGCGGTGAACTCCATGATCAGCGCCCAATCTGGTTCGATCGGCAGGGGCGCGGAAGGTTCGGAGTCCGGAAAGGAGTCCGGCACCTTGGAGTCATGAGCTTCACAAAGCACAAGGCTGGTGTTCGGCTCGGTCGCCGTAGAGATCGCAGCCCCTGAGGCATTGTCCAGCCGCCCGTCCTTGACTGGCGCAGTCGGCTCTGAGCTAAGGGTCGGAGCGGACACTGGGGCGGCCTCCTAGGCACTGTTCGGCAGCAGAGCTAGGTCATGCCCCTCGTGACAGTGCGGCGCGCTCGGCTGTGGCCCGAACCTGTCGAAGATCAAGTCTCCGTGGATGTCAGCCATGTAGTTCAAACTTCCAGATCTGACCTGATGACCAGGGGCGTAGCTTCCGATCTGCTCCAGATGGCCAACCGAATTGGCCCGCAATGCAAAGCCGCCAAATATGAAGATCTATCCGGGGAGAAAAGTCTCACCCTGGACCACATCATTGTTGATGATCAGAGGAGCCATCGGGCCTAAGGGTGACGACACAGAGGAACTCTCAATGAAAGCACCAATGTCCGTGTCAAAACCGGCGGATCTCGGGTAGGGGGTCCCGAACTATGCGTCTAAGCGGATGGTAACAGGAGACAAGGGACACGATGTTTTTACCCAGGTTCGGGCCCTCTCGATGGAGGTAAAACCCTACTTCTGCTTGATTAATATTGATGATATGGGTAGTACAAGAGTAGATCTACCACGAGATCAGAGAGGCTAAACCCTAGAAGCTAGCCTATGGTATGATTGTTGTTTGTCCTACGGACTAAAACCCTCCGGTTTATATAGACACCGGTGAGGGCTAGGGTTACACAGAGTCGGTTACAATGGGAGGAGATCTACATATCCGTATCGCCAAGCTTGCCTTCCACGCCAAGGAAAGTCCCATCCGGACACGGGATGGAGTCTTCAATCTTGTATCTTCATAGTCCAGGAGTCCGGCCAATGGTTATAGTCCGGCTATCCGGACACCCCCTAATACGGGACTCCCTCAGGGCCCACACAGGAAAATGCCTCCTTATTACGCGAAAAATAATGATTCCTCCACCTGATAGCTGGGACCCACTGGAAGGGTCTCTGTATTTCGCAAAAAAAACATTCCCCCCC